>NW_027184777.1:0-398680 GCF_040668555.2 Bombus flavifrons | reverse complement strand
CGTTGCCCCCGCGGGGGGGGGGGGTATTAGTCCAGTTTAGATCACCAAAACTATTTTGGGTGATCAAGACCAGACTATATTCAAGTAGTTTTTAGCTTGATATCGTTTTCGAATAATAATACTAATATTCGAAATAGTACTTGGTGTATTATTATTTGGAAAACGATACCAATTACCGGGACCCACCACGATGAGGTAACTACGCTCGGGTCCCATTTACATATGAGTTTTTACGCATTGGAAGCAGAGATGTAAAATTATTTTATAATAAAGCGACATTGTAGCGGCGGCATTGTTTTGTCCGGAGTTTATTTGTTTTTAAATTACTTGTAATCTAACGGTTTTGGTACTCCGAGGCAAAACAACAACACTATTTGAAATGTCCTATGACTCATGTGCAGCTACAGATAAGATGTCGTTGCCTTCGGTTAAACTACACTTGCTTCCTTGATTCCATGAATATGGTGTTGTTTCCTTGGTTTTTAGCAGACATGGAAAATTACATCTTAAAATTACACTCTGCGTTACCACTGCTTTTATACAAAATAGTGAAATGGGAAATTAAGTACTGTATTTAAAATTAAAAAATAATGCTATATAGAAATAAAATAGCAATCCAGGGACCTGAAAGATTTCGTTAATAAAATAATACAATATAAATCATTAATTCACTCACATTGATGGTACTGATTTAAATCAATGAATGTAGAGTTGCTTCCGATTAATGGTACAACTGTTATAAATTAAGAGCACAATTACTTTGAATTAATGGGAGAATATGGTTATAAATTATTGGTATAGTTGTTAAGAATTAATGGACGAATTGTTTTAGATTAATGGCTTAAATGTTATAATTTAATGGCTTAGATGATATAAATTAATAGTTTAAATGTTATAAATTAATGGCTAAATGTATAAAATAACAGTTCAAAAGTTAGAAATTAATGGCTTAAATGTTATAAATTAATAGCTTAAATGTTATAAATTAATAGCTTAAATGTATAAAATAACACATTAAATGTTGTAAATTAATGGCTTAGATGTTGTTAATTAATAGCTTAAATGTTATAAAATAATAGCTTAAATGTATAAAACAACAGTTTAAAGGTTGTAAATTAGTGGCTCAGATGTTGTCAATTAATTGCTTAAATGTTAGAAATTAATGGCTTAAATGTTAAAAATTAACAGTTAAAATGTTAGAAATTAATTGCTTAAATGTTATAAATTAATGGCTTAAATGTATAAAATAACACTTTAAATGCTGTAAATTAATGGTTTAAATGTTATAAATTAACTGTTTAAATGTTATAAATTAATAGCTTGAATGTTATGATTTAATGGCTTAGATGATATAAATTAATAGTTTAAATGTTATAAATTAATGGCTAAATGTATAAAATAACAGTTCAAAAGTTAGAAATTAATGGCTTAAATGTTATAAATTAATAGCATAAATGTTATAAATTAATAGTTTAGACGTTATAAATTAATTCCTTAAATGTTATATATTAATGGCTTGAATGTTATAAATTAATAGCTTAAGTGTTGTAAATTAATGGTTTAGACGTTATAAATTACTAGTTACAATGTTGTTGTTTGATATTTTTTCTTACTTACCTGATATTTATGTTCTTCTTCGATGTTCACTCTCCGGAATTTCAGGCACAAAAGAGCTCGCGCGCGACCTCCGTGTTCCTTATATAACATAACAAGGCGTCGGTTTGTTAATCAAACGGTAACGATTTTTTGACATAGCAGGAGACGGTTTTTCCATTGTAACAAAATCAAATTGAACGATTTCTTAATTTTTATCGTAAATTGGTATCTTTTACGATTTAATACGATATCCATTTTTATCATTTTAATAGTTTCTACAAACTAAGACTATATTCACACCTACATGATACTAGTTTTCGACTATCGATTAGTTTGGACAAAAAGGGAAAAGAGCCTAAGTGCAGTCGATGACGTTACTGTGAAATAAGTTAAGCTATTAAATAATCAGTCAGATAAAATTCATATTAAGCGTTATATTATATTATCGATATTCGTTCATTTACTCGTGCTAATTAAAAAATAAAACGTTCTTTTTTCTTGAGTAACACCTACATCACTGTTTGCGATATTTAAAATTCTTATTTAATGCTTATTTAGAAGTCAGGTACCTTTTTAATTCTTCACAAGTTAAACGATTAAATTTACTCGTTATAGTTGTAACATAAAATGGCTTTATTTCTTCAATACCGCCTGCATCGCTCTACGTGATACAGTTATTAATTATGTAGCAAATAATATGATCTAATTGGTTGTAATCGCGGTTACGTATTTCTTCGTTAAATCTATCGATGTATTGGGCTATTAGCGCGAGACTTACTGATTCCTCGAGGAATGGTTTGATTCTTATAAATTAATGTTTTAAATGTGCCAATTATTGTTTCAATTGTTATAAATTAATAGTTTAATCGTTGTTAATTATTTGCTTAAATGTTATGAATTAATAGCTTAAGTGTTATAAATTAATAGTTTTAATGTTAGGAATTAATGGTATAAATGTAAAAATTAATAGCTTATATGTTATGAATTTGTGACTTATTGTTGTAAATTCATGACGTAAATATTGTAAATTAATGGCTTAAATGTTATAAATTAATAGTGCAGTCCAGTGTAGATCTTCCAAAATGATCTTAGGGGCTTTTGGTGGTCCAAACTGGACTGTTGCGTAGTTCTTGGCTTGGTATCGTTTTCCAAAGATTAATCGACTGATTAATTTTTGGAAAACGATGCCAATTACCAGGTCTCACCACGAGGAGGTGACTACGCACGAGACCCGCCCATGGGTTATTTAACACTACACATCGATCTCGACATTCAACCTATTGGCAGAATGTCCAGTTTTGACACTACTTGACCATGGGCCTGCGTAAAGAAATAGTTGTTTCGTAGTCTAACTGCGAAACACATATCTCCAACGCAGCGCTAACATGAATCTTTACAAACGTAGAACAAGGCATACGTAACGCATCATCTATCTCCCACACAACGATTACATCGATCAGTACAAATAAACAATAATTCGCATCCCTACTGGCAACATTCGGTATCAAAGACACATTTATCTAACTTGGAGCGAAAAGAAGAAGATGAAGCTACTGACACTGTCCCGAAACGGACGAGATCGCGATCTCTCGAAAGAACTAACAAACCTACGCGACGTACCCCCGTACACGAGATAACCCCGAGGTTCAACGGAAAGCCCAAGAATTGGCCGTAACTCGATTCCTGTTTCGCCGTTCGAAACTTACACGAGTCGCGGTCGATGGCGCCGACAGATGATGCCAGTGATCCACTAGTAATTCAGCCGTGGATCCAGCACATAGGCCAGCAACTTGACACACTCCAACTGAACAAGTGGAACCCGGGGAGGGACCGCTGAACAGGATTACGAAGGCAAGAGGCCCCAACTGAACAGTGGGGTCCACTCACGGGGAGGGACCGCTGAACAGGATTACGAAGGCAATACCTCAACTGAACAGTGGGGTCCACTCCCGCGGGGCCGAACAGGATTACGGAGGACGTGAAATTGGTGGTCTCTGATCGAGTACCCAAGTACCAATCGGACAGGACTGCAGGTCCACGAGTGAATCCCCAACAGATTAGCAAGCATCACCGGCACGACGACAACTCCCGTGATCCGATGCAAACGTTGAGCAGTCACCAAGACAGAGCTGTCCTTGGGCGACTTACGAATCCGAAGAGTTGTCTAGAGCACATTGACCCGCACGCACCCGAAATACACGCGAGCGAGTACGCCACGCGACAGTTTGAAAGAACTGAGTGATCGCGAACCGATATATCGTGGGAACAATTTTTCCAGTATGGTAAGCGAGGGGATCAAGAGAGACGAGATCTTTATTTGTCGTTCCAAGATAGATAAGTATCTTTGTACAGAATGAGCTTACAATGTACATAACATAGGTATCTATCTTATGATTAATTAAAGCTAATACGCTCGCATCCCACGGTGTCCTGCGATGTCCCACGATGTCCCACGTTGCCCCCGCGGGGGGGGGGGGTATTAGTCCAGTTTAGATCACCAAAACTATTTTGGGTGATCAAGACCAGACTATATTCAAGTAGTTTTTAGCTTGATATCGTTTTCGAATAATAATACTAATATTCGAAATAGTACTTGGTGTATTATTATTTGGAAAACGATACCAATTACCGGGACCCACCACGATGAGGTAACTACGCTCGGGTCCCATTTACATATGAGTTTTTACGCATTGGAAGCAGAGATGTAAAATTATTTTATAATAAAGCGACATTGTAGCGGCGGCATTGTTTTGTCCGGAGTTTATTTGTTTTTAAATTACTTGTAATCTAACGGTTTTGGTACTCCGAGGCAAAACAACAACACTATTTGAAATGTCCTATGACTCATGTGCAGCTACAGATAAGATGTCGTTGCCTTCGGTTAAACTACACTTGCTTCCTTGATTCCATGAATATGGTGTTGTTTCCTTGGTTTTTAGCAGACATGGAAAATTACATCTTAAAATTACACTCTGCGTTACCACTGCTTTTATACAAAATAGTGAAATGGGAAATTAAGTACTGTATTTAAAATTAAAAAATAATGCTATATAGAAATAAAATAGCAATCCAGGGACCTGAAAGATTTCGTTAATAAAATAATACAATATAAATCATTAATTCACTCACATTGATGGTACTGATTTAAATCAATGAATGTAGAGTTGCTTCCGATTAATGGTACAACTGTTATAAATTAAGAGCACAATTACTTTGAATTAATGGGAGAATATGGTTATAAATTATTGGTATAGTTGTTAAGAATTAATGGACGAATTGTTTTAGATTAATGGCTTAAATGTTATAATTTAATGGCTTAGATGATATAAATTAATAGTTTAAATGTTATAAATTAATGGCTAAATGTATAAAATAACAGTTCAAAAGTTAGAAATTAATGGCTTAAATGTTATAAATTAATAGCTTAAATGTTATAAATTAATAGCTTAAATGTATAAAATAACACATTAAATGTTGTAAATTAATGGCTTAGATGTTGTTAATTAATAGCTTAAATGTTATAAAATAATAGCTTAAATGTATAAAACAACAGTTTAAAGGTTGTAAATTAGTGGCTCAGATGTTGTCAATTAATTGCTTAAATGTTAGAAATTAATGGCTTAAATGTTAAAAATTAACAGTTAAAATGTTAGAAATTAATTGCTTAAATGTTATAAATTAATGGCTTAAATGTATAAAATAACACTTTAAATGCTGTAAATTAATGGTTTAAATGTTATAAATTAACTGTTTAAATGTTATAAATTAATAGCTTGAATGTTATGATTTAATGGCTTAGATGATATAAATTAATAGTTTAAATGTTATAAATTAATGGCTAAATGTATAAAATAACAGTTCAAAAGTTAGAAATTAATGGCTTAAATGTTATAAATTAATAGCATAAATGTTATAAATTAATAGTTTAGACGTTATAAATTAATTCCTTAAATGTTATATATTAATGGCTTGAATGTTATAAATTAATAGCTTAAGTGTTGTAAATTAATGGTTTAGACGTTATAAATTACTAGTTACAATGTTGTTGTTTGATATTTTTTCTTACTTACCTGATATTTATGTTCTTCTTCGATGTTCACTCTCCGGAATTTCAGGCACAAAAGAGCTCGCGCGCGACCTCCGTGTTCCTTATATAACATAACAAGGCGTCGGTTTGTTAATCAAACGGTAACGATTTTTTGACATAGCAGGAGACGGTTTTTCCATTGTAACAAAATCAAATTGAACGATTTCTTAATTTTTATCGTAAATTGGTATCTTTTACGATTTAATACGATATCCATTTTTATCATTTTAATAGTTTCTACAAACTAAGACTATATTCACACCTACATGATACTAGTTTTCGACTATCGATTAGTTTGGACAAAAAGGGAAAAGAGCCTAAGTGCAGTCGATGACGTTACTGTGAAATAAGTTAAGCTATTAAATAATCAGTCAGATAAAATTCATATTAAGCGTTATATTATATTATCGATATTCGTTCATTTACTCGTGCTAATTAAAAAATAAAACGTTCTTTTTTCTTGAGTAACACCTACATCACTGTTTGCGATATTTAAAATTCTTATTTAATGCTTATTTAGAAGTCAGGTACCTTTTTAATTCTTCACAAGTTAAACGATTAAATTTACTCGTTATAGTTGTAACATAAAATGGCTTTATTTCTTCAATACCGCCTGCATCGCTCTACGTGATACAGTTATTAATTATGTAGCAAATAATATGATCTAATTGGTTGTAATCGCGGTTACGTATTTCTTCGTTAAATCTATCGATGTATTGGGCTATTAGCGCGAGACTTACTGATTCCTCGAGGAATGGTTTGATTCTTATAAATTAATGTTTTAAATGTGCCAATTATTGTTTCAATTGTTATAAATTAATAGTTTAATCGTTGTTAATTATTTGCTTAAATGTTATGAATTAATAGCTTAAGTGTTATAAATTAATAGTTTTAATGTTAGGAATTAATGGTATAAATGTAAAAATTAATAGCTTATATGTTATGAATTTGTGACTTATTGTTGTAAATTCATGACGTAAATATTGTAAATTAATGGCTTAAATGTTATAAATTAATAGTGCAGTCCAGTGTAGATCTTCCAAAATGATCTTAGGGGCTTTTGGTGGTCCAAACTGGACTGTTGCGTAGTTCTTGGCTTGGTATCGTTTTCCAAAGATTAATCGACTGATTAATTTTTGGAAAACGATGCCAATTACCAGGTCTCACCACGAGGAGGTGACTACGCACGAGACCCGCCCATGGGTTATTTAACACTACACATCGATCTCGACATTCAACCTATTGGCAGAATGTCCAGTTTTGACACTACTTGACCATGGGCCTGCGTAAAGAAATAGTTGTTTCGTAGTCTAACTGCGAAACACATATCTCCAACGCAGCGCTAACATGAATCTTTACAAACGTAGAACAAGGCATACGTAACGCATCATCTATCTCCCACACAACGATTACATCGATCAGTACAAATAAACAATAATTCGCATCCCTACTGGCAACATTCGGTATCAAAGACACATTTATCTAACTTGGAGCGAAAAGAAGAAGATGAAGCTACTGACACTGTCCCGAAACGGACGAGATCGCGATCTCTCGAAAGAACTAACAAACCTACGCGACGTACCCCCGTACACGAGATAACCCCGAGGTTCAACGGAAAGCCCAAGAATTGGCCGTAACTCGATTCCTGTTTCGCCGTTCGAAACTTACACGAGTCGCGGTCGATGGCGCCGACAGATGATGCCAGTGATCCACTAGTAATTCAGCCGTGGATCCAGCACATAGGCCAGCAACTTGACACACTCCAACTGAACAAGTGGAACCCGGGGAGGGACCGCTGAACAGGATTACGAAGGCAAGAGGCCCCAACTGAACAGTGGGGTCCACTCACGGGGAGGGACCGCTGAACAGGATTACGAAGGCAATACCTCAACTGAACAGTGGGGTCCACTCCCGCGGGGCCGAACAGGATTACGGAGGACGTGAAATTGGTGGTCTCTGATCGAGTACCCAAGTACCAATCGGACAGGACTGCAGGTCCACGAGTGAATCCCCAACAGATTAGCAAGCATCACCGGCACGACGACAACTCCCGTGATCCGATGCAAACGTTGAGCAGTCACCAAGACAGAGCTGTCCTTGGGCGACTTACGAATCCGAAGAGTTGTCTAGAGCACATTGACCCGCACGCACCCGAAATACACGCGAGCGAGTACGCCACGCGACAGTTTGAAAGAACTGAGTGATCGCGAACCGATATATCGTGGGAACAATTTTTCCAGTATGGTAAGCGAGGGGATCAAGAGAGACGAGATCTTTATTTGTCGTTCCAAGATAGATAAGTATCTTTGTACAGAATGAGCTTACAATGTACATAACATAGGTATCTATCTTATGATTAATTAAAGCTAATACGCTCGCATCCCACGGTGTCCTGCGATGTCCCACGATGTCCCACGTTGCCCCCGCGGGGGGGTATTAGTCCAGTTTAGATCACCAAAACTATTTTGGGTGATCAAGACCAGACTATATTCAAGTAGTTTTTAGCTTGATATCGTTTTCGAATAATAATACTAATATTCGAAATAGTACTTGGTGTATTATTATTTGGAAAACGATACCAATTACCGGGACCCACCACGATGAGGTAACTACGCTCGGGTCCCATTTACATATGAGTTTTTACGCATTGGAAGCAGAGATGTAAAATTATTTTATAATAAAGCGACATTGTAGCGGCGGCACTGTTTTGTCCGGAGTTTATTTGTTTTTAAATTACTTGTAATCTAACGGTTTTGGTACTCCGAGGCAAAAAAAACAACACTATTTGAAATGTCCTATGACTCATGTGCAGCTACAGATAAGATGTCGTTGCCTTCGGTTAAACTACACTTGCTTCCTTGATTCCATGAATATGGTGTTGTTTCCTTGGTTTTTAGCTGACATGGAAAATTACATCTTAAAATTACACTCTGCGTTACCACTGCTTTTATACAAAATAGTGAAATGAGAAATTAAGTACTGTATTTAAAATTAAAAAATAATGCTATATAGAAATAAAATAGCAATCCAGGGACCTGAAAGATTTCGTTAATAAAATAATACAATATAAATCATTAATTCACTCACATTGATGGTACTGATTTAAATCAATGAATGTAGAGTTGCTTCCGATTAATGGTACAACTGTTATAAATTAAGAGCACAATTACTTTGAATTAATGGGAGAATATGGTTATAAATTATTGGTATAGTTGTTAAGAATTAATGGAGGAATTGTTTTAGATTAATGGCTTAAATATTATAAATTAATGGCTTAGATGATATAAATTAATAGTATAAATATTGTAAATTAGTGGCTTAGATGTTGTAAATTAATAGCTCAAATGTTATAATTTAATGGCTTAGATGATATAAATTAATAGTTTAAATGTTATAAATTAATGGCTAAATGTATAAAATAACAGTTCAAAAGTTAGAAATTAATGGCTTAAATGTTATAAATTAATAGCTTGAATGTTATAAATTAATAGCTTAAATGTATAAAATAACACTTTAAATGTTGTAAATTAATGGCTTAGATGTTGTTAATTAATAGCTTAAATGTTATAAAATAATAGCTTAAATGTATAAAACAACAGTTTAAATGTTGTAAATTAGTGGCTCAGATGTTGTCAATTAATTGCTTAAATGTTAGAAATTAATGGCTTAAATGTTAAAAATTAACAGTTAAAATGTTAGAAATTAATTGCTTAAATGTTATAAATTAATGGCTTAAATGTATAAAATAACACTTTAAATGCTGTAAATTAATGGTTTAAATGTTATAAATTAACTGTTTAAATGTTATAAATTAATAGCTTGAATGTTATGATTTAATGGCTTAGATGATATAAATTAATAGTTTAAATGTTATAAATTAATGGCTAAATGTATAAAATAACAGTTCAAAAGTTAGAAATTAATGGCTTAAATGTTATAAATTAATAGCATAAATGTTATAAATTAATAGTTTAGACGTTATAAATTAATTCCTTAAATGTTATATATTAATGGCTTGAATGTTATAAATTAATAGCTTAAGTGTTGTAAATTAATGGTTTAGACGTTATAAATTACTAGTTACAATGTTGTTGTTCGATATTTTTTCTTACTTACCTGATATTTATGTTCTTCTTCGATGTTCACTCTCCGGAATTTCAGGCACAAAAGAGCTCGCGCGCGACTTCCGTGTTCCTTATATAACTTAACAAGGCGTCGGTTTGTTAATCAAACGGTAACGATTTTTTGACATAGCAGGAGACGGTTTTTCCATTGTAACAAAATCAAATTGAACGATTTCTTAATTTTTATCGTAAATTGGCATCTTCTACGATTTAATAAGATATCCATTTTTATCATTTTAATAGTTTCTACAAACTAAGACTAAATTCACACCTACATGATACTAGTTTGCGAGTACCGATTAGTTTGGACAAAAAGGGAAAAGAGCCTAAGGGCTGTCGATGACGTTACTGTGAAATAAGTTAAGCTATTAAATAATCAGACAGATAAAATTCGTATTAAGCGTTATATTATATTATCGATATTCGTTCATTTACTCGTGCTAATTAAAAAATAAAACGTTCATTTTTCTTGAGTAACACCTACATCACTGTTTGCGATATTTAAGATTCTTATTTAATGCTTATTTAGAAGTCAGGTACCGTTTTAATTCTTCACAAGTTAAACGATTAAATTTACTCGTTATAGTTGTAACATAAAATGGCTTTATTTCTTCAATACCGCCTGCATCGCTGTACGTGATACAGTTATTAATTATGTAGCAAATAATATGATCTAATTGGCTGTAATCGCGGTTACGTATTTCTTCGTTAAATCTATCGATGTATTGGGCTATTAGCGCGAGATTTACTGATTCCTCGAGGAATGGTTTGATTCTTATAAATTAATGTTTTAAACGTGCCAATTAATGTTTCAATTTTTATAAATTAATAGTTCAATCGTTGTTAATTATTTGCTTAAATGTTATAAATTAATAGCTTAAGTGTTATAAATTAATAGTTTGAATGTTAGGAATTAATGGCATAAATGTAAAAATTAATAGCTTAAATGTTATGAAGGTGTGACTTATTGTTGTAAATTCATGACGTAAATATTATAAATTAATGGCTTAAATGTTATAAATTAATAGTGCAGTCCAGTGTAGATCATCCAAAATGATCTTAGGGGCTTTTGGTGATCCAAACTGGACTGTTGCGTAGTTCTTGGCTTGGTATCGTTTTCCAAAGATTAACCGACTGATTAATTTTTGGAAAACGATGCCAATTACCAGGTCTCACCACGAGGAGGTGACTACGCACGAGACCCGCCCATGGGTTAATTAACACTACACATCGATCTCGACATTCAACCTATTGGCAGAATGTCCAGTTTTGACACTACTTGACCATGGGCCTGCGTAAAGAAATAGTTGTTTCGTAGTCTAACTGCGAAACACATATCTCCAACGCAGCGCTAACATGAATATTTACAAACGTAGAACAATGCATACGTAACGCATCATCTATCTCCCACACAACGATTACATCGATCAGTACAAATATACAATAATTCGCATCCCTACTGGCAACATTCGGTATCAAAGACACATTTATCTAACTTGGAACGAAAAGAAGAAGATGAAGCTACTGACACTGTCCCGAAACGGACGAGATCGCGATCTCTCGAAAGAACAAACAAACCTACGCGACGTACCCCCGTACACGAGATAACCCCGAGGTTCAACGGAAAGCCCAAGAATTGGCCGTAACTCGATTCCTGTTTCGCCGTTCGAAACTTACACGAGTCGCGGTCGATGGCGCCGACAGATGATGCCAGTGATCCACTAGTAATTCAGCCGTGGATCCAGCACATAGGCCAGCAACTTGACACACACCAACTGAACAAGTGGAACCCGGGGAGGGACCGCAGAACAGGATTACGAAGGCAAGAGGCCCCAACTGAACAGTGGGGTCCACTCACTGGGAGGGACCGCTGAACAGGATTACCAAGGCACGAGGCCCCAACTGAACAGTGGGGTCCACTCACGGGGAGGGACCGCTGAACAGGATTACAAAGGCAACACCTCAACTGAACACTGGGGTCCACTCCCGCGGGGCCGAACATGATTACGGAGGACGTGAAATTGGTGGTCTCTGATCGAGTACCCAAGTACCAATCGGACAGGACTGCAGATCCACGAGTGAATCCCCAACAGATTCGCAAGCATCACCGGCACGACGACAACTCCCGTGATCCGATGCAAACGTTGAGCAGTCACCAAGACAGAGCTGTCCTTGGGCGACTTACGAATCCGAAGAGTTGTCTAGAGCACATTGACCCGCACGCACCCGAAATACACGCGAGCGAGTACGCCACGCGACAGTTTGAAAGAACTGAGTGATCGCGAACCGATATATCGTGGGAACAATTTTTCCAGTATGGTAAGCGAGGGGATCAAGAGAGACGAGATCTTTATTTGTCGTTCCAAGATAGATAAGTATCTTTGTACAGAATGAGCTTACAATGTACATAACATAGGTATCTATCTTATGATTAATTAAAGCTAATACGCTCGCATCCCACGGTGTCCTGCGATGTCCCACGATGTCCCACGTTGCCCCCGCGGGGGGGTATTAGTCCAGTTTAGATCACCAAAACTATTTTGGGTGATCAAGACCAGACTATATTCAAGTAGTTTTTAGCTTGATATCGTTTTCGAATAATAATACTAATATTCGAAATAGTACTTGGTGTATTATTATTTGGAAAACGATACCAATTACCGGGACCCACCACGAGGAGGTAACTACGCTGGGGTCCCATTTACATAAGAGTTTTTACGCATTCGAAGCAGAGATGTAAAATTATTTTATAATAAAGCGACATTGTAGCGGCGGCATTGTTTTGTCCGGAGTTTATTTGTTTTTAAATTACTTGTAATCTAACGGTTTTGGTACTCCGAGGCAAAACAACAACACTATTTGAAATGTCCTATGACTCATGTGCAGCTACAGATAAGATGTCGTTGCCTTCGGTTAAACTACACTTTCTTCCTTGATTCCATGAATATGGTGTTGTTTACTTGGTTTTTAGCAGACATGGAAAATTACATCTTAAAATTACACTCTGCGTTACCACTGCTTTTATACAAAATAGTGAAATGAGAAATTAAGTACTGTATTTAAAATTAAAAAATAATGCTATATAGAAATAAAATAGCAATCCAGGGACCTGAAAGATTTCGTTAATAAAATAATACAATATAAATCATTAATTCACTCACATTGATGGTACTGATTTAAATCAATGAATGTAGAGTTGCTTCCGATTAATGGTACAACTGTTATAAATTAAGAGCACAATTACTTTGAATTAATGGGAGAATATGGTTATAAATTATTGGTATAGTTGTTAAGAATTAATGGAGGAATTGTTTTAGATTAATGGCTTAAATATTATAAATTAATGGCTTAGATGATATAAATTAATAGTTTAAATATTGTAAATTAGTGGCTTAGATGTTGTAAATTAATAGCTTAAATGTTATAATTTAATGGCTTAGATGATATAAATTAATAGTTTAAATGTTATAAATTATTGGCAAAATGTATAAAATAACAGTTCAAAAGTTAGAAATTAATGGCTTAAATGTTATAAATTAATAGCTTAAATGTTATAAATTAATGGCTTAAATGTATAAAATAACACATTAAATGCTGTAAATTAATGGTTTAAATGTTATAAATTAACAGTTTAAATGTTATAAATTAATAGCTTGAATGTTATAATTTAATGGCTTAGATGATATAAATTAATAGTTTAAATGTTATAAATTAATGGCTAAATGTATAAAATAACAGTTCAAAAGTTAGAAATTAATGGCTTAAATGTTATAAATTAATAGCATAAATGTTATAAATTAATAGTTTAGACGTTATAAATTAATTCCTTAAATGTTATAAATTAATGGCTTGAATGTTATAAATTAATAGCTTAAGTGTTGTAAATTAATGGTTTAGACGTTATAAATTACTAGTTACAATGTTGTTGTTTGATATTTTTTCTTACTTACCTGATATTTATGTTCTTCTTCGATGTTCACTCTCCGGAATTTCAGGCACAAAAGAGCTCGCGCGCGACCTCCGTGTTCCTTATATAACATAACAAGGCGTCGGTTTGTTAATCAAACGGTAACGATTTTTTGACATAGCAGGAGACGGTTTTTCCATTGTAACAAAATCAAATTGAACGATTTCTTAATTTTTATCGTAAATTGGCATCTTTTACGATTTAATGCGATATCCATTTTTATCATTTTAATAGTTTCTACAAACTAAGACTATATTCACACCTACATGATACTAGTTTTCGACTATCGATTAGTTTGGACAAAAAGGGAAAAGAGCCTAAGTGCAGTCGATGACGTTACTGTGAAATAAGTTAAGCTATTAAATAATCAGACAGATAAAATTCATATTAAGCGTTATATTATATTATCGATATTCGTTCATTTACTCGTGCTAATTAAAAAATAAAACGTTCTTTTTTCTTGAGTAACACCTACATCACTGTTTGCGATATTTAAGATTCTTATTTAATGCTTATTTAGAAGTCAGGTACCTTTTTAATTCTTCACGAGTTAAACGAATAAATTTACTCGTTATAGTTGTAACATAAAATGGCTTTATTTCTTCAATACCGCCTGCATCGCTGTACGTGATACAGTTATTAATTATGTAGCAAATAATATGATCTAATTGGTTGTAATCGCGGTTACGTATTTCTTCGTTAAATCTATCGATGTATTGGGCTATTAGCGCGAGACTTACTGATTCCTCGAGGACTGGTTTGATTCTTATAAATTAATGTTTTAAATGTGCCAATTATTGTTTCAATTGTTATAAATTAATAGTTTAATCGTTGTTAATTATTTGCTTAAATGTTATAAATTAATAGCTTAAGTGTTATAAATTAATAGTTTGAGTGTTAGGAATTAATGGTATAAATGTAAAAATTAATAGCTTAAATGTTATGAATTTGTGACTTATTGTTGTAAATTCATGACGTAAATATTGTAAATTAATGGCTTAAATGTTATAAATTAATAGTGCAGTCCAGTGTAGATCATCCAAAATGATCTTAGCGGCTTTTGTTGATCCAAACTGGACTGTTGCGTAGGTCTTGGCTTGGTATCGTTTTCCAAAGATTAATCGACTGATTAATTTTTGGAAAACGATGCCAATTACCAGGTCTCACCACGAGGAGGTGACTACGCACGAGACCCGCCCATGGGTTATTTAACACTACACATCGATCTCGACATTCAACCTATTGGCAGAATGTCCAGTTTTGACACAACTTGACCATGGGCCTGCGTAAAGAAATAGTTGTTTCGTAGTCTAACTGCGAAACACATATCTCCAACGCAGCGCTAACATGAACCTTTACAAACGTAGAACAAGGCATACGTAACGCATCTTCTATCTCCCACACAACGATTACATCGATCAGTACAAATAAACAATAATTCGCATCCCTACTGGCAACATTCGGTATCAAAGACACGTTTATCTAACTTGGAGCGAAAAGAAGAAGATGAAGCTACTGACACTGTCCCGAAACGGACGAGACCGCGATCTCTCGAAAGAACTAACAAACCTACGCGACGTACCCCCGTACACGAGATAACCCCGAGGTTCAACGGAAAGCCCAAGAATTGGCCGTAACTCGATTCCTGTTTCGCCGTTCGAAACTTACACGAGTCGCGGTCGATGGCGCCGACAGATGATGCCAGTGATCCACTAGTAATTCAGCCGTGGATCCAGCACATAGGCCAGCAACTTGACACAATCCAACTGAACAAGTGGAACCCGGGGAGGGACCGCTGAACAGGATTACGAAGGCAAGAGGCCCCAACTGAACAGTGGGGTCCACTCACAGGGAGGGACCGCTGAACAGGATTACCAAGGCACGAGGCCTCAACTGAACAGTGGGGTCCACTCACGGGGAGGGACCGCTGAACAGGATTACGATGGCAATACCTCAACTGAACAGTGGGGTCCACTCCCGCGGGGCCGAACAGGATTACGGAGGACGTGAAATTGCTGGTCCCTGACCGAGTACCGAAGTACCAATCGGACAGGACTGCAGATCCACGACTGAATCCCCAACAGATTAGCAAGCATCATCGGCACGACGACAACTCCCGTGATCCGATGCAAACGTTGAGCAGTCACCAAGACAGAGCTGTCCTTGGGCGACTTACGAATCCGAAGAGTTGTCTAGAGCACATTGACCCGCACGCACCCGAAATACACGCCAGAGAGTACGCCACGCGACAGTTTGAAAGAACTGAGTGATCGCGAACCGATATATCGTGGGAACAATTTTTCCAGTATGGTAAGCGAGGGGATCAAGAGAGACGAGATCTTTAGTTGTCGTTCCAAGATAGATAAGTATCTTTGTACAGAAATGAGCTTACAATGTACATAACATAGGTATCTATCTTATGATTAATTAAAGCTAATACGCTCGCATCCCACGGTGTCCTGCGATGTCCCACGATGTCCCACGTTGCCCCCGCGGGGGGTATTAGTCCAGTTTAGATCACCAAAACTATTTTGGGTGATCAAGACCAGACAATATTCAAGTAGTTTTTAGCTTGATATCGTTTTCGAATAATACTACTAATATTCGAAATAGTACTTGGTGTATTATTATTTGGAAAACGATACCAATTACCGGGACCCACCACGAGAAGGTAACTACGCTCGGGTCCCATTTACATATGAGTTTTTACGCATTGGAAGCAGAGATGTAAAATTATTTTATAATAAAGCGACATTGTAGCGGCGGCATTGTTTTGTCCGGAGTTTATTTGTTTTTAAATTACTTGTAATCTAACGGTTTTGGTACTCCGAGGCAAAACAACAACACTATTTGAAATGTCCTATGACTCATGTGCAGCTACAGATAAGATGTCGTTGCCTTCGGTTAAACTACACTTTCTTCCTTGATTCCATGAATATGGTGTTGTTTACTTGGTTTTTAGCAGACATGGAAAATTACATCTTAAAATTACACTCTGCGTTACCACTGCTTTTATACAAAATAGTGAAATGAGAAATTAAGTACTGTATTTAAAATTAAAAAATAATGCTATATAGAAATAAAATAGCAATCCAGGGACCTGAAAGATTTCGTTCATAAAATAATACAATATAAATCATTAATTCACTCACATTGATGGTACTGATTTAAATCAATGAATGTAGAGTTGCTTCCGATTAATGGTACAACTGTTATAAATTAAGAGCACAATTACTTTGAATTAATGGGAGAATATGGTTATAAATTATTGGTATAGTTGTTAAGAATTAATGGAGGAATTGTTTTAGATTAATGGCTTAAATATTATAAATTAATGGCTTAGATGATATAAATTAATAGTTTAAATATTGTAAATTAGTGGCTTAGATGTTGTAAATTAATAGCTTAAATGTTATAATTTAATGGCTTAGATGATATAAATTAATAGTTTAAATGTTATAAATTATTGGCAAAATGTATAAAATAACAGTTCAAAAGTTAGAAATTAATGGCTTAAATGTTATAAATTAATAGCTTAAATGTTATAAATTAATGGCTTAAATGTATAAAATAACACATTAAATGCTGTAAATTAATGGTTTAAATGTTATAAATTAACAGTTTAAATGTTATAAATTAATAGCTTGAATGTTATAATTTAATGGCTTAGATGATATAAATTAATAGTTTAAATGTTATAAATTAATGGCTAAATGTATAAAATAACAGTTCAAAAGTTAGAAATTAATGGCTTAAATGTTATAAATTAATAGCATAAATGTTATAAATTAATAGTTTAGACGTTATAAATTAATTCCTTAAATGTTATAAATTAATGGCTTGAATGTTATAAATTAATAGCTTAAGTGTTGTAAATTAATGGTTTAGACGTTATAAATTACTAGTTACAATGTTGTTGTTTGATATTTTTTCTTACTTACCTGATATTTATGTTCTTCTTCGATGTTCACTCTCCGGAATTTCAGGCACAAAAGAGCTCGCGCGCGACCTCCGTGTTCCTTATATAACATAACAAGGCGTCGGTTTGTTAATCAAACGGTAACGATTTTTTGACATAGCAGGAGACGGTTTTTCCATTGTAACAAAATCAAATTGAACGATTTCTTAATTTTTATCGTAAATTGGCATCTTTTACGATTTAATACGATATCCATTTTTATCATTTTAATAGTTTCTACAAACTAAGGCTATATTCACACCTACATGATACTAGTTTTCGACTATCGATTAGTTTGGACAAAAAGGGAAAAGAGCCTAAGTGCAGTCGATGACGTTACTGTGAAATAAGTTAAGCTATTAAATAATCAGACAGATAAAATTCATATTAAGCGTTATATTATATTATCGATATTCGTTCATTTACTCGTGCTAATTAAAAAATAAAACGTTCTTTTTTCTTGAGTAACACCTACATCACTGTTTGCGATATTTAAGATTCTTATTTAATGCTTATTTAGAAGTCAGGTACCTTTTTAATTCTTCACAAGTTAAACGAATAAATTTACTCGTTATAGTTGTAACATAAAATGGCTTTATTTCTTCAATACCGCCTGCATCGCTGTACGTGATACAGTTATTAATTATGTAGCAAATAATATGATCTAATTGGTTGTAATCGCGGTTACGTATGTCTTCGTTAAATCTATCGATGTATTGGGATATTAGCGCGAGACTTACTGATTCCTCGAGGACTGGTTTGATTCTTATAAATTAATGTTTTAAATGTGCCAATTATTGTTTCAATTGTTATAAATTAATAGTTTAATCGTTGTTAATTATTTGTTTAAATGTTATAAATTAATAGCTTAAGTGTTATAAATTAATAGATTGAGTGTTAGGAATTAATGGTATAAATGTAAAAATTAATAGCTTAAATGTTATGAATTTGTGACTTATTGTTGTAAATTCATGACGTAAATATTGTAAATTAATGGCTTAAATGTTATAAATTAATAGTGCAGTCCAGTGTAGATCATCCAAAATGATCTTAGCGGCTTTTGTTGATCCAAACTGGACTGTTGCGTAGGTCTTGGCTTGGTATCGTTTTCCAAAGATTAATCGACTGATTAATTTTTGGAAAACGATGCCAATTACCAGGTCTCACCACGAGGAGGTGACTACGCACGAGACCCGCCCATGGGTTATTTAACACTACACATCGATCTCGACATTTAACCTATTGGCAGAATGTCCAGTTTTGATACAACTTGACCATGGGCCTGCGTAAAGAAATAGTTGTTTCGTAGTCTAACTGCGAAACACATATCTCCAACGCAGCGCTAACATGAATCTTTACAAACGTAGAACAAGGCATACGTAACGCATCTTCTATCTCCCACACAACGATTACATCGATCAGTACAAATAAACAATAATTCGCATCCCTACTGGCAACATTCGGTATCAAAGACACGTTTATCTAACTTGGAGCGAAAAGAAGAAGATGAAGCTACTGACACTGTCCCGAAACGGACGAGACCGCGATCTCTCGAAAGAACTAACAAACCTACGCGACGTACCCCCGTACACGAGATAACCCCGAGGTTCAACGGAAAGCCCAAGAATTGGCCGTAACTCGATTCCTGTTTCGCCGTTCGAAACTTACACGAGTCGCGGTCGATGGCGCCGACAGATGATGCCAGTGATCCACTAGTAATTCAGCCGTGGATCCAGCACATAGGCCAGCAACTTGACACAATCCAACTGAACAAGTGGAACCCGGGGAGGGACCGCTGAACAGGATTACGAAGGCAAGAGGCCCCAACTGAACAGTGGGGTCCACTCACAGGGAGGGACCGCTGAACAGGATTACCAAGGCACGAGGCCTCAACTGAACAGTGGGGTCCACTCACGGGGAGGGACCGCTGAACAGGATTACGATGGCAATACCTCAACTGAACAGTGGGGTCCACTCCCGCGGGGCCGAACAGGATTACGGAGGACGTGAAA
Organism: Bombus flavifrons; assembly: GCF_040668555.2. Taxonomy (NCBI): domain Eukaryota; kingdom Metazoa; phylum Arthropoda; class Insecta; order Hymenoptera; family Apidae; genus Bombus; species Bombus flavifrons. The sequence goes on along the minus strand of NW_027184777.1, from coordinate 378,936 downwards.
TTGCTGGTCCCTGACCGAGTACCGAAGTACCAATCGGACAGGACTGCAGATCCACGACTGAATCCCCAACAGATTAGCAAGCATCATCCGCACGACGACAACTCCCGTGATCCGATGCAAACGTTGAGCAGTCACCAAGACAGAGCTGTCCTTGGGCGACTTACGAATCCGAAGAGTTGTCTAGAGCACATTGACCCGCACGCACCCGAAATACACGCCAGAGAGTACGCCACGCGACAGTTTGAAAGAACTGAGTGATCGCGAACCGATATATCGTGGGAACAATTTTTCCAGTATGGTAAGCGAGGGGATCAAGAGAGACGAGATCTTTAGTTGTCGTTCCAAGATAGATAAGTATCTTTGTACAGAATGAGCTTACAATGTACATAACATAGGTATCTATCTTATGATTAATTAAAGCTAATACGCTCGCATCCCACGGTGTCCTGCGATGTCCCACGATGTCCCACGTTGCCCCCGCGGGGGGGTATTAGTCCAGTTTAGATCACCAAAACTATTTTGGGTGATCAAGACCAGACAATATTCAAGTAGTTTTTAGCTTGATATCGTTTTCGAATAATACTACTAATATTCGAAATAGTACTTGGTGTATTATTATTTGGAAAACGATACCAATTACCGGGACCCACCACGAGAAGGTAACTACGCTCGGGTCCCATTTACATATGAGTTTTTACGCATTGGAAGCAGAGATGTAAAATTATTTTATAATAAAGCGACATTGTAGCGGCGGCATTGTTTTGTCCGGAGTTTATTTGTTTTTAAATTACTTGTAATCTAACGGTTTTGGTACTCCGAGGCAAAACAACAACACTATTTGAAATGTCCTATGACTCATGTGCAGCTACAGATAAGATGTCGTTGCCTTCGGTTAAACTACACTTTCTTCCTTGATTCCATGAATATGGTGTTGTTTACTTGGTTTTTAGCAGACATGGAAAATTACATCTTAAAATTACACTCTGCGTTACCACTGCTTTTATACAAAATAGTGAAATGAGAAATTAAGTACTGTATTTAAAATTAAAAAATAATGCTATATAGAAATAAAATAGCAATCCAGGGACCTGAAAGATTTCGTTCATAAAATAATACAATATAAATCATTAATTCACTCACATTGATGGTACTGATTTAAATCAATGAATGTAGAGTTGCTTCCGATTAATGGTACAACTGTTATAAATTAAGAGCACAATTACTTTGAATTAATGGGAGAATATGGTTATAAATTATTGGTATAGTTGTTAAGAATTAATGGAGGAATTGTTTTAGATTAATGGCTTAAATATTATAAATTAATGGCTTAGATGATATAAATTAATAGTTTAAATATTGTAAATTAGTGGCTTAGATGTTGTAAATTAATAGCTTAAATGTTATAATTTAATGGCTTAGATGATATAAATTAATAGTTTAAATGTTATAAATTATTGGCAAAATGTATAAAATAACAGTTCAAAAGTTAGAAATTAATGGCTTAAATGTTATAAATTAATAGCTTAAATGTTATAAATTAATGGCTTAAATGTATAAAATAACACATTAAATGCTGTAAATTAATGGTTTAAATGTTATAAATTAACAGTTTAAATGTTATAAATTAATAGCTTGAATGTTATAATTTAATGGCTTAGATGATATAAATTAATAGTTTAAATGTTATAAATTAATGGCTAAATGTATAAAATAACAGTTCAAAAGTTAGAAATTAATGGCTTAAATGTTATAAATTAATAGCATAAATGTTATAAATTAATAGTTTAGACGTTATAAATTAATTCCTTAAATGTTATAAATTAATGGCTTGAATGTTATAAATTAATAGCTTAAGTGTTGTAAATTAATGGTTTAGACGTTATAAATTACTAGTTACAATGTTGTTGTTTGATATTTTTTCTTACTTACCTGATATTTATGTTCTTCTTCGATGTTCACTCTCCGGAATTTCAGGCACAAAAGAGCTCGCGCGCGACCTCCGTGTTCCTTATATAACATAACAAGGCGTCGGTTTGTTAATCAAACGGTAACGATTTTTTGACATAGCAGGAGACGGTTTTTCCATTGTAACAAAATCAAATTGAACGATTTCTTAATTTTTATCGTAAATTGGCATCTTTTACGATTTAATGCGATATCCATTTTTATCATTTTAATAGTTTCTACAAACTAAGACTATATTCACACCTACATGATACTAGTTTTCGACTATCGATTAGTTTGGACAAAAAGGGAAAAGAGCCTAAGTGCAGTCGATGACGTTACTGTGAAATAAGTTAAGCTATTAAATAATCAGACAGATAAAATTCATATTAAGCGTTATATTATATTATCGATATTCGTTCATTTACTCGTGCTAATTAAAAAATAAAACGTTCTTTTTTCTTGAGTAACACCTACATCACTGTTTGCGATATTTAAGATTCTTATTTAATGCTTATTTAGAAGTCAGGTACCTTTTTAATTCTTCACGAGTTAAACGAATAAATTTACTCGTTATAGTTGTAACATAAAATGGCTTTATTTCTTCAATACCGCCTGCATCGCTGTACGTGATACAGTTATTAATTATGTAGCAAATAATATGATCTAATTGGTTGTAATCGCGGTTACGTATTTCTTCGTTAAATCTATCGATGTATTGGGCTATTAGCGCGAGACTTACTGATTCCTCGAGGACTGGTTTGATTCTTATAAATTAATGTTTTAAATGTGCCAATTATTGTTTCAATTGTTATAAATTAATAGTTTAATCGTTGTTAATTGTTTGCTTAAATGTTATAAATTAATAGCTTAAGTGTTATAAATTAATAGTTTGAGTGTTAGGAATTAATGGTATAAATGTAAAAATTAATAGCTTAAATGTTATGAATTTGTGACTTATTGTTGTAAATTCATGACGTAAATATTGTAAATTAATGGCTTAAATGTTATAAATTAATAGTGCAGTCCAGTGTAGATCATCCAAAATGATCTTAGCGGCTTTTGTTGATCCAAACTGGACTGTTGCGTAGGTCTTGGCTTGGTATCGTTTTCCAAAGATTAATCGACTGATTAATTTTTGGAAAACGATGCCAATTACCAGGTCTCACCACGAGGAGGTGACTACGCACGAGACCCGCCCATGGGTTATTTAACACTACACATCGATCTCGACATTCAACCTATTGGCAGAATGTCCAGTTTTGACACAACTTGACCATGGGCCTGCGTAAAGAAATAGTTGTTTCGTAGTCTAACTGCGAAACACATATCTCCAACGCAGCGCTAACATGAACCTTTACAAACGTAGAACAAGGCATACGTAACGCATCTTCTATCTCCCACACAACGATTACATCGATCAGTACAAATAAACAATAATTCGCATCCCTGCTGGCAACATTCGGTATCAAAGACACGTTTATCTAACTTGGTGCGAAAAGAAGAAGATGAAGCTACTGACACTGTCCCGAAACGGACGAGACCGCGAACTCTCGAAAGAACTAACAAACCTACGCGACGTACCCCCGTACACGAGATAACCCCGAGGTTCAACGGAGAGCCCAAGAATTGGCCGTAACTCGATTCCTGTTTCGCCGTTCGAAACTTACACGAGTCGCGGTCGATGGCGCCGACAGATGATGCCAGTGATCCACTAGTAATTCAGCCGTGGATCCAGCACATAGGCCAGCAACTTGACACACTCCAACTGAACAAGTGGAACCCGGGGAGGGACCGCTGAACAGGATTACGAAGGCAATACCTCAACTGAACAGTGGGGTCCACTCCCGCGGGGCCGAACAGGATTACGGAGGACGTGAAATTGCTGGTCCCTGACCGAGTACCCAAGTACCAATCGGACAGAACTGCAGATCCACGAGTGAATCCCCAACAGATTAGCAAGCATCACCGGCACGACGACAACTCCCGTGATCCGATGCAAACGTTGAGCAGTCACCAAGACAGAGCTGTCCTTGGGCGACTTACGAATCCGAAGAGTTGTCTAGAGCACATTGACCCGCACGCACCCGAAATACACGCGAGCGAGTACGCCACGCGACAGTTTGAAAGAACTGAGTGATCGCGAACCGATATATCGTGGGAACAATTTTTCCAGTATGGTAAGCGAGGGGATCAAGAGAGACGAGATCTTTATTTGTCGTTCCAAGATAGATAAGTATCTTTTTACAGAATGAGCTTACAATGTACATAACATAGGTATCTATCTTATGATTAATTAAAGCTAATACGCTCGCATCCCACGGTGTCCTGCGATGTCCCACGATGTCCCACGTTGCACCCGCGGGGGGGTATTAGTCCAGTTTAGATCACCAAAACTATTTTGGGTGATCAAGACCAGACTATATTCAAGTAGTTTTTAGCTTGATATCGTTTTCGAATAATAATACTAATATTCGAAATAGTACTTGGTGTATTATTATTTGAAAAACGATACCAATTACCGGGACCCACCACGAGGAGGTAACTACGCTCGGGTCCCATTTACATATGAGTTTTTACGCATTGGAAGCAGAGATTGTTATTTCGACCAATCGCGGGGAGACGCAATCGCGAGGAGAGACGTCAACGGGAGTCGTAAATTCCCGTTACGATTATACTAATCGACACCACGAGTTGATCGATCCCCTGATTTCCGTTAAGATAATAGGGGTGATTAAGTTTATATAACACTGTGATTCACAGAATTATAAAATATACATTTCCAACACTTAAACTACACTGTTGAGTAGATACAAATCGTCGATAACACCTTGTCGCACGAATATGAGATAGATATGACTAATAGAGCAAGGTTCGTACAATCGAATTTCGTATGTTAGTGGACGTAGCACTAGAGGATACTTGATAGACACTAGATTTTGATGTTAGACTTCGACGTTGTCGTATGTAGAAGAAGTAAGTTGACTTGACCCTCCTGATGTAGCAGGAGAAGTCTGCGACTTGACTCTCCGAGAGTCGTAGGAGAAGTGACGAGTAGGAAACCTCCGACCAACGTGGTTCGTGAGTGACCTTGTGCATGGGAAAACCCAGCCTGTTCTATTAGACAGATGTTCGATTTTTCCTAATGGGCGCGTACCCGCTTTCTCCGTGTTTTTAATTGCGCCTAATAAACCCAAGGACCTCTCTAAAAACCAGATGTGCGTCGCAAATATTTCTAGCCTTAAGAAAGCTTTCAGGACGACGGATGGAATGCAGATACATGTGTACACAATGCAAGAGAAAGTTATGGTTGGTCCTCAGGTTTATTGAGGGTCGAAATGACGTTACGCAGGCCGTCGGCTGGCCGGTTGCGAGAGCTGCAGCGCAGATGTTTTAGGCGACGTAACATCCTCCCTCCGTTGAGAGGGTACCGATCAAAATTTCTGGTAGGTAGAGTTACTTGGAGCTGCCGCCCAACTCTTTGTTGATTGCTGATTGTCCGTGGTCTGCTGGATGGGGTCAGCTCGAGCGTAGGACGTGCTGCGTGGCACCTCGATCCGCGAGGCTCATTGTCGTGTGGATTGTGACTGTCTGGATGGGGCCGTCTCCGCCAGAATGTATTCGATAATACGGCCGAGAGGCCGTTGCGTTGAGGATATGTTGTCTTCCTTGCGTTCTGGATCGTCGTGGTCCTCGGCATTGCCTAGATAGTTTCTGTTGAAATTCACGAACCAGGACGTGTCGTGAAACAGCTCGGCCCATGAAGTGTCGTGGAACACCTCGTCCCAGGAGGTGTCGTTATATATCTCTCCGATTTCACAACGGAAAGTGAAATTCGCATGTAGATGCGTTGTGGAAACGTGAAGAAGATCTATGGTTGGTTGGGGAACAGGACTCCCCCCGCTGACCCATTCGTGTCGCGCCGTCTTGATGATGCGTGGTGGTTGGACCGGCGTGGACCAATTATCCGCAAAAGGCAAAATCAGAGACTTGTTCGAGGCAGCGCTCTGTGGCCGGGTATTGGGATCCGAAGGAGTGTTCTGAAAACTATCAATATCAATTACGTAATTATTCACGGTAGCAATAACGTAGATATTATTTCGCTTCGGGTTATTCGCAGCTGTGGCCCCTGTCGGCCATGGAGAGTGAGGACTCTTCACGGAATGTCCCGGAGAATGAATGAGAGTCTCCGATACGATGTTTATGCCAAATGTTGCGTGTGACGGTATGCAGAACAGGTTATTAACCGTCGAAGTGTTGATAAAGGAACGTCTGTTCCCAGATAATTCTATCATCGTGAATTTCGGAGAGTCTTCTGTAGGTTTCGCTTCTAGATTGGCTTCGGTATCCTTGACGGGATTTGACCCGCTACTCTCGTCGTTTTGAATTACAGTTGCAGGGCATCGCCCATCCTGTAACAGCTTCGGAAAGAATGTTTGCGACATCTTGTCGCCTGGTGAGGTTTTCTCTCTCTGTTGATCCAGAGAATCGTGAAGTGTTGTCTTCAGGACGCGTGTAGGCGATGAGGTGCGAGTTTCACGCAATGTGCCGCGCGGTTTAGGCGATGAGATCCGCGTGTCAGGCGACGATATCGACGTTGGATTCGACGCGTTGTTTTCTGCCGGCGGAGTATGGCCGCTGTTGTCCTGGACGGGATTGAGTTCCTTCTGGTCCAGAGTATCTTGAGCGGTTTGCTGATTCAAGGCGTTTTGTGTCGTTGAATCAGATTGTTGTGATGCTGACGATGTGAACGTGGTCGTCGTCAGGTCGCGTATGGGGGACACGTTGTGAGTATCACGCGATGAGCTCCGCATGTCAGGCGACGGTATCGGCGCTAGGTTCGACGCGATATTCTCCGTCGGCTGGCGTTTCACGCATGAATCGCGTGCTTTTAATGTCGAAGGGGTTGTTGATGGTAGTAGGTCAAAGAGGTCCAGGATCCGTACGTCAATCTTAAGATGCTCTCGCAATAAAGAGTCTGCATGAGCAATTTCCCCCTCATCTAACGCTTCCAGCTCGTCCTGAACCTCGATTATCTTCCTCCAATTCTCGTCGAAGAAGTTACGGCATGCTATGAGGGAGTTCTGTTCTACCCGTCCAGACGCTTCATATTCGTCGAGTTGACGCTTCGTGGTCGCGAGTCGGCGGACTAAGATGCTTCGTCTCCGCCGCAGTGTGCTGATCGGTTCAGCGTGGGCCATATTTGAGTTTAATGGCAGGAACGAGTTTACCTTAATCAAATGGACGTTGATCTAGGAATCGGTAGCTACTCGTTACAGTGCGGTGTGGGCTCGCGTATGTGCTGAGCGAGGAAGGAGTTCCTTTCCGATGGCAGCTCCTTTGGCTAGTTGCCTAAGTCGTTGGAATGTGGATTTCACGCGACACTGTATAGTCACTGGTCAATGCACTTTTTAATGGCGCAAAATCCGGCTCGAAGGACCATGTTATTTCGACCAATCGCGGGGAGACGCAATCGCGAGGAGAGACGTCAACGGGAGTCGTAAATTCCCGTTACGATTATACTAATCGACACCACGAGTTGATCGATCCCCTGATTTCCGTTAAGATAATAGGGGTGATTAAGTTTATATAACACTGTGATTCACAGAATTATAAAATATATATTTCCAACACTTAAACTACACTGTTGAGTAGATACAAATCGTCGATAACACCTTGTCGCACGAATATGAGATAGATATGACTAATAGAGCAAGGTTCGTACAATCGAATTTCGTATGTTAGTGGACGTAGCACTAGAGGATACTTGATAGACACTAGATTTTGATGTTAGACTTCGACGTTGTCGTATGTAGAAGAAGTAAGTTGACTTGACCCTCCTGATGTAGCAGGAGAAGTCTGCGACTTGACTCTCCGAGAGTCGTAGGAGAAGTGACGAGTAGGAAACCTCCGACCAACGTGGTTCGTGAGTGACCTTGTGCATGGGAAAACCCAGCCTGTTCTATTAGACAGATGTTCGATTTTTCCTAATGGGCGCGTACCCGCTTTCTCCGTGTTTTTAATTGCGCCTAATAAACCCAAGGACCTCTCTAAAAACCAGATGTGCGTCGCAAATATTTCTAGCCTTAAGAAAGCTTTCAGGACGACGGATGGAATGCAGATACATGTGTACACAATGCAAGAGAAAGTTATGGTTGGTCCACAGGTTTATTGAGGGTCGAAATGACGTTACGCAGGCCGTCGGCTGGCCGGTCGCGAGAGCTGCAGCGCAGATGTTTTAGGCGACGTAACAGAGATGTAAAATTATTTTATAATAAAGCGACATTGTAGCGGCGGCATTGTTTTGTCCGGAGTTTATTTGTTTTTAAATTACTTGTAATCTAACGGTTTTGGTACTCCGAGGCAAAACAACAACACTATTTGAAATGTCCTATGACTCATGTGCAGCTACAGATAAGATGTCGTTGCCTTCGGTTAAACTACACTTGCTTCCTTGATTCCATGAATATGGTGTTGTTTCCTTGGTTTTTAGCAGACATGGAAATTTACATCTTAAAATTACACTCTGCGTTACCACTGCTTTTATACAAAATAGTGAAATGAGAAATTAAGTACTGTATTTAAAATTAAAAAATAATGCTATGTAGAAATAAAATAGCAATCCAGGGACCTGAAAGATTTCCTTAATAAAATAATACAATATAAATCATTAATTCACTCACATTGATGGTACTGATTTAAATCAATGAATGTAGAGTTGCTTCCGATTAATGGTACAACTGTTATAAATTAAGAGCACAATTACTTTGAATTAATGGGAGAATATGGTTATAAATTATTGGTATAGTTGTTAAGAATTAATGGAGGAATTGTTTTAGATTAATGGCTTAAATATTATAAATTAATGGCTTAGATGATATAAATTAATAGTTTAAATATTGTAAATTAGTGGCTTAGATGTTGTAAATTAATAGCTTAAATGTAATAATTTAATGGCTTAGATGATATAAATTAATAGTTTAAATGTTATAAATTATTGGCAAAATGTATAAAATAACAGTTCAAAAGTTAGAAATTAATGGCTTAAATGTTATAAATTAATAGCTTAAATGTTATAAATTAGTGGCTTAAATGTATAAAATAACACATTAAATGCTGTAAATTAATGGTTTAAATGTTATAAATTAACAGTTTAAATGTTATAAATTAATAGCTTGAATGTTATAATTTAATGGCTTAGATGATATAAATTAATAGTTTAAATGTTATAAATTAATGGCTAAATGTATAAAATAACAGTTCAAAAGTTAGAAATTAATGGCTTAAATGTTATAAATTAATAGCATAAATGTTATAAATTAATAGTTTAGACGTTATAAATTAATTCCTTAAATGTTATAAATTAATGGCTTGAATGTTATAAATTAATAGCTTAAGTGTTGTAAATTAATGGTTTAGACGTTATAAATTACTAGTTACAATGTTGTTGTTTGATATTTATTCTTACTTACCTGATATTTATGTTCTTCTTCGATGTTCACTCTCCGGAATTTCAGGCACAAAAGAGCTCGCGCGCGACCTCCGTGTTCCTTATATAACATAACAAGGCGTCGGTTTGTTAATCAAACGGTAACGATTTTTTGACATAGCAGGAGACGGTTTTTCCATTGTAACAAAATCAAATTGAACGATTTCTTAATTTTTATCGTAAATTGGCATCTTTTACGATTTAATACGATATCCATTTTTATCATTTTAATAGTTTCTACAAACTAAGACTATATTCACACCTACATGATACTAGTTTTTGACTATCGATTAGTTTGGACAAAAAGGGAAAAGAGCCTAAGTGCAGTCGATGACGTTACTGTGAAATAAGTTAAGCTATTAAATAATCAGACAGATAAAATTCATATTAAGCGTTATATTATATTATCGATATTCGTTCATTTACTCGTGCAAATTAAAAAATAAAACGTTCTTTTTTCTTGAGTAACACCTACATCACTGTTTGCGATATTTAAGATTCTTATTTAATGCTTATTTAGAAGTCAGGTACCTTTTTAATTCTTCACAAGTTAAACGATTAAATTTACTCGTTATAGTTGTAACATAAAATGGCTTTATTTCTTCAATACCGCCTGCATCGCTGTACATGATACAGTTATTAATTATGTAGCAAATAATATGATCTAATTGGTTGTAATCGCGGTTACGTATTTCTTCGTTAAATCTATCGATGTATTGGGCTATTAGCGCGAGACTTACTGATTCCTCGAGGAATGGTTTGATTCTTATAAATTAATGTTTTAAATGTGCCAATTATTGTTTCAATTGTTATAAATTAATAGTTTAATCGTTGTTAATTATTTGCTTAAATGTTATAAATTAATAGCTTAAGTGTTATAAATTAATAGTTTGAGTGTTAGGAATTAATGGTATAAATGTAAAAGTTAATAGCTTAAATGTTATGAATTTGTGACTTATTGTTGTAAATTCATGACGTAAATATTGTAAATTAATGGCTTAAATGTTATAAATTAATAGTGCAGTCCAGTGTAGATCATCCAAAATGATCTTAGGGGCTTTTGTTGTTCCAAACTGGACTGTTGCGTAGTTCGTGGCTTGGTATCGTTTTCCAAAGATTAATCGACTGATTAATTTTTGGAAAACGATGCCAATTACCAGGTCTTACCACGAGGAGGTGACTACGCACGAGACCCGCCCATGGGTTATTTAACACTACACATCGATCTCGACATTCAACCTATTGGCAGAATGTCCAGTTTTGACACTACTTGACCATGGCCCTGCATAAAGAAATAGTTGTTTCGTAGTCTAACTGCGAAACACATATCTCCAACGCAGCGCTAACATGAATCTTTACAAACGTAGAACAAGGCATACGTAACGCATCATCTATCTCCCACACAACGATTACATCGATCAGTACAAATATACAATAATTCGCATCCCTACTAGCAACATTCGGTATCAAAGACACATTTATCTAACTTGGAACGAAAAGAAGAAGATGAAGCTACTGACACTGTCCCGAAACGGACGAGATCGCGATCTCTCGAAAGAACTAACAAACCTACGCGAAATACCCGAGTACACGAGATAACCCCGAGGTTCAACGGAAAGCCCAAGAATTGGCCGTAACTCGATTACTGTTTCGCCGTTCGCAACTTACACGAGTCGCGGTCGATGGCGCCGACAGATGATGCCAGTGATCCACTAGTAATTCAGCCGTGGATCCAGCACATAGGCCAGCAACTTGACACACTCCAACTGAACAAGTGGAACCCGGGGAGGGACCGCTGAACAGGATTACGAAGGCAAGAGGCCCCAACTGAACATTGGGGTCCACTCACAGGGAGGGACCGCTGAACAGGATTACCAAGGCACGAGGCCCCAACTGAACAGTGGGGTCCACTCACGGGGAGGGACCGCTGAACAGGATTACGAAGGCAATACCTCAACTGAACAGTGGGGTCCACTCCCGCGGGGCCGAACAGGATTACGGAGGACGTGAAATTGCTGGTCCCTGACCGAGTACCGAAGTACCAATCGGACAGGACTGCAGATCCACGACTGAATCCCCAACAGATTAGCAAGCATCACCGGCACGACGACAACTCCCGTGATCCGATGCAAACGTTGAGCAGTCACCAAGACAGAGCTGTCCTTGGGCGACTTACGAATCCGAAGAGTTGTCTAGAGCACATTGACCCGCACGCACCCGAAATACACGCGAGAGAGTACGCCACGCGACAGTTTGAGAGAACTGAGTGATCGCGAACCGATATATCGTGGGAACAATTTTTCCAGTATGGTAAGCGAGGGGATCAAGAGAGACGAGATCTTTACTTGTCGTTCCAAGATAGATAAGTATCTTTGTACAGAATGAGCATACATACAATACATACATACATACATATAATACATATAATACATACATACAATGTACATAACATAGGTATCTATCTTATGATTAATTAAAGCTAATACGCTCGCATCCCACGGTGTCCTGCGATGTCCCACGATGTCCCACGTTGCCCCCGCGGGGGGGTATTAGTCCAGTTTAGATCACCAAAACTATTTTGCTTGATCAAGACCAGACTATATTCAAGTAGTTTTTAGCTTGATATCGTTTTCAAATAATAATACTAATATTCGAAATAGTACTTGGTGTATTATTATTTGGAAAACGATACCAATTACCGGGACCCACCACGAGGAGGTAACTGCGCTCGGGTCCCATTTACATATGAGTTTTTACGCATTGGAAGCGGAGATGTAAAATTATTTTATAATAAAGCGACATTGTAGCGGCGGCATTGTTTTGTCCGGAGTTTATTTGTTTTTACATTACTTGTAATCTAACGGTTTTGGTACTCCGAGGCAAAACAACAACACGATTTGAAATGTCCTCTGACTCATGTGCAGCTACAGATAAGATGTCGTTGCCTTCGGTTAAATTATGTTGAGGTTATTCGATGTATAACCTTAGATGTAGAGAAAACTAGTGGATAAATTGTAAGGCAGAAAATATATTTAAATGTAAATGTAATTATAAGTAAGAATACAATTTGAGCTGGTCCAGATCCGCACGCTAGCTGTGTTACCCAATAACTGAAAAAAAAAAACGCCGAAGCCTACGTCGCTTGTCTACTGTTTGTGGTCTGACTTCGTCGCAGTCTTTTGTCTACGCGCTGTCGATGGCTTCAGTGCTTGAGAAACTAAAAAGACCAGATGTAGAGTTTTCTTATAAGTGGTGACCACTTCAACACCCTCCCTAAAACTCTACATCTCCACAAACAATTATCTCAATTTTACAAATTGTCTCTTAATATTTTTCTAACTCTTGTCGTAAATATCTGAAAATCAATTTGTCAATGCCTTCACAAGTACATTTGCCAGACGCCTTTCTCTTTTTCATTCAAATTAATTTATTACAAAAAAATACTAGAAGACTAAACAGATCATGTAGAGTTTTTCTTTTTTTTTTTTTTTTTTTTTAGAAGTGACAACCACTTCGACACCCTCCCTAAAAACTCTACATGTATACAAACAATTACCTCTTAATATCCTTTTTATTTTTCAAACCTAACTTTTGCCTTGAATATTCAAATCTTGGTTTTGGCAACGCCTTTGTACATATATCTGCCAGTTGCTCTTCGCTTGTTACATACGTTACATCAATTTCGCCTCTATTGTATAAATCTCGCAAGAAATGATATCTTACGTCAATATGCTTACTTCTTTGATGGAATTCTGGATTTTTAATTAATTTCACGGCACTAGTATTGTCTACACATAGCATATACTTAAGGATCTCTATTTTACATTCAAGAAATATTTTCTTTAGGCACATAATTTCTTTCGCTCCTGAGGCTGCACTGACATACTCAGCTTCGGTCGTAGATAGAGCTATACATTGTTGTCGCTTACATTGCCATGTGATGGCCGCATTCGCATACTTACATACAACGCCTGATGTCGACTTTCTTGTTTCTTTGTCGCCTGCATAGTCAGCATCGCTAAAGGTTTCGAGACTGCCTGCTTTTGTATATAAGAGTCCCATGTCCGCGGTCCCTTTTATGTAGCGCAAAATTCGTTTGACTAATTTCCACTGATACTGGTTTGGATTCTCTAAATGTCTCGCCGCTATATTTATTGCAAAACTAATATCTGGCCTACTTACGGTTTGTAAAAACATTAAGTTCCCTCTACTGCTTCTCTGTATGGTGCGTTACAATCATTATTGCCTATGTTACTTTCGTTCCAATTAGTCTCGATAGGTGTAGAAACACTGTTTGCCTCATTCATATTAAATTTTTCTAATATGTTTTCGATATATCTACTCTGATGAATGAATATTGAACCATCTTTTAATCTATTAATTTCAAGTCCAAGAAAACTCTTGACTTCTTTCGAACTCGTAATTTTGAATTCTTTATTTAAATCATCAAAAAATTTATCAATTAGAGATTCGTCTGAAGCTGCTACCAGTCCATCGTCTACGTATATGGTCATCAACATTAATTTGTCGTCTTGTGTATAAATATAAAAACAAGGATCTGCGTTACTCTGATAAAATTTTAAGTTTGAAATATATTTTGTGAAACGTTCCGTCCAACATCTTGGAGACTGCTTTAAGCCATATAGGCTTTTTAGCAATTTACAAACGCGATTCGTACCATCATCATAACCTTTAGGTTGTTTCATATAAATATCTTCTTTCAGACTTCCATATAAAAATGCGGTTGTAATGTCAAACTGTCCGAGGTGCAAATTATTTTTGGCTGCAATACTGAGCATTAATCTAATTGTATCAAACCGAGCAACGGGACTATAGGTTTCCTTATAATCTATGCCTTCCTTTTGTGAACACCCTTTTATTACAAGTCAAGCTTTGTATCGTTCCGAATTGTCCGGATTTAGCTTTACCGTTAAAACCCACCTATTACTAAGTACCTTCTGATCTTTAGGTTTTTCTACAAGAATCCACGTCTTATTTTCATGGTGCGATTTCATTTCATCGTTCATAGCCGTTTCCCATAACTCTTTCTTTTCGGAACTCATCGCTTCGTTAAAATCCACCGGTAATTTTTCCGCTACGTACGTTACTGGGCTACCATAAAAGTCGGTTCGTTTGATCTTAGCTCTATCTCTCAATTGTCTCACATTGTCGCTAGTTTCAGGAGGTTGTTTTTCATGTTCACTCTCTGCACTTTCATACGTACATGCTCTATCGCTCTGCGCACACACATCTTCGCGCTCGACAATTTTCGGTAAACTTAAATTAATAAATTTCGCACTTTCTAGTTCGGGCTTAAATATTACGTCACGGCTTAATATAACATTTCTTACTGTCGGCACATACACTCGATACCCTCGTCCGTCATCTAGATAGCCTACCAAATATCCTTTGTTCCCCTTTTTGCCAAGTCTTTTTTTCTTCTCCGCAGGTATGTGTGCAAAGCACTCAGTACCGAAAACAATAAACTTTTCTAAATTTGGCGGTTTCCCGTACCACAGTTCATACGGTGTTTTCTTGTCATGTCTTGTCGGCCAGGTCTTATTTATGACATGTACTGCTGTGTTCATGGCTTCGGCCCATAAAAACAGCGGTAGATTTGGTTTTGAATATAGCATCGATCGGCCTGCCTCTACTATTGTTCTATTTTCCCTTTCTGCGACACCATTCTGTTCAGGAGTGTATGGGACGTTAATTGTGTGCCTAATTCCCTGACTTCTTAAAAATTCTTTAACTTCTTTATTTTTGAATTCTTTCCCTCCATCACTATGAATTTCTTTAATCTTATCGTTGAATTGATTCTCAACTTCTAGGCAAAAAGTTTTTAATTTTTCGATTACTTCAGACTTATGTCGTAAGAAGTAAATCTTTGTGAATTTTGAAAAATCATCCTTAAACGCAAGAAAATACAGTTTCTTGCCTAATGACTCGACTTCCATAGGTCCACATACATCCGTATAAATAATTTCGCGAGGTTTAGTCGCACGATTGATTTTCTCATGAAAACTCGATCTATGCTGTTTCCCGTACGCGCAACCTTCACAGAAACAGCTACTATCCTCCACGACTTTCATATTCGAATTTTTTAAAAAACTTTTAACATGTCTGATGTTTTGATGACATAGCCGTTCGTGCCATAACTGCAATGTGTCCGCGTTTGACTCTGCTCTATTGCTAAAATTACAAACTGACGGTGTGATAACTCGCATATCTATTTTATACAAATTTCCGATAACAGAACCTTTTGCTATTATTTTCTGGTTTTGTAAAAACATACAATTGGTCCCTTCCTTTAAAACACAGAAATCTATGCCCCTTCTCGCAACAGATCTAATGGAAAATAGGTTTCTTTTCATACCTGGTACGTACAGAACATCGTTCATTGTACATGTTACCCATTTGCCGTCCACAAGAGTCTCTACTTTGATTTTTCTTTTGCCGCACGCATCCATGAACGTACCATCGCCGATCTCTATCTTCACCGTGTTATCGAATTCTTCAAAGACGCTGAACCATTCCCGTCGTCCTGTCATATGATCCGTAGCTCCTGAGTCGATTATCCAAACATCAGGGTTTGCCGCTTGTATCGCTGAGGTGCTTCCTAATAGACCAATTCCGCTGTGATCACGATTTTGATTTCTAGGTTCCTGGCTGTTTCTACTGTTGCTTCTTTTATTATTTTTAAAACAATTTTTACTGGTGTGGCCTTTCCTTTTGCATATAAAGCATCTAAAGCAATCCTTCTTTAGATGGCCAACTTTTCCACAATTGAAGCAGCTTGGTCCTTGTTTCTCGTATTCACATTTGCTTGACTGTTTCTGCTGTTCCCTTTTATAATTGTTACTCTTTGTTACCAGCGCCACCGATGTTTCTTGGTCGTCTTTCTTCCATCTGGTTTCTTCTGTCATCAGCCTGGTACTAAGCCTGTCTAGGGTCTTCTTTCCTTCTTCCACCGAATCCCACGCACTGTGAAAATGGTCAAATTTGTTTGGTAACACCGATAAAATGCGTATTATCAGCATTTTCTCGCCAATTTCACTCCCAAGGGCTTTCATCTTCGCAGCTATTAATTCCAACTTTGATAGGTTGTAGGCGACATTTTCAGATTCTTCCCATTTAAAATAGAAGAACTGCTTCTGGACCATACTTAGATTCTCATCTGACTTCATGTCATATACTGTATTCAACTTTTTCCACATTTCATGTGCTGTTGTGCAACATAAAAGAAGATCCAACGGTTTCTTTCCTACTGTAGTCACGATTAATTTTCTCGCTAACCGATCTGCCTTCAAAAATCTTTCACGAGCGATTTCTTTCTCCGCGCTGTTGCCTGGATGACACAGATTCCCTTCACACACGTTGATCAGGTCGTCATCTTCCTCCAAAAGTGTACGCATAACAAAACGCCACTGGAGCCGGTTTTCTTCGCCGCGTAACATCTCGATCTTCGCACTTGCTAATTCCATTTTTAGCACTATCCCTTACTTCACTAAGCACAACACTTTAACAATTTATTCACTTTACGTTGCTGCCTTGCAATTTACAGCTCTGGGCCCATAACCTGTTGAGGTTATTCGATGTATAACCTTAGATGTAGAGAAAACTAGTGGATAAATTGTAAGGCAGAAAATATATTTAAATATAAATGTAATTATAAGTAAGAATACAATTTGAGCTGGTCCAGATCCGCACGCTAGCTGTGTTACCCAATAACTGAAGAAAAAAAACGCCGAAGCCTACGTCGCTTGTCTACTGTTTGTGGTCTGACTTCGTCGCAGTCTTTTGTCTACGCGCTGTCGATGGCTTCAGTGCTTGAGAAACTAAAAAGACCAGATGTAGAGTTTTCTTATAAGTGGTGACCACTTCAACAAATTACACTTGCTTCCTTGATTCCATGAATATGGTGTTGTTTCCTTTTTTTTTAGCAGACATGAAAAATTACATCTTAAAATTACACACTGCGTTACCACTGCTTTTATACAAAATAGTGAAATGAGAAATTAAGTACTGTATTTAAAATTAAAAAATAATGCTATATAGAAATAAAATAGCACTCAAGGGACCTGAAAGATTTCGATAATAAAATAAAACAATATAAATCATTAATTCACTCACTACAAATTGATGGTACTGATTTAAATCAATGAATGTAGAGTTGCTTCCTATCAATGGTACAACTGTTATAAATTAAGAGCACAATTACTTTGAATTAATGGGAGAATATGGTTATACATTATTGGTATAGTTATTAAGAATTAATGGAGGAATTGTTTTAGATTAATGGCTTAAATATTATAAATTAATGGCTTAGATGATATAAATTAATAGTTTAAATATTGTAAATTAGTGGCTTAGATGTTGTAAATTAATAGCTTAAATGTTAGAATCTAATGGCTTAGATGATATAAATTAATAGTTTAAATGTTATAAATTAATGGCTAAATGTATAAAATAACAGTTCAGAAGTTAGAAATTAATGCCTTAAATGTTATAAATTAATAGCTTAAATGTTATAAATTAATAGCTTAAATGTATAAAATAACACTTTAAATGTTGTAAATTAATGGCTTAGATGTTGTTAATTAATAGCATAAATGTTATAAAATAATAGCTTAAATGTATAAAATAACAGTTTAAATGTTGTAAATTAGTGGCTTAGATGTTGTCTATTAATTGCTTAAATGTTAGAAATTAATGGCCTAAATGTTAGAAATTAATAGTTTAAATGTTATAAATTAATTGCTTAAATGTTATAAATTAATGGCTTAAATGTATAAAATAACAGTTTAAATGTTGTAAATTAATGGCTTAAATGTTACAAATTAACAGTTTAAATGTTATAAATTAATAGTTTAGACGTTATAAATTAATTCCTTAAATGTTATAAATTAATGGCTTGAATGTTTTAAATTAATAGCTTAAGTGTTGTAAATTAATGGTTTAGACGTTATAAATTACTAGTTACAATGTTGTTGTTTGATATTTTTTCTTACTTACCTGATATTTATGTTCTTCTTCGATGTTCACTCTCCGGAATTTCAGGCACAAAAGTGCTCGCGCGCGACTTCCGTGTTCCTTATATAACTTAACAAGGCGTCGGTTTGTTAATCAAACGGTAACGATTTTTTGACATAGCAGGAGACGGTTTTTCCATTGTAACAAAATCAAATTGAACGATTTCTTAATTTTTATCGTAAATTGGCATCTTTTACGATTTAATACGATATCCATTTTTATCATTTTAATAGTTTCTACAAACTAAGACTAAATTCACACCTCCATGATACTAGTTTTCGACTATCGATTAGTTTGGACAAAAAGGGAAAAGAGCCTAAGGGCAGTCGATGACGTTACTGTGAAATAAGTTAAGCTATTAAATAATCAGACAGATAAAATTCATATTAAGCGTTATATTATATTATCGATATTCGTAAATTTACTCGTGCTAATTAAAAAATAAAATGTTCTTTTTTCTTGAGTAACACCTACATCACTGTTTGCGATATTTAAGATTCTTATTTAATGCTTATTTAGAAGTCAGGTACCTTTTTAATTCTTCTCAAGTTAAACGATTAAATTTACTCGTTATAGTTGTAACATAAAATGGCTTTATTTCTTCATTACCGCCTGCATCGCTGTACGTGATACAGTTATTAATTATGTAGCAAATAATATGATCTAATTGGCTGTAATCGCGGTTACGTATTTCTTCGTTAAATCTATCGATGCATTGGGCTATTAGCGGGAGACTTACTGATTCCTCGAGGAATGGTTTGATTCTTATAAATTAATGTTTTAAATGTTGCCAATTAATGTTTCAATTGTTATAAATTAATAGTTTAATCGTTGTTAATTATTTGCTTAAATGTTATAAATTAATAGCTTAAGTGTTATAAATTAATAGTTTGAATGTTAGGAATTAATGGTATAAATGTAAAAATTAATAGCTTAAATGTTATGAATTTGTGACTTATTGTTGTAAATTCATGACGTAAATATTGTAAATTAATGGCTTAAATGTTATAAATTAATAGTGCAGTCCAGTGTAGATCATCCAAAATGATCTTAGGGGCTTTTGGTGATCCAAACTGGACTGTTGCGTAGTTCTTGGCTTGGTATCGTTTTCCAAAGATTAATCGACTGATTAATTTTTGGAAAACGATGCCAATTACCAGGTCTCACCACGAGGAGGTGACTACGCACGAGACCCGCCCATGGGTTATTTAACACTACACATCGATCTCGACATTCAAACTATTGGCAGAATGTCCAGTTTTGACACTACTTGACCATGGGCCTGCGTAAAGAAATAGTTGTTTCGTAGTCTAACTGCGAAACACATATCTCCAACGCAGCGCTAACATGAATCTTTACAAACGTAGAACAAGGCATACGTAACGCATCATCTATCTCCCACACAACGATTACATCGATCAGTACAAATATACAATAATTCGCATCCCTACTGGCAACATTCGGTATCAAAGACATATTTATCTAACTTGGAACGAAAAGAAGAAGATGAAGCTACTGACACTGTCCCGAAGCGGACGAGATCGCGATCTCTCGAAAGAACTAACAAACCTACGCGACGTACCCCCGTACACCAGATAACCCCGAGGTTCAACGGAAAGCCCAAGAATTGGCCGTAACTCGATTCCTGTTTCGCCGTTCGAAACTTACACGAGTCGCGGTCGATGGCGCCGACAGATGATGCCAGTGATCCACTAGTAATTCAGCCGTGGATCCAGCACATAGGCCAGCAACTTGACACACTCCAACTGAACAAGTGGAACCCGGGGAGGGACCGCTGAACAGGATTACGAAGGCAAGAGGCCCCAACTGAACAGTGGGGTCCACTCACAGGGAGGGACCGCTGAACAGGATTACCAAGGCACGAGGCCCCAACTGAACAGTGGGGTCCACTCACGGGGAGGGACCGCTGAACAGGATTACGAAGGCAATACCTCAACTGAACAGTGGGGTCCACTCCCGCGGGGCCGAACAGGATTACGGAGGACGTGAAATTGCTGGTCCCTGACCGAGTACCGAAGTACCAATCGGACAGGACTGCAGATCCACGACTGAATCCCCAACAGATTAGCAAGCATCACCGGCACGACGACAACTCCCGTGATCCGATGCAAACGTTGAGCAGTCACCAAGACAGAGCTGTCCTTGGGCGACTTACGAATCCGAAGAGTTGTCTAGAGCACATTGACCCGCACGCACCCGAAATACACGCGAGCGAGTACGCCACGCGACAGTTTGAAAGAACTGAGTGATCGCGAACCGATATATCGTGGGAACAATTTTTCCAGTATGGTAAGCGAGGGGATCAAGAGAGACGAGATCTTTATTTGTCGTTCCAAGATAGATAAGTATCTTTGTACAGAATGAGCTTACAATGTACATAACATAGGTATCTATCTTATGATTAATTAAAGCTAATACGCTCGCATCCCACGGTGTCCTGCGATGTCCCACGATGTCCCACGTTGCCCCCGCGTGGGGGGGTATTAGTCCAGTTTAGATTTCCAAAACTATTTTGGGTGATCAAGACCAGACTATATTCAAGTAGTTTTTAGCTTGATATCGTTTTCGAATAATAATACTAATATTCGAAATAGTACTTGGTGTATTATTATTTGAAAAACGATACCAATTACCGGGACCCACCACGAGGAGGTAACTACGCTCGGGTCCCATTTACATATGAGCTTTTACGCATTGAAAGCAGAGATGTAAAATTATTTTATAATAAAGCGACATTGTAGCGGCGGCATTGTTTTGTCCGGAGTTTATTTGTTTTTAAATTACTTGTAATCTAACGGTTTTGGTACTCCGAGGCAAAACAACAACACTATTTGAAATGTCCTATGACTCATGTGCAGCTACAGATAAGATGTCGTTGCCTTCGGTTAAACTACACTTGCTTCCTTGATTCCATGAATATGGTGTTGTTTCCTTGGTTTTTAGCAGACATGGAAAATTACATCTTAAAATTACACTCTGCGTTACCACTGCTTTTATACAAAATAGTGAAATGAGAAATTAAGTACTGTATTTAAAATTAAAAAATAATGCTATATAGAAATAAAATAGCAATCCAGGGACCTGAAAGATTTCGTTAATAAAATAATACAATATAAATCATTAATTCACTCACATTGATGGTACTGATTTAAATCAATGAATGTAGAGTTGCTTCCGATTAATGGTACAACTGTTATAAATTAAGAGCACAATTACTTTGAATTAATGGGAGAATATGGTTATAAATTATTGGTATAGTTGTTAAGAATTAATGGAGGAATTGTTTTAGATTAATGGCTTAAATATTATAAATTAATGGCTTAGATGATATAAATTAATAGTTTAAATATTTTAAATTAGTGGCTTAGATGTTGTAAATTAATAGCTTAAATGTTATAATTTAATGGCTTAGATGATATAAATTAATAGTTTAAATTTTATAAATTAAAGGCTAAATGTATAAAATAACAGTTCAAATGTTAGAAATTAATGCCTTAAATGTTATAAATTAATAGCTTAAATGTTATAAATTAATAGCTTAAATGTATAAAATAACACTTTAAATGTTGTAAATTAATGGCTTAGATGTTGTTAATTAATAGCTCAAATGT
This sequence comes from Bombus flavifrons, assembly GCF_040668555.2. Lineage (NCBI taxonomy): Eukaryota > Metazoa > Arthropoda > Insecta > Hymenoptera > Apidae > Bombus > Bombus flavifrons. The sequence goes on along the minus strand of NW_027184777.1, from coordinate 356,838 downwards.
TATAAAATAATAGCTTAAATGTATAAAACAACAGTTTAAATGTTGTAAATTAGTGGCTCAGATGTTGTCAATTAATTGCTTAAATGTTAGAAATTAATGGCTTAAACGTTAGAAATTAATAGTTTAAATGTTATAAATTAATTGCTTAAATGTTATAAATTAATGGCTTAAATGTATAAAATAACACTTTAAATGCTGTAAATTAATGGTTTAAATGTTATAAATTAACAGTTTAAATGTTATAAATTAATAGCTTGAATGTTATAATTTAATGGCTTAAATGTTATAAATTAATAGCGTAAATGTTATAAATTAATAGTTTAGACGTTATAAATTAATTCCCTAAATGTTATAAATTAATGGCTTGAATGTTATAAATTAATAACTTAAGTGTTGTAAATTAATGGTTTAGACGTTATAAATTACTAGTTACAATGTTGTTGTTTGATATTTTTTCTTACTTACCTGATATTTATGTTCTTCTTCGATGTTCACTCTCCGGAATTTCAGGCACAAAAGAGCTCGCGCGCGACTACCGTGTTCCTTATATATCTTAACAAGGCGTCGGTTTGTTAATCAAACGGTAACGATTTTTTGACATAGCAGGAGACGGTTTTTCCATTGTAACAAAATCAAATTGAACGATTTCTTAATTTTTATCGTAAATTGGCATCTTTTACGATTTAATACGATATCCATTTTTATCATTTTAATAGTTTCTACAAACTAAGACTAAATTCACACCTACATGATACTAGTTTTCGACTATCGATTAGTTTGGACAAAAAGGGAAAAGAGCCTAAGGGCAGTCGATGACGTTACTGTGAAATAAGTTAAGCTATTAAATAATCAGACAGATAAAATTCATATTAAGCGTTATATTATATTATCGATATTCGTTCATTTACTCGTGCTAATTAAAAAATAAAACGTTCTTTTTTCTTGAGTAACACCTACATCACTGTTTGCGATATTTAAGATTCTTATTTAATGCTTATTTAGAAGTCAGGTACCTTTTTAATTAATCACAAGTTAAACGATTAAATTTACTCGTTATAGTTGTAACATAAAATGGCTTTATTTCTTCAATACCGCCTGCATCGCTGTACGTGATACAGTTATTAATTATGTAGCAAATAATATGATCTAATTGGCTGTAATCGCGGTTACGTATTTCTTCGTTAAATCTATCGATGTATTGGGCTATTAGCGCGAGACTTACTGATTCCTCGAGGAATGGTTTGATTCTTATAAATTAATGTTTTAAATGTGCCAATTATTGTTTCAATTGTTATAAATTAATAGTTTAATCGTTGTTAATTATTTGCTTAAATGTTATAAATTAATAGCTTAAGTGTTATAAATTAATAGTTTGAGTGTTAGGAATTAATGGTATAAATGTAAAAGTTAATAGCTTAAATGTTATGAATTTGTGACTTATTGTTGTAAATTCATGACGTAAATATTGTAAATTAATGGCTTAAATGTTATAAATTAATAGTGCAGTCCAGTGTAGATCATCCAAAATGATCTTAGGGGCTTTTGTTGTTCCAAACTGGACTGTTGCGTAGTTCGTGGCTTGGTATCGTTTTCCAAAGATTAATCGACTGATTAATTTTTGGAAAACGATGCCAATTACCAGGTCTTACCACGAGGAGGTGACTACGCACGAGACCCGCCCATGGGTTATTTAACACTACACATCGATCTCGACATTCAACCTATTGGCAGAATGTCCAGTTTTGACACTACTTGACCATGGCCCTGCATAAAGAAATAGTTGTTTCGTAGTCTAACTGCGAAACACATATCTCCAACGCAGCGCTAACATGAATCTTTACAAACGTAGAACAAGGCATACGTAACGCATCATCTATCTCCCACACAACGATTACATCGATCAGTACAAATATACAATAATTCGCATCCCTACTAGCAACATTCGGTATCAAAGACACATTTATCTAACTTGGAACGAAAAGAAGAAGATGAAGCTACTGACACTGTCCCGAAACGGACGAGATCGCGATCTCTCGAAAGAACTAACAAACCTACGCGAAATACCCGAGTACACGAGATAACCCCGAGGTTCAACGGAAAGCCCAAGAATTGGCCGTAACTCGATTACTGTTTCGCCGTTCGCAACTTACACGAGTCGCGGTCGATGGCGCCGACAGATGATGCCAGTGATCCACTAGTAATTCAGCCGTGGATCCAGCACATAGGCCAGCAACTTGACACACTCCAACTGAACAAGTGGAACCCGGGGAGGGACCGCTGAACAGGATTACGAAGGCAAGAGGCCCCAACTGAACATTGGGGTCCACTCACAGGGAGGGACCGCTGAACAGGATTACCAAGGCACGAGGCCCCAACTGAACAGTGGGGTCCACTCACGGGGAGGGACCGCTGAACAGGATTACGAAGGCAATACCTCAACTGAACAGTGGGGTCCACTCCCGCGGGGCCGAACAGGATTACGGAGGACGTGAAATTGCTGGTCCCTGACCGAGTACCGAAGTACCAATCGGACAGGACTGCAGATCCACGACTGAATCCCCAACAGATTAGCAAGCATCACCGGCACGACGACAACTCCCGTGATCCGATGCAAACGTTGAGCAGTCACCAAGACAGAGCTGTCCTTGGGCGACTTACGAATCCGAAGAGTTGTCTAGAGCACATTGACCCGCACGCACCCGAAATACACGCGAGAGAGTACGCCACGCGACAGTTTGAGAGAACTGAGTGATCGCGAACCGATATATCGTGGGAACAATTTTTCCAGTATGGTAAGCGAGGGGATCAAGAGAGACGAGATCTTTACTTGTCGTTCCAAGATAGATAAGTATCTTTGTACAGAATGAGCATACATACAATACATACATACATACATATAATACATATAATACATACATACAATGTACATAACATAGGTATCTATCTTATGATTAATTAAAGCTAATACGCTCGCATCCCACGGTGTCCTGCGATGTCCCACGATGTCCCACGTTGCCCCCGCGGGGGGGTATTAGTCCAGTTTAGATCACCAAAACTATTTTGCTTGATCAAGACCAGACTATATTCAAGTAGTTTTTAGCTTGATATCGTTTTCAAATAATAATACTAATATTCGAAATAGTACTTGGTGTATTATTATTTGGAAAACGATACCAATTACCGGGACCCACCACGAGGAGGTAACTGCGCTCGGGTCCCATTTACATATGAGTTTTTACGCATTGGAAGCGGAGATGTAAAATTATTTTATAATAAAGCGACATTGTAGCGGCGGCATTGTTTTGTCCGGAGTTTATTTGTTTTTACATTACTTGTAATCTAACGGTTTTGGTACTCCGAGGCAAAACAACAACACGATTTGAAATGTCCTCTGACTCATGTGCAGCTACAGATAAGATGTCGTTGCCTTCGGTTAAATTATGTTGAGGTTATTCGATGTATAACCTTAGATGTAGAGAAAACTAGTGGATAAATTGTAAGGCAGAAAATATATTTAAATGTAAATGTAATTATAAGTAAGAATACAATTTGAGCTGGTCCAGATCCGCACGCTAGCTGTGTTACCCAATAACTGAAAAAAAAAAACGCCGAAGCCTACGTCGCTTGTCTACTGTTTGTGGTCTGACTTCGTCGCAGTCTTTTGTCTACGCGCTGTCGATGGCTTCAGTGCTTGAGAAACTAAAAAGACCAGATGTAGAGTTTTCTTATAAGTGGTGACCACTTCAACACCCTCCCTAAAACTCTACATCTCCACAAACAATTATCTCAATTTTACAAATTGTCTCTTAATATTTTTCTAACTCTTGTCGTAAATATCTGAAAATCAATTTGTCAATGCCTTCACAAGTACATTTGCCAGACGCCTTTCTCTTTTTCATTCAAATTAATTTATTACAAAAAAATACTAGAAGACTAAACAGATCATGTAGAGTTTTTCTTTTTTTTTTTTTTTTTTTTTTAGAAGTGACAACCACTTCGACACCCTCCCTAAAAACTCTACATGTATACAAACAATTACCTCTTAATATCCTTTTTATTTTTCAAACCTAACTTTTGCCTTGAATATTCAAATCTTGGTTTTGGCAACGCCTTTGTACATATATCTGCCAGTTGCTCTTCGCTTGTTACATACGTTACATCAATTTCGCCTCTATTGTATAAATCTCGCAAGAAATGATATCTTACGTCAATATGCTTACTTCTTTGATGGAATTCTGGATTTTTAATTAATTTCACGGCACTAGTATTGTCTACACATAGCATATACTTAAGGATCTCTATTTTACATTCAAGAAATATTTTCTTTAGGCACATAATTTCTTTCGCTCCTGAGGCTGCACTGACATACTCAGCTTCGGTCGTAGATAGAGCTATACATTGTTGTCGCTTACATTGCCATGTGATGGCCGCATTCGCATACTTACATACAACGCCTGATGTCGACTTTCTTGTTTCTTTGTCGCCTGCATAGTCAGCATCGCTAAAGGTTTCGAGACTGCCTGCTTTTGTATATAAGAGTCCCATGTCCGCGGTCCCTTTTATGTAGCGCAAAATTCGTTTGACTAATTTCCACTGATACTGGTTTGGATTCTCTAAATGTCTCGCCGCTATATTTATTGCAAAACTAATATCTGGCCTACTTACGGTTTGTAAAAACATTAAGTTCCCTCTACTGCTTCTCTGTATGGTGCGTTACAATCATTATTGCCTATGTTACTTTCGTTCCAATTAGTCTCGATAGGTGTAGAAACACTGTTTGCCTCATTCATATTAAATTTTTCTAATATGTTTTCGATATATCTACTCTGATGAATGAATATTGAACCATCTTTTAATCTATTAATTTCAAGTCCAAGAAAACTCTTGACTTCTTTCGAACTCGTAATTTTGAATTCTTTATTTAAATCATCAAAAAATTTATCAATTAGAGATTCGTCTGAAGCTGCTACCAGTCCATCGTCTACGTATATGGTCATCAACATTAATTTGTCGTCTTGTGTATAAATATAAAAACAAGGATCTGCGTTACTCTGATAAAATTTTAAGTTTGAAATATATTTTGTGAAACGTTCCGTCCAACATCTTGGAGACTGCTTTAAGCCATATAGGCTTTTTAGCAATTTACAAACGCGATTCGTACCATCATCATAACCTTTAGGTTGTTTCATATAAATATCTTCTTTCAGACTTCCATATAAAAATGCGGTTGTAATGTCAAACTGTCCGAGGTGCAAATTATTTTTGGCTGCAATACTGAGCATTAATCTAATTGTATCAAACCGAGCAACGGGACTATAGGTTTCCTTATAATCTATGCCTTCCTTTTGTGAACACCCTTTTATTACAAGTCAAGCTTTGTATCGTTCCGAATTGTCCGGATTTAGCTTTACCGTTAAAACCCACCTATTACTAAGTACCTTCTGATCTTTAGGTTTTTCTACAAGAATCCACGTCTTATTTTCATGGTGCGATTTCATTTCATCGTTCATAGCCGTTTCCCATAACTCTTTCTTTTCGGAACTCATCGCTTCGTTAAAATCCACCGGTAATTTTTCCGCTACGTACGTTACTGGGCTACCATAAAAGTCGGTTCGTTTGATCTTAGCTCTATCTCTCAATTGTCTCACATTGTCGCTAGTTTCAGGAGGTTGTTTTTCATGTTCACTCTCTGCACTTTCATACGTACATGCTCTATCGCTCTGCGCACACACATCTTCGCGCTCGACAATTTTCGGTAAACTTAAATTAATAAATTTCGCACTTTCTAGTTCGGGCTTAAATATTACGTCACGGCTTAATATAACATTTCTTACTGTCGGCACATACACTCGATACCCTCGTCCGTCATCTAGATAGCCTACCAAATATCCTTTGTTCCCCTTTTTGCCAAGTCTTTTTTTCTTCTCCGCAGGTATGTGTGCAAAGCACTCAGTACCGAAAACAATAAACTTTTCTAAATTTGGCGGTTTCCCGTACCACAGTTCATACGGTGTTTTCTTGTCATGTCTTGTCGGCCAGGTCTTATTTATGACATGTACTGCTGTGTTCATGGCTTCGGCCCATAAAAACAGCGGTAGATTTGGTTTTGAATATAGCATCGATCGGCCTGCCTCTACTATTGTTCTATTTTCCCTTTCTGCGACACCATTCTGTTCAGGAGTGTATGGGACGTTAATTGTGTGCCTAATTCCCTGACTTCTTAAAAATTCTTTAACTTCTTTATTTTTGAATTCTTTCCCTCCATCACTATGAATTTCTTTAATCTTATCGTTGAATTGATTCTCAACTTCTAGGCAAAAAGTTTTTAATTTTTCGATTACTTCAGACTTATGTCGTAAGAAGTAAATCTTTGTGAATTTTGAAAAATCATCCTTAAACGCAAGAAAATACAGTTTCTTGCCTAATGACTCGACTTCCATAGGTCCACATACATCCGTATAAATAATTTCGCGAGGTTTAGTCGCACGATTGATTTTCTCATGAAAACTCGATCTATGCTGTTTCCCGTACGCGCAACCTTCACAGAAACAGCTACTATCCTCCACGACTTTCATATTCGAATTTTTTAAAAAACTTTTAACATGTCTGATGTTTTGATGACATAGCCGTTCGTGCCATAACTGCAATGTGTCCGCGTTTGACTCTGCTCTATTGCTAAAATTACAAACTGACGGTGTGATAACTCGCATATCTATTTTATACAAATTTCCGATAACAGAACCTTTTGCTATTATTTTCTGGTTTTGTAAAAACATACAATTGGTCCCTTCCTTTAAAACACAGAAATCTATGCCCCTTCTCGCAACAGATCTAATGGAAAATAGGTTTCTTTTCATACCTGGTACGTACAGAACATCGTTCATTGTACATGTTACCCATTTGCCGTCCACAAGAGTCTCTACTTTGATTTTTCTTTTGCCGCACGCATCCATGAACGTACCATCGCCGATCTCTATCTTCACCGTGTTATCGAATTCTTCAAAGACGCTGAACCATTCCCGTCGTCCTGTCATATGATCCGTAGCTCCTGAGTCGATTATCCAAACATCAGGGTTTGCCGCTTGTATCGCTGAGGTGCTTCCTAATAGACCAATTCCGCTGTGATCACGATTTTGATTTCTAGGTTCCTGGCTGTTTCTACTGTTGCTTCTTTTATTATTTTTAAAACAATTTTTACTGGTGTGGCCTTTCCTTTTGCATATAAAGCATCTAAAGCAATCCTTCTTTAGATGGCCAACTTTTCCACAATTGAAGCAGCTTGGTCCTTGTTTCTCGTATTCACATTTGCTTGACTGTTTCTGCTGTTCCCTTTTATAATTGTTACTCTTTGTTACCAGCGCCACCGATGTTTCTTGGTCGTCTTTCTTCCATCTGGTTTCTTCTGTCATCAGCCTGGTACTAAGCCTGTCTAGGGTCTTCTTTCCTTCTTCCACCGAATCCCACGCACTGTGAAAATGGTCAAATTTGTTTGGTAACACCGATAAAATGCGTATTATCAGCATTTTCTCGCCAATTTCACTCCCAAGGGCTTTCATCTTCGCAGCTATTAATTCCAACTTTGATAGGTTGTAGGCGACATTTTCAGATTCTTCCCATTTAAAATAGAAGAACTGCTTCTGGACCATACTTAGATTCTCATCTGACTTCATGTCATATACTGTATTCAACTTTTTCCACATTTCATGTGCTGTTGTGCAACATAAAAGAAGATCCAACGGTTTCTTTCCTACTGTAGTCACGATTAATTTTCTCGCTAACCGATCTGCCTTCAAAAATCTTTCACGAGCGATTTCTTTCTCCGCGCTGTTGCCTGGATGACACAGATTCCCTTCACACACGTTGATCAGGTCGTCATCTTCCTCCAAAAGTGTACGCATAACAAAACGCCACTGGAGCCGGTTTTCTTCGCCGCGTAACATCTCGATCTTCGCACTTGCTAATTCCATTTTTAGCACTATCCCTTACTTCACTAAGCACAACACTTTAACAATTTATTCACTTTACGTTGCTGCCTTGCAATTTACAGCTCTGGGCCCATAACCTGTTGAGGTTATTCGATGTATAACCTTAGATGTAGAGAAAACTAGTGGATAAATTGTAAGGCAGAAAATATATTTAAATATAAATGTAATTATAAGTAAGAATACAATTTGAGCTGGTCCAGATCCGCACGCTAGCTGTGTTACCCAATAACTGAAGAAAAAAAACGCCGAAGCCTACGTCGCTTGTCTACTGTTTGTGGTCTGACTTCGTCGCAGTCTTTTGTCTACGCGCTGTCGATGGCTTCAGTGCTTGAGAAACTAAAAAGACCAGATGTAGAGTTTTCTTATAAGTGGTGACCACTTCAACAAATTACACTTGCTTCCTTGATTCCATGAATATGGTGTTGTTTCCTTTTTTTTTAGCAGACATGAAAAATTACATCTTAAAATTACACACTGCGTTACCACTGCTTTTATACAAAATAGTGAAATGAGAAATTAAGTACTGTATTTAAAATTAAAAAATAATGCTATATAGAAATAAAATAGCACTCAAGGGACCTGAAAGATTTCGATAATAAAATAAAACAATATAAATCATTAATTCACTCACTACAAATTGATGGTACTGATTTAAATCAATGAATGTAGAGTTGCTTCCTATCAATGGTACAACTGTTATAAATTAAGAGCACAATTACTTTGAATTAATGGGAGAATATGGTTATAAATTATTGGTATAGTTGTTAAGAATTAATGGAGGAATTGTTTTAGATTAATGGCTTAAATATTATAAATTAATGGCTTAGATGATATAAATTAATAGTTTAAATATTGTAAATTAGTGGCTTAGGTGTTGTAAATTAATAGCTTAAGTGTTATAATTTAATGGCTTAGATGATATAAATTAATAGTTTAAATGTTATAAATTAATGGCTAAATGTATAAAATAACAGTTTAAATGTTGTAAATTAATGGCTTGAATGTTATAAATTAACAGCTTAAATGTTATAAATTAATAGCTTGAATGTTATAAATTAATAGTATAAATGTTATAAATTAATAGTTTAGACATTATAAATTAATTCCTTAAATGTTATAAATTAATGGCTTCAATGTTAGAAATTAATAGCTTAAGTGTTGTAAATTAATGGTTTAGACGTTATAAATTACTAGTTACAATGTTATTATTTGGTATTTTTTCTTTATTTACCTTATATTTAAATTCTTCTTCGATGTTCACTCTCCGTAATTTCAGGCACAAAAGAGCTCGCGCGCGACTTCCGTGTTCCTTATATAACTTAACAAGACGTCGATTTGTTAATCAAACGGTAACGATTTTTTGACATAGCAGGAGACGGTTTTTCCATTGTAACAAAATCAAATTGAACGATTTCTTAATTTTTATCGTAAATTGGCATCTTTTACGATTTAATACGAAATCCATTTTTATCATTTTAATAGTTTCTACAAACTAAGACTATATTCACACCTACATGATACTAGTTTTCGACTACCGATTAGTTTGGACAAAAAGGGAAAAGAGCCTAAGTGCAGTCGATGACGTTACTGTGAAATAAGTTAAGCTATTAAATAATCAGACAGATAAAATTCATATTAAGCGTTATATTATATTATCGATATTCGTTCATTTACTCGTGCTAATTAAAAAATAAAACGTTCTTTTTTCTTGAGTAACACCTACATCACTGTTTGCGATATTTAAGATTCTTATTTAATGCTTATTTAGAAGTCAGGTACCTTTTTAATTCTTCACAAGTTAAACGATTAAATTTACTCGTTATAGTTGTAACATAAATTGCCTTTATTTCTTCAATACCGCCTGCATCGCTGTACGTGATACAGTTATTAATTATGTAGCAAATAATATGATCTAATTGGTTGTAATCGCGGTTACGTATTTCTTCGTTAAATCTATCGATGTATTGGGCTATTAGCGCGAAACTTACTGATTCCTCGAGGAATGGTTTGATTCTTATAAATTAATGTTTTAAATGTGCCAATTAATGTTTCAATTGTTATAAATTAATAGTTTAATCGTTGTTAATTATTTGCTTAAATGTTATAAATAAATAGCTTAAGTGTTATAAATTAATAGTTTGAATGTTAGGAATTATTGGTATAAATGTAAAAATTAATAGCTTAAATGTTATGAATTTGTGACTTATTGTTGTAAATTCATGACGTAAATATTGTAAATTAATGGCTTAAATGTTATAAATTAATAGTGCAGTCCAGTGTAGATCATCCAAAATGATCTTAGGGGCTTTTGGTGATCCAAACTGGACTGTTGCGTAGTTCTTGGCTTGGTATCGTTTTCCAAAGATTAATCGACTGATTAATTTTTGGAAAACGATGCCAATTACCAGGTCTCACCACGAGGAGGTGACTACGCACGAGACCCGCCCATGGGTTATTTAACACTACACATCGATCTCGACATTCAACCTATTGGCAGAATGTCCAGTTTTGACACTACTTGACCATGGGCCTGCGTAAAGAAATAGTTGTTTCGTAGTCTAACTGCGAAACACATATCTCCAACGCAGCGCTAACATGAATCTTTACAAACGTAGAACAAGGCATACGTAACGCATCATCTATCTCCCACACAACGATTACATCGATCAGTACAAATATACAATAATCCGCATCCCTACTGGCAACATTCGGTATCAAAGACACATTTATCTAACTTGGAACGAAAAGAAGAAGATGAAGCTACTGACACTGTCCCGAAACGGACGAGATCGCGATCTCTCGAAAGAACTAACAAACCTACGCGACGTACCCCCGTACACGAGATAACCCCGAGGTTCAACGGAAAGCCCAAGAATTGGCCGTAACTCGATTCCTGTTTCGCCGTTCGAAACTTACACGAGTCGCGGTCGATGGCGCCGACAGATGATGCCAGTGATCCACTAGTAATTCAGCCGTGGATCCAGCACATAGGCCAGCAACTTGACACACTCCAACTGAACAAGTGGAACCCGGGGAGGGACCGCTGAACAGGATTACGAAGGCAAGAGGCCCCAACTGAACAGTGGGGTCCACTCACAGGGAGGGACCGCTGAACAGGATTACCAAGGCACGAGGCCCCAACTGAACAGTGGGGTCCACTCACGGGCAGGGACCGCTGAACAGGATTACGAAGGCAATACCTCAACTGAACAGTGGGGTCCACTCCCGCGGGGCCGAACAGGATTACGGAGGACGTGAAATTGGTGGTCTCTGATCGAGTACCCAAGTACCAATCGGACAGGACTGCAGATCCACGAGTGAATCCCCAACAGATTAGCAAGCATCACCGGCACGACGACAACTCCCGTGATCCGATGCAAACGTTGAGCAGTCACCAAGACAGAGCTGTCCTTGGGCGACTTACGAATCCGAAGAGTTGTCTAGAGCACATTGACCCGCACGCACCCGAAATACACGCGAGCGAGTACGCCACGCGACAGTTTGAAAGAACTGAGTGATCGCGAACCGATATATCGTGGGAACAATTTTTCCAGTATGGTAAGCGAGGGGATCAAGAGAGACGAGATCTTTATTTGTCGTTCCAAGATAGATAAGTATCTTTGTACAGAATGAGCTTACAATGTACATAACATAGGTATCTATCTTATGATTAATTAAAGCTAATACGCTCGCATCCCACGGTGTCCTGCGATGTCCCACGATGTCCCACGTTGCCCCCGCGGGGGGGTATTAGTCCAGTTTAGATCACCAAAACTATTTTGGGTGATCAAGACCAGACTATATTCAAGTAGTTTTTAGCTTGATATCGTTTTCGAATAATAATACTAATATTCGAAATAGTACTTGGTGTATTATTATTTGGAAAACGATACCAATGACCGGGACCCACCACGAGGAGGTAACTACGCTCGGGTCCCATTTACATATGAGCTTTTACGCATTGAAAGCAGAGATGTAAAATTATTTTATAATAAAGCGACATTGTAGCGGCGGCATTGTTTTGTCCGGAGTTTATTTGTTTTTAAATTACTTGTAATCTAACGGTTTTGGTACTCCGAGGCAAAACAACAACACTATTTGAAATGTCCTATGACTCATGTGCAGCTACAGATAAGATGTCGTTGCCTTCGGTTAAACTACACTTGCTTCCTTGATTCCATGAATATGGTGTTGTTTCCTTGGTTTTTAGCAGACATGGAAAATTACATCTTAAAATTACACTCTGCGTTACCACTGCTTTTTGTTAGGGAAGTGATACATTTACACTGTACATGAGAGTGTGTGTGTAAGGGTCAGAGGGCGTCCAGGTCTGAGTTGAGACAAAACACAGCAGTCGTTAAGAAGCATCTGGAAGAGTCGGTTGACAACAAGCGTGCGTGCGAGTAGGATTACGAGGTCTTCAGAGTATAAGATATGTGTATAGCTGTTGTGTGTGAAATAAAGTCAGTTATTTGTATTTCCAAATCCTCTGATTTCCTTAACATGGTAGCAGAGCGTGGTTTATAGTTTTGCAAGTTATTGAGTGCGTGGCTTTTCAATCTTGCGAGTTAGTTCGAGTGAGTTTCAATAAGGGAAGAAACGTTCAAAGAAAGAAGAGAAAAGTTATACTTCGAGCACGTGGGAACGCTTGAGTAAGATATAAGGAATCAATTAAAATGGAGAGATCGGAAATCATGATACCTATATTCGATGGTGAGGATTATGGATTGTGGAAGCAAAGAATCACAATGTTTTTCAGGTATAAGGAATGTGATATTGTTATAACAAGAATGAAGAACAAAAGAGACAATGAAGACTGGGACAAAAAGGATTTGAAAGCAATAAATATAATTTATAGTGCAATATCGAATAGACAATTGGAGTATGTTAGGGAAGAAAAAACGGCGTATGAAATAGTAAAAAAGTTCGATGAAATGTACTTGAAAGAGTCGACGGCACTACAGATCGTGTGCAGAAGGAGATTGGAAAAGATAAGACTGGATAACTACGGTGATTCAGCATCGTTTTTCAGAGATTTCGAAAATTAACAAATGAATTAAAAAGTGCGGGCGCACAAGTGAGTGAGAGGGAAAAACTAAATTACATGCTGAATACGTTACCCGAAGAATACAGCTACATAGCGGACATAATAGATGCATTGAAAGAAGAAAATCAAACGGTAGCGTATGTGAAAAATAAAATTGAAATGGCGGAGAAGAGAAATAAGTCCAATCGTGGAGAAATGCAAACCAATGCCTTTTCTGCAAAAAAGGAAGGATGCTTCAGATGTGGAAGATTAGGACACTTTGCGAGAGAGTGTCAAAATGGCGTACAAGCGGGAAGCAGTAACAGCTATTGGCATGGGCCAACACGAGGTCGCAGCAGAGGACAAGGAAACAAAGGAAATACGAGCAGGGGACGTGGAAACTTCCATCGTCAATCAACAACCGGCACGAGCGAGCATGGCAACTCAGGGGCAGGCACATGGATAGCAACGGCGCACGCAGCACACAACAGCGAGACGAATGAGATAAGTGAGAAGGAAATAATGTGGCTATTAGATAGCGGTTGTACCGATCACATAATTAATGATATAAATTATTTTGATAAATCTATCGACCTAAAAGAACCGGTAAATATATATTTAGGCGATAATAGTCCGATAAAAGCGACAAAAGTTGGGAATGTTATAAGTTATTTTGAAGCATTTGGAAAGCGAACTAAAATAAATATGAGAAAAGTTTTTTATGTGAAAGAAATGTCCGCAAATTTGATCAGTTTAGGTAAACTAACAGATAATAAGAATATGGTTATTACAAAAGGAAATATTGCGAAAATAATAGATGTAAACAATAGACTTACGGCTGTAGCGTTCAAAGAGAATGGGACATATAGAATAAAAGGTATATTGAAAGGGAAGGAACACTTAGTAAACAGTGCCAAATGTAGTGGTATGAGTAAAAGAGAAAGAGAAAGAGATAGGAAACGTGAAAGAGATAGGGACCGTGACAGGGAAAGAGAAAGAGAAAGAGATAGGGAACGTGAGAGGGATAGGGCAGATTATGTCACACATATAAAACAACATATTAAAGTAGGTGAAAAAATGGTACCAGATGGATTACCACCAGACAATAAAACCAAACTTGATTTGGATTCTGACGAAGATGAAGAAGAAGAACAATATTCAGATGGAGATGATGATTACGAGCCACCAACATATATTGTGAAAAAGCTTCCAAAACCACTTAAGCCATCAGAGCGCGAAGAGGAACAAGAAAGATCAGAAAAGGAAAACAGCAGTGTGATTCACACAAAGTATTGTAAAGTAGATATCCCTTGTACATTTGAGGAGGCGATTTGTTGTGAAAATAGTGAAGATGGTAAGAATGAAGAAAATTATAAGAAGAGCAAAAAGAATAGAAAATTGGAGAAGGACAATGACGAAGATAGAAGCAGGGAAGGTGAAGTATCTGCGAGGAACAAGGGCGAAAAATGTAACAAAAGTAGAACGAAGCGAGGAAAAGAAAGAGATAAACAAAAAAATAGGACATTGTAAATAAAAGAGAAAAGAGAGCGATGTTGCAAAGAATATGATATGTAGAATGAATGAATAGAGTTTGTAAATTATCGAGAGCGATTTATGGGTTAAAAGAAAGTCCGAGAGATTGGTATGAGTGTTTTGTTAGGTATGTGACGAGATTAGGTTTTAAGAAGAATAATGTAGAATTGTGCTTATATACTCATGGAGAGGGAGAAAATGTTGTTTATTTGCTAATATATGTAAACGATTTGTTAATCTGTAGTAAAATAAAAAAAAGGGTTATTAACAGATAAATTTAAAATGAAAAGATCTAGGCGAAGTGGAAGAATATCTTGGAAAGTTATAGTGCGAATTATCTGAGTAGATAGAAGATTGTTGTAGCGAGACACATTTTAAATATGCTTTGCGAATACTGAAATATTTGCACCGGACAAGAGATTTAAGGTTGCATAATAAAAGGAGCGAAAAGTGTGAAACGATAGATTGTTATGTGGACGCCGATTGGGCAGGAGATCATATAGATAGGAAATCGACTTCTGGGTATGTAATTAGATTGTATGGAAATGTAATTGGATGGAAGTCTAAAAAACAAAGGTGTGTGACAAAAGCGTCAACGTATGCAGAGTATGTAGCTCTATCGGAAGCGGTGAGCGAAGTAATGGCTATCAGAGAATTAATGAAAATCTTCGATGTAAATCTAGACGATAACCCTGTAAAAATTTATGAGGATAACTCTGGAGTAATGAGTATAGCAAAATACGGAACTTTTACAAAAAATTCGAAACACATTGAAGTTCATTACCACTACGTTCACGAGTACGTAAAGGAAAATAAGATAAACATAATAAAAGTAAGTACAGAAGAAAACACTGCGGATATTTTTACGAAGGCACTGTGTAGAGAGAAATTTGAAAGGTTTAGGTCATGGATGAATGTAAAATAAGAGAAATGTAAATAAAGCGATAAATGTTAAATATTTTGTTAATTCGACAAGTATGTAAATAAAATTAAGTGTACAGTATAAATGTAAGGAGGCGTGTTAGGAAAGTGATACATTTACACTGTACATGAGAGTGTGTGTGTAAGGGTCAGAGGGCGTCCAGGTCTGAGTTGAGACAAAACAGCAGTCGTTAAGAAGCATCTGGAAGAGTCGGTTGGCGACAAGCGTGCGTGCAAGACGTTCTTCAGAGTGTAACATAGATGTATAGCTGTTGTGTGAAATAAAGTCAGTTATTTGTATTTCCAAATCCTCTGATTTCCTTAACATGGTAGCAGAGCGTGGTTTATAGTTTTGCAAGATATTTAGTGCGTGTCTTTTCAATCTTGCGAGTTAGTTCGAGTGAGTTTCAATAAGGGAAGAAACGTTCAAAGAAAGAAGAGAAAAGATATACTTCGAGCACGTGGGAACGCTTGAGTAAGATATAAGGAATCAATTAAAATGGAGAGATCGGAAATCATGATACCTATATTCGATGGTGAGGATTATGGAATGTGGAAGCAAAGAATTACGATGTTTCTCAAGTATAAGGAATGTGATATTGTTATAACAAGAATGAAGAACGAAAGAGACAATGAAAACTGGGACAAAAAGGATTTGAAAGCAATAAATATAATTTATAGTGCAATATCGAATAGACAATTGGAGTATGTTAGGGAAGAAAAAACGGCGTATGAAATAGTAAAAAAGTTCGATGAAATGTACTTGAAAGAGTCGACGGCACTACAGATCGTGTGCAGAAGGAGATTGGAAAAGATAAGACTGGATAACTACGGTGATTCAGCATCGTTTTTCAGAGATTTCGAAAAATTAACAAATGAATTAAAAAGTGTGGGCGCACAAGTGAGTGAGAGGGAAAAACTAAATTACATGCTGAATACGTTATCCGAAAAATACAGCTACATAGCGGACATAATAGATGCATTGAAAGAAGAGGATCAAACGGTAGCGTATGTGAAAAATAAAATAGAAATAGCAGAGAAGAAAAATAAATCCAATCGAGGAGAAAGGCAAACCAACGCCTTTTCTGCAAAAAAGGAAGGATGCTTCAGATGTGGAAGATTAGGACACTTTGCGAGAGAGTGTCAAAATGGCGTCCAAGCGGGAAGCAGTAACGGCTATTGGCATGGGCCAACACGTGGTCGAAACAGAGGAAGAGGGTACAAAGGCAATACGAGCAGGGGACGTGGAAACTTTCATCGTCAATCAACAACCGGCACGGGCGAGCATGGAAACTCAAGAGCAGGCACATGGATAGCAACGGCGCACGCAGCACACAACAGCGAGACGAATGAGATAAGTGAGAAGGAAATAATGTGGCTATTAGATAGCGGTTGTACCGATCACATAATTAATGATATAAATTATTTTGATAAATCTATCGACCTAAAAGAACCGGTAAATATATATTTAGGCGATAATAGTCCGATAAAAGCGACAAAAGTTGGGAATGTTATAAGTTATTTTGAAGCATTTGGAAAGCGAACTAAAATAAATATGAGAAAAGTTTTTTATGTGAAAGAAATGTCCGCAAATTTGATCAGTTTAGGTAAACTAACAGATAATAAGAATATGGTTATTACAAAAGGAAATATTGCGAAAATAATAGATGTAAACAATAGACTTACGGCTGTAGCGTTCAAAGAGAATGGGACATATAGAATAAAAGGTATATTGAAAGGGAAGGAACACTTAGTAAACAGTGCCAAATGTAGTGGTATGAGTAAAAGAGAAAGAGAAAGAGATAGGAAACGTGAAAGAGATAGGGACCGTGACAGGGAAAGAGAAAGAGAAAGAGATAGGGAACGTGAGAGGGATAGGGCAGATTATGTCACACATATAAAACAACATATTAAAGTAGGTGAAAAAATGGTACCAGATGGATTACCACCAGACAATAAAACCAAACTTGATTTGGATTCTGACGAAGATGAAGAAGAAGAACAATATTCAGATGGAGATGATGATTACGAGCCACCAACATATATTGTGAAAAAGCTTCCAAAACCACTTAAGCCATCAGAGCGCGAAGAGGAACAAGAAAGATCAGAAAAGGAAAACAGCAGTGTGATTCACACAAAGTATTGTAAAGTAGATATCCCTTGTACATTTGAGGAGGCGATTTGTTGTGAAAATAGTGAAGATGGTAAGAATGAAGAAAATTATAAGAAGAGCAAAAAGAATAGAAAATTGGAGAAGGACAATGACGAAGATAGAAGCAGGGAAGGTGAAGTATCTGCGAGGAACAAGGGCGAAAAATGTAACAAAAGTAGAACGAAGCGAGGAAAAGAAAGAGATAAACAAAAAAAAATAGGACATTGTAAATAAAAGAGAAAAGAGAGCGATGTTGCAAAGAATATGATATGTAGAATGAATGAATAGAGTTTGTAAATTATCGAGAGCGATTTATGGGTTAAAAGAAAGTCCGAGGGATTGGTATGAGTGTTTTGATAGGTATGTGACGAGATTAGGTTTTAAGAAGAACAATATAGAGCTGTGCCTATATACTTATGGAGAGGGAGAAAATGTTGTTTATTTGTTAATATACGTAGACGATTTGCTGATTTGTAGTAAAAACAAAGGGAAGATACAAAGTGTAAAAAAATTATTAACTGATAAATTTGAAATGAAAGATTTAGGTGAAGTAAAAGAATATCTTGGAATAAATATAGACTATGATTATTTAAAAAAGGAAATGAGATTAAGCCAAAAGAAATACATAGAATCATTAGCAAACAAATATAAATTACATAATAGCAAATTGTACTGTACACCTATGGAGACCAACTTAAAAATTGAAAAAGCTGATATAAATAGAGAGGACATTGGATACAAGAATTTAATTGGCGCATTGCTGTATATTAGTGTAAATACCAGACCCGATATAAGTTATAGTGTGAATTATCTGAGTAGATTTCAAGATTGTTGTAACGAGACACATTTTAAATATGCCCTGCGAATATTGAAATATTTGTACCGGACTAGAGATTTAGGGCTACATTATAAAAGGAATGAAAAGTGCGAAACGATAGACTGTTATGTGGACGCCGATTGGGCAGGAGATCATATAGATAGGAAATCGACTTCTGGGTATGTAATTAGATTGTATGGAAATGTAATTGGATGGAAGTCTAAAAAACAAAGGTTTGTGACAAAAGCCTCAACGTATGCAGAGTATGTAGCTCTATCGGAAGCGGTGAGCGAAGTAATGGCAATCAGAGAATTAATGAAAATCTTCGATGTAAATCTAGACGATAAGCCTGTAAAAATTTATGAGGATAACTCTGGAGTAATGAGTATAGCAAAATACGGAACTTTTACAAAAAATTCGAAACACATTGAAGTTCATTACCACTACGTTCACGAGTACGTAAAGGAAAGTAAAAGTAAGTACAGAAGAAAACACTGCGGATATTTTTACGAAGGCACTGTGTAGAGAGAAATTTGAAAGGTTTAGGTCATGGATGAATGTAAAATAAGAGAAATGTAAATAAAGCGATAAATGTTAAATATTTTGTTAATTCGACAAGTATGTAAATAAAATTAAGTGTACAGTATAAATGTAAGGAGGCGTGTTAGGGAAGTGATACATTTACACTGTACATGAGAGTGTGTGTGTAAGGGTCAGAGGGCGTCCAGGTCTGAGTTGAGACAAAACACAGCAGTCGTTAAGAAGCATCTGGAAGAGTCGGTTGACAACAAGCGTGCGTGCGAGTAGGATTACGAGGTCTTCAGAGTATAAGATATGTGTATAGCTGTTGTGTGTGAAATAAAGTCAGTTATTTGTATTTCCAAATCCTCTGATTTCCTTAACACTTTTATACAAAGTAGTGAAATGAGAAATTAAGTACTGTATTTAAAATTAAAAAATAATGCTATATAGAAATAAAATAGCACTCCAGGGACCTGAAAGATTTCGTTAATAAAATAAAACAATATAAATCATTAATTCACTCACTACAAATTGATGGTACTGATTTAAATCAATGAATGTAGAGTTGCTTCCTATTAATGGTACAACTGTTATAAATTAAGAGCACAATTACTTTGAATTAATGGGAGAATATGGTTATAAATTATTGGTATAGTTGTTAAGAATTAATGGAGGAATTGTTTTAGATTAATGGCTTAAATATTATAAATTAATGGCTTAGATGATATAAATTAATAGTTTAAATATTGTAAATTAGTGGCTTAGGTGTTGTAAATTAATAGCTTAAGTGTTATAATTTAATGGCTTAGATGATATAAATTAATAGTTTAAATGTTATAAATTAATGGCTAAATGTATAAAATAACAGTTTAAATGTTGTAAATTAATGGCTTGAATGTTATAAATTAACAGCTTAAATGTTATAAATTAATAGCTTGAATGTTATAAATTAATAGTATAAATGTTATAAATTAATAGTTTAGACATTATAAATTAATTCCTTAAATGTTATAAATTAATGGCTTCAATGTTAGAAATTAATAGCTTAAGTGTTGTAAATTAATGGTTTAGACGTTATAAATTACTAGTTACAATGTTATTATTTGGTATTTTTTCTTTATTTACCTTATATTTAAATTCTTCTTCGATGTTCACTCTCCGTAATTTCAGGCACAAAAGAGCTCGCGCGCGACTTCCGTGTTCCTTATATAACTTAACAAGACGTCGATTTGTTAATCAAACGGTAACGATTTTTTGACATAGCAGGAGACGGTTTTTCCATTGTAACAAAATCAAATTGAACGATTTCTTAATTTTTATCGTAAATTGGCATCTTTTACGATTTAATACGATATCCATTTTTATCATTGTAATAGTTTCTACAAACTAAGACTACATTCACACCTCCTTGATACTAGTTTTCGACTATCGATTAGTTTGAACAAAAAGGGAAAAGAGCCTGTATTTTCGGCCTATCGCGGGGAGACGCGCTTGCGAGAGTGCGCGTCAACGGGAGTCGTAAATTCCCGTTACGATTGCATGAATCGACACCGCGGATAGATCGATCCCCTTATTTCGGCTAGGATAATAGGGGTGGTTGAATAAGTATAACACTGTGATTAACAGAGCTATAACTTTATATATTTTCAACACTTTTACACTGATATGCAGTAACGTAGACGATATGCTAAGATATGACGTAGTCAAGGAACGAGTAAGAGAGGCAACCGAAGTAGCCTCGTAATCGACAGGATGAATGTTGTAGAAAAACTGTAGGTCGTTCTCGTAGGATTACAGAAGAAAGCTCGGTGTGGGTGTTCCCTTTTTATGAAGGACGTGGATTCGTTGTTCACACTTTTCGTGAGTAGGGTGAGGGCACGATCTATGATGTCCATTGGTTTAAGTCAATGTTAAAGAATGACTAGAGGGGATGAAGCCTCCTACCAATGTTGCTAGTTGATGTCTTGTTTAACGGAAAACCTGGATTTCCCGGTGATTAAACATTCGTCTTTTACTAAGTCACTACCAGCTTTCTCCGGGTTTCCTAATAGCGTGTAGTAAATCCAAGGGCCTTTCTAAACTGGCTATAAACAAAAAGCATCTCTAGGATATGGAGCTTATTCCGTAAATTGACGACATATGTCAAAACAATAGCATTAAAAGCTGTCATTTTACGGGTTCCTTGGATTTGTTGAGGGTCGAAGGACGGTGCGTAGACCGTCGGCGGTCAAGCAGCGCCGGATAGCGTGCAGAAGTCTTGCGCGACGTTACAGAGCCTAAGGGCAGTCGATGACGTTACTGTGAAATAAATTAAGCTATTAAATAATCAGACAGATAAAATTCATATTAAGCGTTATATTATATTATCGGTATTTGTTCATTTACTCGTGCTAATTAAAAAATAAAATGTTCTTTTTTCTTGAATAACACCTACATCTCTGTTTGAAATATTTAAAATTCTTGCTGGATGCTTACTTAAAAGTCTGGTTCTTTATTAATTCCTTTCAAGTTGAACGAGTAAATTTACTCGTTATAGTAACAACATAAAATGGCTTTTTTCTTCAATATCGCCTGCATCGATGTACGTGATACAGTTATTAATTATGTAGCGAATAATATGTACTAATTGGCTGTAATCGCGGTTAGGTACTTCTTCGTTAGATCTATCAAAGGATCTATTAGACTATATGCGAGAGACTTATTGATTCCTCGTAGAAATATCAAATTCTATGAAAATTAAATGATTTTATTCAATTAGTATTCGACAATGTCTGTCATTGTATTTTCGACCAGTCGCGGGGAGACGCGTTCGCCTGATATCACGTCAACGGGTGTCGTAAATACCCGCTACGATTATAATAATCGACACCACGAGTTGATCGATCCTCTGATTTCTGTTAAGACAATAGGGGTGATTGTTTTGATATAACACTGCATTAACAGGATGTAAAAGATATGTCGGAGATGAAAGGACATCGGAGCCTTCCTTTTGGAACTTCGGGAAAATCCCTTAACACCGTAATCTAGATTCTATCATAGGCGTAATTAAACAATTGTCGTCTTTCGATCCGATTGTATTTGTTTGAGATTTGTGATAATAAGCTTGGGCTCGAGGCGACAGCAAGTCGTCGAACGTAGCCGCGGTCACGGGATGAACGCTTTGTCTAACAAAGGTATGGAGTAATTCTATAGCTCTCCTTAAAAGAAATATTTGTGGCGGCACGCGACAGTAAACATTCCAATGGTTTCTCTCCCGTGGCTCGCCACACGCAGACCCTATTCTTCGAGTAAGATGATTGCCAGATGTCGATGCGTCTCCGCAGTACATGTTCGGCTAGCCTGAGGGCCTGTCATAAATCTTAAGATTTAGTTAACTAAAGTCCTTCAGACAGACAAAGAATCTTTGTCCCAGCTACGGGAAGATAGGAAAGACTTATTATATTTTCCAACGAACGGCGTCTCCCACTAGTAACTTTCCTTCGAGGGCGGCTAGCATCTTTTTCTAACCATCGATATGGAGATTGACCAATTAGCAGCAACGCCAATTTCCCTCACCTTCTGAACGAAGGCTATTCTCCATGAATCCAATGATTTCGTGTCCTTAGACACACCCCATCATAGTTTACCTTTGCAGCATCATCGCGACGGAAAGTCATTCTCTCGTGAGGTCGTATTAGCGAGTTACTTAGCGTCTGTACGTTCGGTGGATATTCCACGTTAACAACTAAAACAACCAAAGGCTGCGAGCAACTGGGTAGAAATCTTGCCAATAGTTCTATTAGGCATACGAACAGCTATTAAAGAGGACCTGAACGTGACGGCAGCCGAAATGGTTTATGGCACCGGCATACAATTGCCGGCAGAATTCTTTTTACCGACTAAGCAACAGGCCAACTCGGAATGCGCAACTCGCCTAAAAGACCGAATAGAAAAGATCAGGCCTCACCCGATTACGCAACACGACGAAAAGAGAACCTTCGTGTTCCGTGATCTCGAAACATCGCCTTACGTATTTTTGCGCCACGACGCCATCGGAGACCCCTTACAACCACCCTACTACGGACTGTATAAGGTTATAGAGCGAGGAAAAAAGACCTTTACGATTAAAATAAACAACAAAAACGTAATAGTGTCCATAAACCGATTGAATCCCGCATTTTTACTAGACGATAACATTGAACACCATAGCACCGAAAAGCGTAATGTAACAACATCGCCTGGTGTCCGAAACGAACAAAGCGAAGGGGACTCAAGAGTTCATCACACTACACGCGCAGGCAGGAAAGTTCGCTTTCCCGATCGTTTCCAGGCAGGCCTTAGATAAGCTAACATTTAGATCTACCTGCGACATAGATATAAGGAAAAACGTTATCACTGGTAAGGGGGTACTGTGGCGGCACGGGTCACGGAACTTTCCGACGGCTCCGGATACAAAGCGCTACGCTGTCAAAGCGCGACACCGACGTGCCCAACGTGGGATCGATATCTTCACGCTCTTTTCGCCGAATTCTCGGAAGAGCATACACGTGCCAGCCGCGGCGGCACATCTAATGAACACACGCTAGTGGGGGATATCGATGGGCAACGAAGGGAAGAGTCTGTTCGATCCGGAACAAAAGGACAAGCAGTCTGTCTCGAGCCGTTAAATAATAATGTCCTCAGTGCCATTGCGTAGCAAACGCGTCGATTGAACTCTCGGTGTCAATTGTTAGTAGTTAACAGTTAATAGTTATTTGTTGACTCTTCTGTTAAATTGTTTCTTAATAAACTGTTGTTCGTTAAACATCTGAATATTCCTTATGCACCTATCACGACATACCACCTCATACTTAACGCCATCGCTACAGACTGGCGCTGATGGCAAAACTACGTAACATTATTTACAGCGCATGAAGCAAACCATGTACACATCTCTGAACTTTTGAACAGTTTCTTCCACTTTCTCCTATGAATGTCTTTATGCGATATACAGGTTGCATTGAAATCAATCAACGTTATTAAAGTCGTAGATTTGGCGAAGTTAATTAAATATTTTCAATTCTTTTTTAAACTTATATGTCGGGTTTACATTGGAAATAGGGTTAGGGGCGTGAAACGAATCTTCGTTTGGATTACACATTGTCGATAAGCAATAGAGAAGAGATTGACTAGTGCAGATACGATTATCATAGAATTGGACAAGTAACCGTGGTAATTAGATACTCGAGAAACTAGTGACAATGATCCTAGGTTCAATAACGAATCCGCGGTCGACGGGATGATGGATGAACGTGCTCGCAAAATCTAAGTCAGACTCTTTGTTAAAACGTGGAATATCCACCGAGCGTACAGACGCTAAGTAAGTCGCTAATACGATCTCACGAGAGAATGACTTTTCGTCGCGATGATGCTGCAGAGGAAAACTATAATGGGGTGTGTCTAAGGACACGAGGTCATCGGATTCGTCGAGGATAGTCTTCGTTCAGAAAGTAAGGGAAATTGACGTTGCTGCTAATTGGTCAATCTCCAAATTGGTGATTAGAAAAAGATGCTAGCCGCCCTCCAGGGAAAGTTGCTCGTGGGAGACGTCGTTCGTTGAAAAATAGGTCTCCTCTATCTTCTCGTAGTTGGGACAAAGACTGTTTGTTTGAAGGACTTTAGTTAGCTAAATCTTAAGATTTATAACGGGCCCTCAGGCTAGCTGAAAGTGTACTGCGGAGAAGCATCGACATCTGGCAGTCATCTTTTAAGGAGAGCTATAGAATTACTTTATACCTTTGTTAGGCAAAGCGTTCATCCCGTGACCGTGGCTACGTTCGGCGACTGGCTATCGCCTCGAGCCCAAGCTCATTATCACAAATCTTGAACAAATACAATCGGATCGAAAGACGACAATTGTTTAATTACGCCTATGATAGAATCTAGATTACGGTGTTAAGGGATTTTCCCGGGGTTCCAAAGGGAAGGCTCCGATGTCCTTTCATCTCCGACACGGCCATCCTGACTATCACACGTCCTCGTGTGTAACTAAAATATTGCAATTTTTTCTTTTTTTTTTTTTTTAACATTAGACTCGACGTAACTGATATTATTTACCATTCAATTAAACGTTCCAAATAAGACGAGGGTCCATTTCGACAACGAGATTTTGTTCAGAGGTTTGACAAGCAAGGAAATGAAGGAGAACTAAAATTAGTGGCGTTATAATTTGTATTCAAAGTGCTAGTTGCATTCTGTGAGTTATCAGTCAGATCGTAACGACACGACAGATCATTTTTGATTTCGTACACGGGTGAATCTCAGTTTGTTGGATGTGTTACTACGTTGGGCGTATTACGAAGGCGCAGAGTGTCCCACTTTACGTATTACGAAGGCGCAGAGTACCACACTGGGTGCACGACCACAACGTGGTATTAATGATCCTCTGAGGTCCGTGAACTTGCATCGTTATTATCACCGTCGTTGTCATCATCGTAGACGTCTAACTCAGCAGGAACGCTGCTGTCTGGCATCTTCCTCAGTCTGTCATGTCTGCCCTTATATGATCTTTTGCCGTCTAAGGTTTCTAAGGTGTACCTATCTCCTTCCAAAATCTCTGCTATCCTGAACGGACCTCTGAATTTCGGATCTAGCTTCGTTTGGTTCTTTTCCTCGTTTTTACGTAATACAAAATCACCAAGGTTAAACCTAACTACTTGAGCCTTATTTTTGTCGAACCTATCCTTATCGTATTTGGCACTTGCTTCTATACATTTTATCGCCTGTCGTTTTACATGGGAGATATCTACTTCTCTTTCTTCGATGTTGTCGGGTACGGACAAGCCGTAGGGTCTCGCTGTTTTACCGATTAACAGTTCCAATGGGCTCGACTTAGTCACGCGGTTGGGGGTACAATTTAAAGCCAGTTGTGTTTCCCCGATCGCGTCTTGCCAGGACCTTCCGGTCATTTCTATTGTTGCGAAGGTATTTTTTAGCGTACCCATGATACGCTCTACCTGTCCATTGGCCCTGCTAGCACCGGTTGCTATTAAGTGGAGTTTAATATGTTTGTTTCTGCAAAAGTCTTGAAATTCTTTGCCCGTTAAACATCTTCCCTGGTCCGCTAATATAGCGGACATGAGTGCTTTAATGGTATTAAGGGAGTCTATCTTACGGTTGTGGTGCAAGTATACGAACTTGGTGAAGGCGTCGACCAACACAATGACATATTCCTTCGCGTCGTTTTTACCGCTTAGTTTGCCCGTGATATCCATGTGAACCGTGTGCCAAGGTATGCTGGTCTTAGGTATGGGTGTAGTTCGGCTTGTATTTTGCCTGAACTAGCCTTAGAAACTCGACAAGCATGACAGTTCTCAACGAATTTGCGAACGTATTTCGCCATTCCTTCGAACCAGTAATACTCGTACAGTTTCTCGAGCGTTTTATCCCATCCTAAGTGCATGATTGACTGGTGTACATGGCTGATCACGGACCACCTAAAGCTTCTTGGGACAATGGGCAAGCAGAGAGTTCTGCCTCTTCTTTGTATTTTACGGTACAGGGTGCCGGATCGTTGTTCGTAGGTGTTCGCGATGTCGTCCGCAAGCTCGTCGTTCCGCAACTTATCAACGATTTCGGTGATTTGGGGGTCGCGACGTTGCTCCGCTAAGAGCCAGTCGTCGGAGATTTCGGCCAGATTGATTTCCTTTTCGGCGATTTTGTCGATCGTACGGTGATCCGAGTCTACGTGGTTCCACGAAAAGAAATCGGCGTGAGCCATTTGTTTGCCTTGTTGCCTGGATTTTCTGTCTTGTTGTTGCGGACAAGCTGGTGCGATATGGCCCTCCGCCTTACACTTGAAGCAAACCAGCCCCAAGAACAATCCCCGAGTCGACTTCTGTGGGATGAAGCCGCCAGTTGGTAGTTTGAGTCATCTGGGTGAGTCGTTTCCGTTTCACTTCGATTCCGGAGTCGAGTGCTCATTAATTAAAGAATCCGTAGCCTCGAAATTTTCCGGTAAGAGAACGACTGATGTAATAGTAATGCAAGGAATCGGGAATACCTGCGTTAAAAGTACGTCCCAGATTTTGTCCGTCGTACGTATTAACGATTTTACATTGGAGATAGCTTTTCACGTCCTTGACGATAGTCATTTAAAGTACGATATTATGATTGGTCGCGAGATAGTAAGATTCGATGTAATCATTACGCCCAACGGCCTCGATATCCGCAAAACGAAGACAGTCAATGCTTGCCATAAAACCGTCGAAAATGAGATTGATTTTGATAAAGTAGACACCGAAGTATGTGGTAATGATAAGAGCCGATTGATTTCTATTCTTAGAAATTCTTTCTAGGCCAGTTAGAGATTCGATTAATTGATCCCAACATCACCGTACAAAGAAGGCCCCACCGACTCAGCGAGGAAGAACGAAGAACAGTTATTATTATTATTGTTATTATTGTTATTGTTATTGTTATTGTTATTGTTATTGTTATTGTTATTGTTATTGTTATTGTTATTGTTATTGTTATTGTTATTGTTATTGTTATTGTTATTGTTATTGTTATTGTTATTGTTATTGTTATTGTTATTGTTATTGTTATTGTTATTGTTATTGTTATTGTTATTGTTATTGTTATTGTTATTGTTATTGTTATTGTTATTGTTATTGTTATTGTTATTGTTATTGTTATTGTTATTGTTATTGTTATTGTTATTGTTATTGTTATTGTTATTGTTATTGTTATTGTTATTGTTATTGTTATTGTTATTGTTATTGTTATTGTTATTGTTATTGTTATTGTTATTGTTATTGTTATTGTTATTGTTATTGTTATTGTTATTGTTATTGTTATTGTTATTGTTATTGTTATTGTTATTGTTATTGTTATTGTTATTGTTATTGTTATTGTTATTGTTATTGTTATTGTTATTGTTATTGTTATTGTTATTGTTATTGTTATTGTTATTGTTATTGTTATTGTTATTGTTATTGTTATTGTTATTGTTATTGTTATTGTTATTGTTATTGTTATTGTTATTGTTATTGTTATTGTTATTGTTATTGTTATTGTTATTGTTATTGTTATTGTTATTGTTATTGTTATTGTTATTGTTATTGTTATTGTTATTGTTATTGTTATTGTTATTGTTATTGTTATTGTTATTGTTATTGTTATTGTTATTGTTATTGTTATTGTTATTGTTATTGTTATTGTTATTGTTATTGTTATTGTTATTGTTATTGTTATTGTTATTGTTATTGTTATTGTTATTGTTATTGTTATTGTTATTGTTATTGTTATTGTTATAATCGTCTATATCATTGCTGTTGTTGGTCCTTTTGGTTTAATCATCATCGTGGCACGTTTCAAAGTATAATCCCAACCTCTCCAACGGAACCATACGATACCTTTTATTAAATAACAGAAAGGAAGAATTGTCTTTTGTCATTAAACGGATAATACGAAACATGAATGGCTGGTTGTACGTGACGACATTATTTTGTAAGCAATCATACCTTGTCGAGCGGTTAAATCCTGAGGATCGTTCAAATAAAGACCGTTTAATCCTCGTCCGCACGATTTCCACCACCATCCGCCTTTTAGCATGGAAGCGCAGTTCAACGATGACCTATCGTTGTCCCTGTGTGAAATGAAATATCGTCTCGAACGAATAGTTGACTCTTATTACGATTAATCTATCCGATATTATCCGTTCTTCAATGCTTTTTGCTTTGTGCTTTCACATAACCGAAATTGTCATTTCATGCATTCTAACAAATGAAGAAATAACGTGTTACCTGTTGTACGTGGGAAACGGATTATTGTTCGAACCGTACCATGGATCGTTTAATGAGTCACCGGCATTTCCGTCGTAACCGTCAATCTCCAATTTATAATATTCTCCTTCTGAATAGATTTTGAAGTGGGAGTACTGTGCGTACCTAAACGAAAGTACATGGATCTATAATTTTTGTATGCGCACGGATATACGGATGTTCCGAAACGTTCTATATCTTAAATGTACAGAGAAAATCGTCTTTGAAATCCTCTCCGATCTATTCTACACAGACATTAAAACGTCCGAACTTCGCATCCAAAATCAGTTGCAATTGTAATTTTGATATTTCTTACCTTTTGTTACCTTCGAAATCTTCGAGTTCCACCCGAAGCATGTAATCTTCGTTGTTAGTTAACACGTATATGTTTTCGTTGCCAAGCCAAAACTCTCGAGCAGGATCACCAAAACCGTTTTTATAATCAGCCCAATCACGATAGAAATTTTCTCTTGGCTCGCCGAAATCGTCTCTTCTTTAAATAACCTAGGAAAAAGTGGAAATTCTTTTTCGAATTATGAGATAAAAGAAGTAGGAAGATTAAATATCTTTTACCAACGAACGCGGCTGTTTATTGTACGCACAGTTATTCTTTTTCTGTAACGACCTAAGAGTATAAGCTATCGATTCTACATTGATCCTACATTGATTCTACATTGCGAAATATACTTTTTTGGGAAAAAAAGCCCGTTCTATCACACTAGTTTTATCTCGATGCATGATGCACACGCGTATATACATATTATAGTATTTGGACGAATCTCTGTTTTACCGTCCAACCTCCTTCGGCGATATCCTGCTCGCAATAAACCTTGAGAAACCAATAGGTTGTTCCACGAATTTGAAGATAATAGACACCGCTATCTCTCATGCCAGCATTTAACAAATCAACACATGAATAGTCCTGTAACGTTAAACAATATGTACATGTATTATCGTGTTTGTAAGCATTGATAATATGGAATAACGCTTTCTTTTTCTTGCGTAGATTTTTCACTCTGTTACATATTACGTACATAGATTAGTAGTTTTCTCTCTTTCTACAATATTGTTATACATATTTAATGTTTCAATTATACAATCGTATTGTAAAAACTACTTTTCTCTTTCTTTCCTTTTATTTCTTCTAGAAATATGGTATAGATTTTCAAAATTCCCATAAAGGAAGGATTAATAAAAATTTCACCGACAGGGACTTTTTACGAGCCATATTCGAACGTTTCAAAGTTGATGGTTGTACGTGATGCACATGTGTACATTATAGTGACTTTGTGTGTTATTTACGGTTTGACGAGACGAGTAATTACGAGCAACTTTAAAATGACCGTTTAAACGAAACATTCAGAATGTTAATCGATGTATTACGTAATAAATTTTTCAAATCTGAACATTTCTTTGTGTTATAGCACATACGATATGTACGTGAACGAAGGTGGGCATATGCGTAGGCATGTCGTGTATTCTATAAGTGATTTAACTATACTGTGTATGCACGATAAAATGCATATGTTTAAGATTCCTTCTTTCTCTCTCCAATCCCTTCACCCTTCCCCCTCCCTACACAATCACTCCTTTTCCGTAGTAATTGGGCCTCCCCTTGTCTACACATTCTTCACATAGAAATACAGCAGCGTTGTTGTTACGTTTACTCTCTCATCTTCTTCCGTTTCATCGCGTTCGTTCGCTTATTCGCTTACAGGGTCTTACAAGGTAACTAAACTATAGAAAAGAGAGGAAGAAAGAAAAAAGTATGTTTGCATAAAAGTCATGCGGTATATCGATTATTCCACTTTGGTCGGTTAAAAACCAAAGAAGAAATGAGAAAAATATAAAATACTATATAAAAACTGTTTCTAATTCGTTTGAACGGTGCCGATTACCAGTGACGTTAATTGGTACGGGTTGAGAATGTTTTTGTTGTTTATTACCTTAACATCTTTGTAATTAAGGAATGCATCGGTGGTAAAGGTGGAATTTGCTGTACTTGGTTTGTTTTTGACACTTGGAAATATAACAATGGAAATATAACGATTTTTAGACGATGATCGCTGCGAACTCGGTGATAATGGGGGGCCTATTGAAGGATTGGCTGTCGAGTTGGAGAAATTAGTGGAACCAGCTATATTGCTTGAATTAATGAAATTATTGATCGATACGGCGTTCGACGAGGTCGAGGAAGACATGGACATCGACACAGACGAAACAATGGTAGTCGGATTGACCGGTGAAACGGTTGTTTCAACTGCAATGTCATCAGAGAGTTCAACGTATCTGTGAATCGAAAGAAATTCGTTCTACATGAAACATAATAATTAATTACATAGCAATGTAATAATGGTGTTTCGTTAGTTGAACGTAGTATATTGTCGCTACACTTTCTACATATTTATTTATTTATTTATTTACTAATATTCTTTTACATCGTTCTTTCACGCATCATATACCTATGTATAATAATATATTGGAATATTTACTAACAACAGATGCAATCAATTCGAAATACGATTCTTTCACATTACACGAAACGAAAGATTTCTTTTCATCGAACGGAACAAAGCAAACAGATAAAGATAGAAATACGTATGTACATTGTCTGTTATTATTAGAGAGAAAAGATTATTTCTCGAAAAATGGAATGGAACTGACAACGTCGTAAATGCCTTTGGTTTCTATATTATTTCGTAACATGGTGTATGATAATAAAAGCAAGCGAATAAAGTATCAAAGAAGGAAAACTAACCTATTGGAGTCGTATTCGACAAGGCGATCGATCGTGGGATCTAGCAGCAATTCCGCAGGTATTGGACGCTGAGCAAGGCTAGCTACATCGTCCTCCTGCTTTCGAAGTCTATTCTCCACTCCTTCTAAATTTTCGATAATCTTATTCGTTTTCGATCTTAAATCCGCATGAATTTCACTGATCGCTCTTTCTTGTCTTTGCGTTTGTGTAAGTAATTCATCGGATTTTGGCAAGAGATCGTCCACGGAACTTTTCGTGCCAACCTGTTGAAAAAAGTATAATACCTATCTATATGGAATGCCGTCAAGTGGACATGTAAAATTGTGCATGCGGTCATACAACGTGATTAACACGGCAGGTAAACAGTGAAATTAACAATTTAGCCACATCTTCTCAGCTTACCACGACGTTCCAGACTTCATCCATTTTCTCCGATACAGTCAACAATTGGATATATTTGTTCGACGAGTCGATCGATTTTACTCTGCCTTGGTGGTGGCGGCTCGGTAGTTGTCGTTGTTGTTGTTGTAACGTTGAACGCCGGTCGACCGTTCGTACTTCCTCTCACTAATATCGCATCGTGCACGTCACTCATCATGTTGTAAATAGTTCCCAAACGATCGGAAACCAAGTTTACGTGAAACTGTAACTTTCTGTCCATATTGTTTGTCGCTTGCCTTAAATTTTCTATCCCGATCGTAATGTGATTTATTACTTCATTACTCATCGCTTTAGTGATTTCGATTACGCTCATACATTGACTGGCTTTTTTTGGCTGGCTTCGGCATTTATGTCGTCATTTTGTAACAAGTTATTATCCAATTGATGTTTCAAATCGATCAATTTATTATCTATATCCGATACCTTTTGATCAAGTGACAATAATTTTTCACCAAGAGTGAAATCGGATGATGATGTATTTTCTCGCTTCTGATGGATTGCTTGTAATTTCGGACCTGTTTTGCCAAATAAATGCCAATTTATACGATAAACTTGAACAGCGAATGGCAACCGTAGAAAGAAAAGAAGAAGAAGCATCAGTAAAAAGATAAAAGTATGGAAAAGAGACAAAGAGAACGAAAAAAGGGGAGGGGGGAAATACAGGGAAAGCAGGCTTGTATACGTGTGTACATATGTAGGTATATACCTATACAATAGGTATATATAGGTAGGTACCTATAAACTACACGTAAATACAATTGTTAAGTAAACGATATAGATAAAAGAAAACCGGCTGTAAATGTAATACAATTCAAACGACAATTTGTAGTTGCGATCCATGTTTGTTCTAACCGAGTCGATCAGTCCAATATTTTTTTTTTTTTCTTTTCTTCTTCTATAGATACGTCTGTTAACGAATTTCTGTTTTTACGTATTAGCATTTTATGTACATACATACATACGTACCGCTTCTGATTTCACTGTCGTTTTTATCATCGCTCCTTTTTGTCGAGTATGCAGATTCAGTTGAAGAAAATTCAATTTGATGAGAATTGAAAAGTTTTAGATCTAATGTTCGTAGCTTTGTAATAACTGCATCGGTTTTATCGATATTATCATTCACGCGTGAATCCAAAGCTTCCACTCTTCTCATCAAGTGTTCCACCGCTTTGTCCAAATTTTCAATGCGCTTTAATTTTGATTCCAAAGTCGAAACTATAACCTCGAAAACGTTAAAGAGGTATTGCTCTCTGAAAAAAAAGTACCGAAAAGTATTACGATCAAAGAATGAAATTCGTTTTAATTTCAATTAAGAAATTTTCATTTCACTGGAGTAATGCAAAAGTAAGAATGTTCATCCATTGATTCGTTACATCTTAACTATCTCAACAATTAATAGAAATTTCAAAATATGAACAAATTATCAAATTTGATTAATATTAGTTATTATAAAAAGCTACAAAATTAATTCATCTTCTTTAAATAAATTAAACGATATTGATAATCGATACATCATTGCTATAAATGAGGAAAATGTTGCTCTATCTTATATAAAATAGTATCGGATCTAAGATAAAGCTGAATCTGAAACAACTTGCACAGATGTATCCTTTCTCTCGTTACGATGTAAACTGTAATTTTACGCAATCCATAGGTAGGTCAACAGTCGTACTCTCCATGGTTATTACGGTCCTTTCGAATCTTACAAATCTGTAAACTTTATAGTGTAATGCCTAAATTTGTAGAATTTGTATGTAATTGTATGAAATGTAAAATATAACGGCATTGTTGTCATTACTTTTACCACATGTACACGACTACTGAACGATAATCAACATACTTAAATAATTAACATACATATACATTATTAAGAATTACAACATATTTTCGTAAATTTTATCATTTATTCTCTTTTCGTAACGCACACGCGATATTCGTATTCGTATTCGTATTCGTGTGTGTATTCTCTGGTTTACTCTGGCTTTATTCGTCGAATAAAAATGTAATTTATAATAATAATTATATATAAATATAGTATGTAACATGCAATGATTATAGAATGTAGAATTATAGTAAAATATATACAGAAAGAAAATGACTCGCAAATATTTGCTCACTCGCTTTTACTAAATATACAGATACGATAAATATACCTTGTAAGGAGAGTAGGAAAATATCCTAATTATTAATTATTCGAACGAGGAGATCTACGTTTACCAGTTTCAATGATTTTCAAATATATTATTGTCAGGATCATGATTTTGAACAACTTTTTCCTACGTATGTTTGGGGCCCTGCTCGGCTGTAGCTTTCGAGATATGTACATATTCGTAAAAATACCTTTGCTACCTTTTATCTTGGTATCGGTTAGGTTGCTGGCAGCTTTGTGTACCGGGCAAGATGATATTACCTATACGTATGTATGCGAGTTTATGGCTCTCGCATAGATAAAGCCAAACTTGTACTGTTTCGCGTTGCAGGATCGCTGGATAGATGATTCCTCCACAGTGAAAGTGAACAACGAAAAACGGAGAGTATTTACACCAGTTCACTGGTGGATGAATACTCCGGATGAACGCTAACATATTCTTGGCGACTGAAATAGTGAATTGTTTAAATAATATATTAGAATCTGTTACTTTTTCGCTAATATTCTAAATCTTCTAAATATTTTCATGTAAATTACAGTTTACGTTGACGTTGTACACCTGTGCTTAAAATACGGATAAATCGAAATTTTGTTCCTTTTTTTCTTCAAATTGATGAACATCTACAATTATTATTAAAATTACACATTGCACATAAGAGCAATCGGCCGAGACCCTGTAGCCTTGTAATTGAAACGCCCGCTCGTTGCAAGTTTGATAGTCCTACGTGCTATAATGAGATTATTCCTACGTAAAAATGAATTAAAAAAATTAATGACAAGTGATTAATAAGAATTATTAGTAAGGAATACTTTTTAAATCCTATTTAATTGATTTGATATGATGAGACGAAACCTTTCATGATCATAAGAATATATAATAGAATGAATAATAGAATATATAATAGAATATATAATAGAAAAGTTTGTGAAGTTAACTTATGTTTACTTTACCCTTTCCGATAATAAAAATACTTTATGATACTTATCAGCTTCTTTCGGGCAAAGTTATTTTATTTTTACAATATAAAAAGTTGAGATATCTCTTTTAATTCTTTAGAATTACGATATTACAATCATTAATGCCAGATTCATCGAGGAGCGATAAAACAAAGTATCCTCAAAGGTCACATCCATCAAACCCAGTTGTTAGATAAACTTTATGTAAAATTTTTAATCGAGAGATCTTTACAAACACGACGATACTGCTGCTGCAGTGCGACATGCTCGACGTATCGTCGACTGATTGTTTGAAAAATGGTTCACAATTCGATCAACTGTATAGGCAGCTGAGGTTGGTATTGCTTAAATGCGATCGATGATCGACTATGTCTACTGTCGTAGTTACGATTGGCTGAATGAGAAACAAATATTTATACAAGTATGTATTTGGTGCTGACGAGATTTACTTCTGACTGATTTCTTCACATATACTTGAACGATTCTAACTGAAGAATGAAATTTAAAACGTAATTTTATTCTATTAATTTCTACTTCGTTCCAGCTATTGCCGATTCATCTACAAGTATAGTATGTACGTATGATTATACAAATTATAATAATAAACAGGTCTCGTGTTCCTAAGCCAAAAAAAATCGTTCTCTTTACTTTCCTTCTAATTATCAAATTGTCAGATTAATATCTTATACTTTATCTATATGTAAATGAAGTTGTCTATTATAAAATTCTATCATCTCAAACGTATCGCGTAATTTTAATCGCTGATATTTCTGTTGTTTCAATTATTATGCCGACATCGTTATATAATGTTACCTTAAATAATAATAAGACCTTGTTCTTTCACGAGTGCTCCTCTTAAATAAGTCTCAATAAGAATAATTGATACCATAAGCGTAATTATTATAGATATCGGTCCTTCGATTCATAGAAAACAGAAAATGTCGTTATTCTTTCAAATACAATTGTATCATATAAGGTCCATGACGTTGCAAAAAAAAAAAGAGAGAAAGAAAGGTTACAATATAAACATACATGATAGAACGCATGTTTTAATTTAATTTATTAAGCTATA
The DNA here is from genome assembly GCF_040668555.2 of Bombus flavifrons. NCBI lineage: Eukaryota > Metazoa > Arthropoda > Insecta > Hymenoptera > Apidae > Bombus > Bombus flavifrons. Next base: position 320,723 of record NW_027184777.1, on the reverse strand, counting down.
ACTGTATAATTGTTTTACTTGATCCACATTTTTAACCAGCTTATAACGAAAATGGGCATGAATATTATCGAAATTACTCTAGTGTAAAAGTACTCCGCAGCGAAACCAACGAACAAAAACTAACAACGACTATTGAAAGGTGGAAGCGGAATTACAACGAGCGCTTACAACGGACGACATTCCACAACTGATAACTTCCGTAAGATTGAAGAAGAAGAAGGAACAGAAGAAAAAGAAAGAGAGAACGGCAGAAATAAAGAACGGAACGAAGAAAAATACGCGATTTTAAAAATTCACGTACCCACGGCACTCCCGACGAAGATCACTTAATGTTCGGTTAGTTGTTCGCATGCAAGTTCTTCTTCTTCTTCTTTTTAAGCCGAACATCCATTCATTCTCAACGCTTATATATATGTACAAAGCAATAAGTAAATTCACCAACGATAATGTTTCTAAGTGAAGATATATACGCGAGAATGTAAATGTTCTTTTCGACTGGAACAAAACCAATTTGATCGAAGCACAAATCACGAAACACTCGGCAAAGAAAACACGACTATTACAAGTTGCAACAAACAGGAAAAGATCTTTCTTTCGCCATTACCAATTTTAAATTGTTTCATAACAATTCGTTATCATAACGAATGTTCAAGGTGATCACAGCGGAGTTTATCCCGATCCTCTTCGATATAACACTTTGATCACCGTATACGCATCAAGGATAAGATGAGATGATGAACTTAAGCGAATCCTATATTTTTCTCATTTTTCTCTTTGTAGCAAAATCATTACTTGTTCTGTTGGTTTCGCTCTACTTTTAATATTCGTTCGCCTTGATCGAAATATATACGACCGTTGTCATTACGAACATTGACATTCCCTTGATGAAGACACACACACACACACACGGTAAATGAGTAATTAGTATAGTCTCTTAGAAACGACTTAAAAAAGAAAGACAAAAGACCGTATCAATTTGTTGTATTTATATGTGCGCAACTGTTCCACAGACAAAATCAGAACCATTATTTAATTCTTTTGAATCTCGATGATTACGCGCACTTCGCAATGAATGTTGTGTATGACACCTGTTCCATTTTCTTCCAAGTTCGATGATCTATCCGTTCTTCTCTTCTTCCTAGATATATAAGTTCGATATAAATTGAAACATAGATAAACTCTATGTCATATACGATTGTGCATCACCCTTCCTTATTCTAATGTTTTTCACTTTATTGTTCGTACGTCTCCTGAAATAACGAGCAAAATATACAACAGTAATACGCAATTATGCGCACCGTATTTTAAATTCGATACAAACAACCAGACTGCCGACACCATAAAGCACCAACAAGTTCCCGATCGCCGCTAAATAGTAAGAGTTACTTTCACGTACATACGTGTCCGCTTTGAAAGAGTGCTTGTACCTCTCCCCACTGATCTACCGACCATTCTGTGGTCTTTTTCCGTCCTTTCCCTCTGTAAGGCTATGATCCGATCTGAAACGGTTCGATCCGTTTGAATTCGTACTGTTCCGTTTCGTTGCAACTTCTTCTTCCCCTTCCTTTGCGTTGCCCTTCTCTTTCTCACCCTACCTACCACTCTACCCCTTCTTGACTGATGTCGTTGCCAGCGTCACCAGGAGAAGTTCCTATCGCAGGAACAAGATGACGTCACTTATAAAACGAAGACATACATGTATGTGACCATACGCGAATACGACTGTCAGTCCCCATCCTTGTCTTGCCCCTTCGCTTATTTGAGTGCATCTATAGTACGAGATATTCCGTCATTCTATGCTACTACTACATACACCATAAATACTATTTTAATTCTTACTGCTGCCGTTCTTCATGCTTCCAAACTTTCAACAGTTCCAACAGCCATTTTACTCCTACTTTTGACTTTCTGACAATATCGATTACAGTTGATTGAAAAATAAACAGGAATAAACCGAACATTACCTGCGTATGATATATTAATTTGTAAATACATATCTATATCGCATCGATATCTATCTAATATTTAATATATTTGCATCTAACGTATTGATAACTTTCATTTTCTTCGTAATGATTATAAATCATCTTTTTATAAATCATTATTTATCTTTTAATTAAAATGTGTCAGAGCGCAGTTGGAACGAGGATTAAAATTACATAACTTAAACGTAAAATGAAGATTAAGGAAATAACTATTATTAAGGTGAGCTAATTCAAAGGTGAAAATTGCTTTTAAATAAGATAAATGTCGTCAGTTATTTATAGCTGAGCTTCTATCTCGTATCTATACTCTTCGTGTGAAATTACAAACAAATCAAAACATTATTTTCCGAATCTAAGAGAACTTGTGTGAAATATTTCGAGAATGTCATGATCTTACATTCTAAGAGAACGTGTCAGACTTTTCACCTTGATCGAGACGTCGATACAATTGTTGATCAAGAAACGAGAACAGGCATACTCGGTATTACTGTGAAATGTGCATTCCATGATTATCAGGGCGCATCGATGTGAAATATGCATTAAAATTCCAACGACAACGACGAGAATGAAGAAATGGAAAAGATTAAATAACGAATCTAATCAAAATCGAAAAAAAGAATGCAATACAGTAATTCGGTAAATGCGATAAAGGAAAAAGTAACAAGATACGATCGGAAAGAAGATGTACAAGAAAATTAGTAAACCGACAGACTGGCAATGAGGTAGATCGTAGTATAAAAATGAAGAGAGGAAGAAAGCAGAGGGGAAAGGGAAGAGTACATTATAAATTCAAGTATACATAGGTATCGTCATATATGTATGTATGTAGATCGGTAAAATTGTTTCACTTATCGACACAAATTAACCGGAATGCTTTGTCACGGACTGAATACAGGATAGAGCTGATACCTGTCGCTGTTTTTACGTGTCCCATGTTTGGGAGACCATGTGACCTGTGAGGCGTGATATATTCCCTATGTTAGGGCAATGTATCAATCAGATCGATCAATGTAGAAGCGCTTAAGCACGCTTGTCCAATGTAATAGGAAATACTCTAATTTTTTTGAAGTTGGTATTCAGTTGGAATTTGTGAGACACGAAGTCCCATATAATTATGTTACGTCTACTCTGTACTTAATCGATGCTATTACAATCTAATACATATCGCACGGTGCATCAAATATGAAACCTACGTACAAATAATATATGTAACAAAACATTCACAGTTCATATTTCATTTAATAATTCTAATGAGCATTCATAATCGTACATACATACAATAAGAAAAACAGAGTAAACATCTATAGAAATAGAAACAAGATTGGGATTTCATTTATTATGTCACTATAACTGTAACTGTAATCTGTACGTTCAGTATAGTATGTCAAATATACAAAATAATGACAATTTATCTCCCAACTAAATGGAACATCACGATATATAATACCTCGAATACGATCTACTAATGTCACCTTCTTCTCAATAATAAGGTCTTCGAGGATTGTTCTAAAAATAAAAGGAAGAAAAATAAACATTTGATTAGTGGTTAAGTATATGAAACATAACTTTGGTATTGCGAAATTTTTTAGATATTTGACAAAATTACCAAAGGATTAGGCCTAAATCTGTAGGCAAGCATCATTCTCTTTCTGTAGGCATCGAATTCATCGTCGTCCCTGGATACACCATCCGGTCTTTCGGAACCTAAACCAGCACTGTCGAATCTATTGGTTGCTCTATAGAAAAATGAGAAATGTCGGTACAACATCGAAGATATTGGTATTAATAAATGAAGTAGGAAATGGTCACAGATAGATCAAATAAAATGCTAAGGAAATTCAATAATACGGTAAACTTCTATCATAAAAATAATTCACATGTATTATATGTTTATATGTGAAATTAACGCGAATATAATAAGTACAATCAGTCAGGAACTACTTACTTATTAATAGGTTCGATGCGACCATTGCCTTCGCTACCTAATCCTTGTCCTTCGCTCCAACCAAGTTTTTGTAGCATGTGAAATCCTAAAGAATTGCAAACTTCGTTAATTTGGTTGTCAAACATAACTTACTGACAAAAAGATACATATATATTTTAATATATGTAAATACATGGACGCGCAAAGAAAGGCAGGCTGCGTACCGATGTTATCTTCTTTTAGTTTGTACTCCTTGTAATCGCTAAGGTCAGGTTCCTTCCCTTGATTAACTGCGTTATATTGTTCCATAAATTTTTTAAGTTCATCCGGTGGCAAGATATCACCAATATGATGCTTTCCTTCTGCTTGGGCCGTCAATTCTTCAGCCCACATTTGAGTAGCCTCCATTTCGGCAGATTTGAGTTTGTGTTCCCAAGTACCACCTTCCGTCTCTTCGTCACTGTCGTATTCGTATTTGTGCTTACCCTGTGCTTCTAAACGTCTTACTTCTTCTCTTTTTCTTAATAAGTTTTGGTAGAGAAGATTTATCTGAATGAAGGTTAGAATAAACGGTGAGTGAGTTGGCAGAAATTACACATAGTTGAATTAACAAAGTACTAAGCTCGATCTTAATCTTAAATCTTAAATGAACGCTTGAAATAAAACAATTTTAAAATAAACAATCTTGTCACCTTGTAATGATCTTCGGCTTTTTTCCTTTGCTCTTCAGTGAGATCTAACGTCCCCAAAGTTTGTCGTACATATTGTATCAAGGCTGGATCGTTCCTTGATATTTTAGTTAACATAGGGTTCTTTGTTTCCGTACGTTGCACTTTTGGTGATGGAATTATAACAGCCGGTTGTCCAATTTGTCCAGGAATCGCGATACCTGGCTGTGAAAAGCCACTACTACTTTGCTGTTCATTATGGCTGGTTAATTACGTGTTCATTTCTGCTACAGGCACCTTATTATCTGGATCACCCCATCGGCTACGTCTTTTTCGTTTACGTTCTTCCTTGTTGTCTTCCTTTGATCGATTTGTAGAATTGTTATCGCTCTCTCTCTCGTTTCTTTTCTGTTTAATGTACAAATAATTATAATCAATAATGGTAGATGATGACACGATGCAAAAATAAATATACATTATATATACCTTGTGGTGAAACATGCTTGTTAGAGGTAGGACCTTGATCGCTATCGTCATTATCGCTGAGAGCTTCTTCCGGACAATAGAGTTCCGCGCCGGTGTTTTTATTTTCCTTAACGGATTTTTCGGTGCGAAATTTTGCCAATCCCCTGTACTGCATATAGGCTGCACTTTGCTTTTGGTGCAGAATCCTTGATTAAAACAAAACTTAAAACTTCTGACGAGTAACATAGTCTCCTAAATTAAATTCCTTTAGATTAAAAGAGACACAATAAAGAGGGAAAAAATAAAAGAAAAAAAAGAATAAGAAGAAAGAATAGAAGATAACAGGTGTTTTATAAGAAAACAGCTCGTATATTCGTATGTTCGTCCAATATGTCACGCCTTTGATTCGTCAATTACATTGAAGAATTTAGGTATTGTCTTTGTTTTATAAAAGGAATATTTTATAAACTAATTAGGGGAACATACTCTAACGTATGTTGTTTTACAGAGGATAAAATAGTAATTATAAATAATTGTAAATAAGAAATGAAGATAGACATTCACGTTTTGGACGCACGATATATGTATGATTAGAAAACTTATTGGTCAAATTTTAATTACAATTTCACGTATCGTTATTATCAAATATTATCGGTAAGATTTCGCTATTTGATTAAAAAGGAAGTAGAGAACGGAGAAGTGATACAGACAAAGCAAGCATTGTAATACATTACACCTAGATGCTGTATCTAGTGCTTGAAATAGAGCAATGTTGTACAAAAAAGACGAACGAACGATACGTAAGGTGAAATAAAGAAAATGTGATATGTGCAAACGCTACACGTATAAAGACACTATAGATGGGGGACCAGAGAGGACAGTAGTTACCATAATTTAGGATCTTGGGCATTCTTCTCTCGTGCTTCTTATTTGATTTCATCCCCACAGTCAGTGACGATGCGTGCCAGCTGCTCAGCCTCTAGGGGACACACTTAGAAGCCTTTGTCAGACATGCGTAACAACGCTAAAAGCTCTGGATTTTGTTTTTGTTTCTGTAGTGTAGAACACGTATTCGTCTACACGAATGATCAGCACGAATTTGCTTTTTGCAAGTTTCGTATTCGCCCACGCGTCTTGTATTCGGCGTATCGCGCGCGCGCATACGCATACGCACGCACACTTACATATTCTGGACTGCGCGAACAAGTAATCCATTTTACAAGAAATAACTTGTTCTTCGTAAATATAAACATGCGGCGATACGCCGAAACGAAGAAATAAATGAAAATAATCGACATATCGTACCTAGCTGTTCAGAGGCTTGTAGATCAGTCAATGGCCTCACTGGTGGTGGCACTTGTACATTAGGTGGTCCCATAGGTACCTGAGCGACTTGATTAGGAAGAGGGTAACTGGTCGACATTAAAGAAAGCGGCGGTCTGGCGTTTGGAATTAAGGAAGGGGGTGGTACATTCGGAGGTGGAATATTAAAATTGGGCGCTGGAATTGAATTCATATTCGAGGCAACATTGTGAACTGGTGGTGGAGCGGACATCATCACAGATGGACGACGACGTCCGCTATTATCCAGCGAGGACTCCCGAATAAAAATATAGTATACTTAAGTGTTTTAACGATACTAAGGGAATCTATTTTACGAGTATGATGCAGATATATGAATTTAATGAAGACGTCGACCAAAACAATGACATATTCTTTCGAATCACTTTTACCGCTTAGTTTGTCCGTTATGTCCACGTGAACTGTATGCCAGGGTATGCTGGTCTTAGGTATAGGATGTAATTCAGCTTGTATTTTACCTGAACTAGCCTTCGAAACTCGACAAGCATGACAGTTCTCAACGAATTTGCGAACGTATTTCGCCATTCCCTCGAACCAATAATACTCGTGCAGTTTCTCGAGCGTTTTATCCCATCCTAAGTGCATAATTGACTGGTGCACATGGTTGATCACGGACCACCTAAAGCCTCTTGGGACAATGGGCAAGCAGAGAGTTCTGCCTCTCCTTTGTATCTTACGGTACAGGGTGCCGGATCGTAATTCGTACGTATTCGCGACGTCGTCCGCAAGCTCGTCGTTCCGCAACTTATCAACGATTTCGGTGATTTGGGGGTCGCGACGTTGCTCCGCCAAGAGCCAATCTTCGGAGATTTTGGCCAGATTTTGAACGGGAGATAGTTACGTTGCTATAGTTTAAGAATGGGTCTACAACGCGTAGACTATTTTCATTTTCTTCCCCTACGAGATCTGACGAGATAAAGAGATGAACAAGAAATTGCATATTATATTATTATTAACAGATGTAATACAATCATAGACAGAGAAAATGATTATGCACGCTTGCTCCCAGGTTATAATCGAATTTTCGCAGTATTGTTAGTTCGATGTCACCGTCCTAGAATTCTAATACATAATATTGGAATTCCAATATCGCACCGCATCAGGTTTGCCGCTTTATTCAGCTTTTATTCGTCACAATCCTTCGATTAACCTTTCTTTACTCCACTCAGCTCCAAGATAAGTGTTACTCTTTCTTTTATACTGATTCTATATCTTGAGGTTAACACGAACATGAAATAAGAGAAGGCGAGTAAATGGTATATACAAATGTGCTTGAATTACGAAGCTTTTCATTAACAATTAAAAAATTTGCCTTGAGATGTTTCAGCCACGTTATCCATATTAACAAATCCTTCCTGTATTTTGAACGTTAAGAGCGGCAATTTAATCGATTTAGCTTCCACTGACACAGCGTGGAATCACTTTCGACTAAAAGTACGACATCTGTCCTAAACACGCGAAAACCTATCTTGACGGGTGTGTCGCAGAAATTGTTCAGCAACGAAAAAAGATCAACCGCATTCCTCCAAATGGAACAACACCTTTCTGAATACAATAATTGATCTGTCTTGTAGACACTTATAAGAAATTATTAACGTATCTATGGGCTATTTAGAAAGTACAAATAGCTGACAGACGAAATACCTGAAGGCGTTCAAGAGCATGAAGAGTATAATGCGCTTCGGATTGCCGACATACCTCTAATTGCGGTGAATTGAATATTTCAGCCAAAATATGATCAACTGCATATACATTGGATTTGGACGGGACCGGAGTTGATATAGCGTAAACCGGCCGATGTACGCAGTATTTGGCAGCAAATATGCAGCATAACACACATCGAATTGTCGACATATCTGAAATAGAAGCGGAGATATGTTGATTTGAATATTTAAGACAGAATCTGTAAAGCAGTAACTACGCTAAATTTGACAGGGAATAGAGTCGATATAGCGTAAACCAGATGATGTGTGCTGTATTTAGTAGAAATTGTGGATTATAACGCGCATCGAATTATAGACATATCAGTAATAGTATCGGAAATACGTCCAAATGGATTTTGAAGCCTGCATATGCAGTACTGCAATAACATTGGATTTGACCTCGACCCGAGTTGACATAATGTAAACAGGAGCAGGACCGCTGTATTTGGCAGCAAATGTGGATTATAATCCGCATCGAATTGTCGACATACCACCAATAGCAGCGGAGATACGCTTAATTGAATACTAAAGCCTAAATGTGGAAAACTGAAAATACAAAGGATTTGGCAGTGACCGGGGTTGATATAGCAAAAACCGACTGATGCGCGCTGTATATGGCAGGAAATGTGTAGTAATACGCTCATCAAATTGTCGATATATCAGCAATTAAACCGAGATACATTCAAATGAATATTCAAGCCTGAATACGCCGAACTGTAATATCACTGTTATTTGACATCGAACAGAGTTGACATAGCGTAAACAGGAGCACGTGCGCTACATTTGGCAGTAAATGAGGAGTACAACTCTCATCGAATTGTCCACATACCACCAATAGCAGCGGAGATACGTTGAATTGAATACTTAATCCTTAATATGCAGAACTGCAATGACAGTGAGTTGGCGATAGACCAGAATTGACATAGCAAAAACCTGCTGATGCGCGCTGTATTTGGCAGCAAATGAGGAGTATAACGCGCATTGGTTCGTCGACATACCACCAAGAACAGCGGAGATACGTTTAGTTGGAATACTTAAGCCTAAATATGCAAAACTGCAATTGCAAACGATTTCGCAGGAACCTGGGTTGACATAGTAAAAACCGTGTGATACGAGCTGTATTTAGCAGCAAATATGGAGTAGAACGCGCATAGAATTGTCGACATATCTCCAATATAAACGGAGATACGTTCAAATGAATGCTTACTGCTAAATATGCTACACTGTAATCACTATGGATTTCAGAGCACACAGAGTTGACATTGCACAAACCGGTTGATGTGCGCTGTATTTGGCAGCAAATTTGGAGTAGACCGCTCACCGAATTGTCCACATATCTCCTATGGAAACGGGGAAGCGTTCAATTCAATATTTAAGGCAGAATCAGCAAAATTGCAATTGCGCTGGATTTGACAGAGCACAGATTTGACATAGCGCAAACTAGCTCAAGGGCGCTGTATTTGGCACCAAATGTGGAGTATAACGCGCATCAAATTGTCGACATATCACCAATAGCAGCTGAGAGGCGTTCAATTGGATACTTAAGCCAAAATATGCCAAACTGCAAATACAATGGTTTTTTACAGGACACAGAGCTGACATTGCGCAAACCGGTTGGTGTGCGCTGTATTTGGCAGCGAGTTAGGAGTATATCGCGCATCCAATTTTTGACATACCACAAATGGCCGCGGAGGTACGTTTAATTGAATATTGAAACCTGGATATGCAGTACTGCATTAACATTGGATTTGACCTCGACCCGAGTTGACAAAATGTATACAGGTGCAAGTGCGCTGTATTTCGCCGCAAATGTGGATTATAACGCGCATCGAATTGTGGACATATCTCCAATGGAAACGGACATACGTTTAACTGAACACTAAATACAGAATATGCTAATCAGCAATTACGCTTGATTTGACAGAGAACAGAGTTGACACAGCGCAAACCGGTTGAAAGGCGTGGTATTTTGCAGCGAATGAGGAGTATATCGCGCATGAAATTGTCGACATACCACCAATAGCAGCGGAGATGCGTTTAATTGAATATTGAATGCTGAATATGCATACTGCAATAACATTGGATTTAACCTCGACTCGAGTTGATATAATGTAAACAGCACATAATGCATATAATGTAAAACGCGCATCGAATTGCCGACATATCTCCAATGAAACGTTCAATTGAGTATTTAAGACAGAATCTGCAAAATTGCAATTACAATGAATATGGGAGGGACGTAAGTTGAAATAGCGCTAACTGGCTGATGCGCGCTGTATTTGGCAGCGAATGCGGAGTATTCAGGCCATTCACCGCGGGCAGACGGACACCAGATATCCGCTCATCCTTACTGCGTACCCTCAATAGTCTTAAGGACCCGTCATAAATCCGAGTAATTTGCTAGCTAAGGTCCTTCAGACCGAACAAATATCTTTTTTTTATTACTTTTTAACGACTATTGTCTACTACGGCTTGACAAGGGAAAGCTAGTTTTTCTCACGTACGGTGCTTCCTACTAGCAACTTTCTATCGAGGGCGGCTAAGATCTTCCTAATCCACCAACCTTCGTTTGGCCAATCAGAAGCAATGTATACTGCCCTCACTTTCCTGTCCAAAATGTCATGATCAAATCCGATGGTCTCGCGCCCTAGACACACCCATCGCTAGCTTTCCTCCTACACAGCATCGTCACCCAACTTTACTTGTCCTACACCGCAGGGAAAGTCAACGACTTGTCCTACACCGCAGGGAAAGTCAACCACTTGTCCTACACCGCTGGGAAAATCAACTACTTCTTCTACACCGTTAGAAAAGTCAACTACTGCTTCTACACCGTTAGAAGGGTCAACTTTCAACGTCGAAGTCTAACATCTAAATCTAACGCTATGTAAATTAACATACTAAATTCAACTATAACAGCCTTGTTCTATTGTACATCTATATTATCTTCGTGCGCCAATGTGTCATCTCGGAATTGTATCTACTCAACAGTGGAACTTAAGTGTTGGAAATAAAACCCCTATTCTCACCCCTATTATCTTAACGGAAATCAGGGGACCGATCTACTCGTGCTGTCGATTATTATAATCGTAACGGGAATTTACGACTCCCGTTGACGCCTCTCCTCACGATTGCGTCTCTTCGCGATTGGTCGAAATTACAATATGTATATAACATTCAATAAGCCTACCAATAACCGACTCGCGATTTGAACAAACTAATTAATAAATTACTACACAACCTAACAATTAAGCAAGAATAACCTATGATTCGACAACTCGGCGAAGAATAAACCTTGATTCGAAAACTTAACCAATAACACTTAAGATAAAATAAAATAAATAAAATCGATTAGTAAACTGATGGAAATGTCACAGTACGATTCGAAAACCTAACCAATAACAATTAGTATAAAATAAAATAAATAATATCGATTAATAAACTACACTAGACGTGAGCCGATCAAATAAATCAAGAATAAGAAGGATTATATACGACAAATTAGCAAAATAAAGGAAAAGCAACAAGAGGAAGATATACGGCAATCAACTAACGAAGATGGAATATGTAAAATACAAAATAAGAAAATAAAAAAAAGGAAGAATTAAAAATCATTGAATAAAACTAACTACTGAATTGAACGAGTCGCGAACCGAACAAATAAATCAAGAAATAAGAACAATCACATACTACGTAATAGTAAGGGAGAATAAACGGAACAATAGGAGGACACATTTTGATTAATCTACAAGTATAAAATATGTAAAATGATTGAAGAAACTAATTAATAAACAGTACAAGCCGTAAACTGCCCCGATGATTCAAAAATAAGAATGACTACAGAAAGGAAATAATTGATACAACAGGAATACATATTTTTAATTAACAAATACAAGGAATAAAATAGATAAAATATTAACGACTAAGCAAACCTGTTAACAAATCAAACGATTAAGAACAATTAACACCATAACAAACTTGAAGATTTACATACAGAAATTCTACCGTCAAGTATAAACATATATGTAAATCACATTAAACAAATAATAACCTAGTAAACATTAGAAATAAAACTGTCAATGCTATGTAACAAATCCAAAATTATCACATTACAAAATCATTTATGTATATATGAAATCAAATAATTAACATTCTAACGAATACATAACCTAAAATATACAATACTACATTATTAAAGAATTTTATATGAAAACCACACTGTCAGAAATATATATATGTCTGTGTGTGTTCTACACTATTAAATCAAAGAATTAGTAATCTAGTAAACATAAAATAAAATACATAATTAAGACTAGCCAACATTTCAGTAAATTTAAAGAACTATATATGAAAACTACATTACGAAACATACATGCATACATATTTCGAACCAAACTACTAATAATCTAAATGAACATAAAAGAAATAGAACACACAATATAACAATATTGAAACTAACTTTTTATTTTTTTTCTTTTTTTATTAACGTGGAGGAAATCCGCACGGACACCAGGTCGCTTCTGGGGAAAAGCGGTGTGGTAGTGCCAGACTCCAACCGACTAAAACCTCCACGATAACCGTCCCGGCTGCGATCGAGAGGGGGCCGGGAACCGGTGAAAGCGATACACCGTGCCCCCCTCCCGCGCTCAATACGTCCCCTAATGGAGTGATGTGCGGCCACGGCACACCGCGCCCCGTCACCGGAGCCGCCGTGCCAGGCAGTCCGGTTCCCCTACCGGGCTTCTTTGCGGCCCCAGGGCGCTGAGCTGCCAGCGCCTAAGCTTGCACCCCACCGAGGGACGCGGCGGACCTAGTGCGTCTCACCGAATCGTGTCCATGGCCTATGCCGCGCCCTCGCCGTTCAATCCTCTCAGGGTGAGAGTACCGCACCCTCACCCTCCCCGCTGCCTCTTTTCGAAGCATGACTTGCTCAAAGAAGGAGGTCACGGCCCTCCTCCTTCTCTGGCTTACGGACAATGCCTCGAGGATCGTCGGCGGCGATAGATCACAACCGATTTCCACGATGAGGTCGTGGCGCGGCCGCACCCACGCCGGGCAGTATTCCAGCGTGTGCTGCACCGAATCCACGCTCGCATCGCAATGTTGGCAGCGCGCGGTCGCTATCTCCCCTACTTGGTGCAGATAGTCACCGCAGCAACCGTGTCCGGTGAGCACCTGCGACACTCTGTAGGTCAGGGGAGGCCCGCCGCCGTCCAACCAAACGTCCCAGTTTGGAAAGACGGCCCCGAGGACGCTTAACACCCTGCGCACCCACTCTCGTGACGATGCTGGCGCGCCATCTGTCTTGCCATCTGTCGCCTAATCCTGACGTCGGCGCCCACCGAGCCCGCCCCACCTGACAGACCCCGAGTTGGGAGATAAATCTCACGACACCTCAGGGCCTGCAGTTCGAACGGGGGAAATCCGGCGGGCACCGCCGCTGCCGCCGCCGAAATGGTGCGGAAGCCTGTTACTACCCTGATGGCCGCCGTCCTGTGCAGCCTCCTGACCACTAGGAGACTGCGACGGTTGGTCATCAGGTCCTCCGCCCAGATCGGAGCTTCGTAGAGGAGCCTCGATCGCACCTTGCCGGCGTACAGCCGGCGCACTCCGACGTCGGGTCCGCCCAGCCGAGGCAGCAGACGTCCTGAGGCGTTCGCCGTCGCCTCAACAGACGGCGTCAGGCGCTCGAGTTAGCGCCGACGGTCCAGTGGCTGTCTAGGGTCAGGCCCTGATACTTCATGCTGGTTCCGACCCTGATCTCAGCCCGCTCCAACCTCAGGAGATAACCCGCTGGAGGCGTCCCGTGATCGGCCTTGCGACAAAACCACATTGCCTCGGACTTCTCAGGGGACACCCTCAGTCCCAATCCCTTGATTTCGGCGACCACGCAGGCCACCGAAAGCTCCGCCAGGCGGACAGCTCTACCCCATGCTGTGCCCCAGACCAGCATCAACGTGTTGTCGGCATAGCACGCCAGTGCCGAGTTCGGAGGCATCGGCGTCCGAAGCACCGCGTCGTACGCGATGTTCCACAGCAACGGGCCCAACACCGAACCTTGCGGGACCCCGCGGTGTACAGCCCTCCCGGTCAACCCTCCGCCCGGGACGCTGCAGACAATACTCCGGACCCGGACCCGGACCACATGACGCAGGTACGCGGGTATCCGATGAAATTCGAGAGCCCGGCATATCCTGTCCCAGAGGATGCTGTTGAAGGCGTTGACCAGGTCCAGCGACACTGCCAACGCCACGTAACCACGCTGCACGGCTCCCTCGACAAGGCAGCGGACACGGGCGACAGCGTCGGTCGTAGACCGCCCCCTCCGGAAACCGAACTGGTCATCGTGCAGTCCGGGCACGCTCCGGGACAAATGCGACTCCAGACGGGCAATCATCCTCTCTCCAGCTTCTTGCCCGCCTCATCCGCAAGGCACACCGGCCGGAAGGCGGAAGGCGAGTCCGGAGAGCGCCCTGGCTTCGGCAGCAGGACCATCCGCCCCTCCTTCCACGAAGTGGGGAATTCACCTCGAGACAATCATCCGTCGAACAGACGCATTAGTCTCGGGGCCAAGACCCCGGCGTCGTGCTTCCAGAGGCGGGCCGGGACTCCATCGGGAACCAGAGCTTTCCGCGCTCCGATTTTCACGGCGGCCCCGGCCAGTTCTTCCTCGGTGACCCTAGATACCGGGCTCCAACTTACCGCAGTGACCCGTGGTTCTTCTTTCAGCGGTCGAGGCTCCGGCTCCTCCTCTTCGGTAAAGCTGCCAAATTCCTCCCTCGCTGCTCCCGGAAACAGGGTGCCGACGACCTCCTCCAGGAACCGAGGTTCCATGCTCTCCATTAAGGGAGGCGCCCATGGACGGAGTATGTTCAATACCGTCTTGTAAGGGCGCCTCCAGGGATTAGAGTCGAGGCTGGCCAGAAGCTCGTCCAAGGTCCGCCTCTTCGCCTCCTTGATGGCTCGTTGCAGGGGCCTCCGCGCTTCGCGGTAGGCCTCGTGCGGACAAGCCACCGTGTCTTCGTCCAACGCCGTCTACGGCGGGATCTGGTGTACTGGCGCCGAGCATGGATGCACGCCTCGCGGAGACGAGCGATATCCTCGAACCACCAGTACACTGCGCCGGCGTGGCGCGGCGCTCCAGACCGTGGCATGCACAAATCACAGATCGCGTGCATGTCGCGCCTCAGCCGGGTCGCTCCCGCTTCCGCGTACTCGTCGGTCGGGGATTCTTCCAACCAAGCCACGACTATAGTGGCCGCCACCATGAAGTCCTCGTCGCGGCGTGTCACCGCCGACCGCGGGAATTTCCTTCTCCCTTCCGGTGGGCCGATGGGCCCGCGCGCACCTGACGAACGATCGCCCATCGCGCCGCCGACCGCCACCTACATCAAGATGTAGAGGTGGTCCGAGAGGGTCTCCTCCTGGGAGTCCTCCCAACCGGAAACGCGGCGGGATGCGGCTGGATGCGGCGGGGTTTGCCCATGTGAGGTCCACTATGGACTCGCCACGCACGTGCTGGGCGACCCCCGGTTCATAAGCCGGAGATCGAGTGCGGCCGCCCAGTCCTGTACGTCGCGCACCCTTCCGTTGGTCCTGCGGGAGCCCCACGCCGTTGAGTGGGCGTTGAAGTCCCCGAGGACCAATGACGGGCAGGCGCCCAAACGTCTCGTGCAAACCGCGAGTCCGTCCAGAAAGGAGGCGTATTCTGTCCGGCTGATGTTGGGCGACACGTAGACGGCCACCACGGCCAGGTCGCCCCATTTCACTGCCACGAAGCCCCATACCCGCTCAATCGTCGAGCAGGAAAGGCTTCCAGCAATCCCAGTCCAGAAATGGCAACCGAGCCGATCAGATCCCCAGCGCCTCGTGACGAATCGGAAATGCTGTACGGCACGGCCACTGCCGCCAGAGCAATCCGCCGCTCCGTCAGGCTCTGAAACATTAAGTCGTGAGCGCGGCGGTAGCGTTTAAGATTGCACTGCAGGAGCAGTTGTCCTCCTCCTCTTCTTCCGCTCACGTCGGGGAAGGCTCCATTTCCATAGCCTCCTCCGGGCCGTTCCCCTCGCAGTCGTTGTGTCCGACTTCTCCATCCTCTCTTCTCTCCTTCGTGGGGTCAGTTGACGGCGGTATTGTTTCCTTCCTCGTCACCGCATCCCCACCGTCGCCTGGGGCAGTTCTTGCTTCCTGTGCGGCCCTCCTCTTACGGGCAGGCGGTTTGCATGCCGGTGCTCCCATACGGTGCGACGCGGGCAGTCCCAGGTCCGCGCACACCGGACACGTGGGTACTCGCGCCGAGCAGTCCCTGGCGCGATGTCCTTCCGCCCCGCACCGGTAGCAGCGCTCCGACCGGTCGGCCGTCAATGTGCAGTTGACGGCGCACGTGAGACGACTCCATGCACTTGAAGCATTGGAGTCGGAGCGCAGGGAGAGCGAAAACACTCGGCGCTGACCAACCTATGTTGATCCTACCTCCTGGTCCGGCATCTCTTCCTCTGCTGAATCTCCTGGCCGCAGTCAGCGGGCAGCGTAGCCATACCGACCCGAGGTCCCGAGGAGCGGGGCATACAACTCTCACGTTGACCTCGTCGGCGTGGCAGCCTCCGGCCTCAGCAACGGCGGCTGCCACCCCCTCCGCGGTGACCGAGTCCTCCAGTCCGGTCACTCTGAGTTCGGCCGTCCTTCGCGGGACGCTTACCTTGTCGGGCAAATCCTTCAGCGTGGCCTCCATCTGCTCGGCCAGTCGCGATGCTTTGCTCCCAGCGTCCTGGCCTGGGATTTCGAACAGCGGCGCCCCCGTGATCGCCCTTCTCGGTCTTAACTCCGCGATGTCGAGTTCGGAGAGCTTGACTTCTCTCTTCACCACTGACATCGCATCCCTGTACGTGAAGCCCGAGCAGCCCCTCACTGTGAGCGATACCGCGGTACACCGTGGGTGTCGGGGAAGGCCCGGCACTTTCACGCTGTGCGCGTCCCGCCCGGTAGAGTTGCGTTTGTTTCCTGCCCCGATAGCTCCGAGTCCATTGCCGCTGCCTGCTGCTCGCATGGATACCCTTCCAGTGCGGGGGCGCACCGGCCGAGCGGCCGCCTCCGCGAAAGTCCTTGCCCTCTATCAGCCGCCTCCGGTCGCCGTCCAGAGCGCCAAGGCCCCTATTCGCAATGTCGACGAAGGAAGAGACGACGATACCCGTCCCTTGGTTCTTCCGGCCTCGGTCGGAGCATGGACCGTTGGAAGAGGTTGCACCGTAGGCTTCCTGTTCTTTCGCCTCGCTCTCCCTCTTCGTCCTCCTACCACAGTGGTGAATCCTTCCGCGGAGATACGTTGAATTGAATACTGAAGCCTAAATATGCAAAACTGCAACTACAGAAGATTTGGCAGGGACCAGGGTTGACATAGCGCAATCAGGTTGATGTGCACTGTATTTCTCAGAAAACGTGGGGTATAAAGGGCATTGACCTGTCGACATATATATAATGGAAACGGAGATACGTTGAATGGATTGTTGAATCCTGAGTATGCAGTACTGCAATGACATTGGATTTGACCTCGACCTGAGTTGACATAATGACAGGTGCAGGTGCGCTGTATTTGGCAGCAAAAGTGGACTGCACTGCGCATCGATCTGTCGTCATACCAGCAATAGCAGCGGTGATACGCTTAATTGAATACTAAAGCCTAAATGTGGAAAACTGAAAATACAAAGGATTTGGCAGTGACCGGGGTTGATATAGCAAAAACCGACTGATGCGCGCTGTATATGGCAGGAAGTGTGTAGTAATACGCTCATCAAATTGTCGATATATCAGCAATTAAACCGAGATACATTCAAATGAATATTCAAGCCTGAATACGCCGAACTGTAATATCACTGTTATTTGACATCGAACAGAGTTGACATAGCGTAAACAGGAGCACGTGCGCTACATTTGGCAGTAAATGAGGAGTACAACTCTCATCGAATTGTCCACATACCACCAATAGCAGCGGAGATACATTGAATTGAATATTGAAGCCTGAATATGCAAAACTGCAATAACGTTGGATTTATCCTCCACCAGAATTGACATTGTGTAGACAGGAATACGTGCGCTATATTAGGCAGTAAGTGTGGAGCATAACGAGCATCGAATTGTCGACATATCAACAATAGCAGCTGAGATACGTTCAATTGATTATTTAAGACAACATCTGCTATACAGTAACTACGCTGGATATGTCAGGGCCCGGAGCTGACATAGAGCAAGCCGGCTGACTTACACTGTATGAGGCACGAAATGTGGGGTGTAACGCGCATCGAATTGTCGGCATATCTCTAATGGAAACGGAGGTACGTTCAATTGAATATTCATGTCCGTATATGGAGATCTGTGATAACGTTCGACTTGACCTCGACCAGAGTTGACATAGTGTAAACAGGATTACGTACGCTGTATTAGGAAGCAAGAGTGGTGTACAACTCTCATCGAGTGGTGTACAACTCTCATCGAGTGGTCGACATATCTCCAGTGGAATCGGAGATACGTTCAATTGAATACTTAAGCCTAAATATGGAATACTGGAATTACAAAGGATTTGGAAGGGACCAGAGTTTACATAGCAAAAACCGGCTGTAGGGCGCTCTATTTGGCAACATATGTTGAGAATAACGCGCATCGAATTGTCGAGTTATCAAAAATAGCAGTGTAGACACGTTCAATTGAATATTGAAGCCCCAATATGCAGTACTGCAATAACATTGCATTGGTCCTGGTCCTGAGTTCACATAATGTAAACCGGTTGCAGGTGCGGTGTATTTGTCAGCAAATGTGGAGCATAGTGCGCATCGAACATGTCGACGAATCTCCAATGGAAACGGAGATACGTTCAATTGAATATTGAAGCCCTAATATGTAGAAATGCAATTACAGTGACATGGCGATAGACCAGAGTTGACATAGCGCAAACCGACTGGCGTGCGCTGCATTTGGTAGCAGATGTGTTGTATAACGCGAATCGAATTGTCGACATATTAGTAATAGCATCCGAGATTCATTTAAATGAATATTGAAGCCTGAATACGCAGAATTGTATCAATATTGTATTTGACACCGCACAGAGTTGACATAGCGTAAACAGGAGCGCGTGCTCCGTATTTGACAGCAAATGAGGAGTATTACACGCATTGAACTGACGACTTACCACCAATAGCACCTGAGATACGTTTAATTGAACACGGAATCCTAAATATGCAAAACTGCAATTACCAATGATTTGGCAGAGACAGTGGTTGACGAAATGTAAAGAGATTTTGGGCTTTTTGGCTGGTTGTAATCCATCTGGTCCCTTTTTTTCATCTGCTTCAATATGTTGTTTCATATGTGTGACATAATCTGCCCTATCTCTCTCACGTTCCCTATCTCATTCTCTTTCTCTTTCCCTGTCACGGTCCCTATCTTTTTCACGTTCCCTATCTCTTTCTCTTTCTCTTTCCCTGTCACGGTCCCTATCTCTTTCACGTTCCCTATCTCTTTCTCTTTCTTTTTTACTCATACCACTACATTTGGCACTGTTTACTAAGTGCTCCTTCCCTTTCAATATACTTTTCATTCAATATGTCCCATTCTCTTTGAACGCTACAACCCTAAGTCCATTGTTTACATCCATTATTTTCGCAATATTTCCTTTTGTAATAACCATATTATTATTATCCGCTAACTTACCTGAACTAATTAAGTTTGCGGACATTTCATTCACATAAAAAACTTTTCTCATATTTATTTTCGTTCGCTTACCAAATGCTTCAAAATAGCTTATAACATTTCCTACTTTAGTTGCCTTTATCGATCTATTATCGCCCAAATATATAGTTACCGGTTTTTTAAGATCAATACATTTCCCAAAATTCTTTGCATTATTAATTATATGATCGGTACAACCGCTATATAATAGCCACACTATTTCGTTCTCACTTATCTCATTCGTCTTGCTGTTGTGTGCTGCGTGCGCCGTTGCTATCCATGTGCCTGCGCCTGAGTTGCCATGCTCGCTCGTGCCGGTTATTGATTGACGATGGAAGTTTCCACGTCTCCTGCTCGTATTTCCTTTGTTTCCTTGTCCTCTGCTGCGACCACGTGTTGGCTCATGCCAATAGCTGTTACTGCTTCCCACTTGGACGCCATTTTGACACTCTCTCGCAAAGTATCCTTCTCTTCCACATCTGAAGCGTCCTTCCTTTTTTGCAGAAAAGGCATTGGTTTTGTTGAAGTGGTCACAACTTATAAGAAAACTCTACATCTGGTCTTTTCAGTTTCTCAAGCACTGAAGCCATTGAGAGCGCGTAAACAAAAGACTGCGACGAAGTCAGACCGTAAACAGTAGACAGGCGACGTTGGCTTCGGGGTTTTCAGTTATTGGGTAACACAGCTAGCGTGCGGATCTGGACCAGCTCAAATTGTATTCTTACATATAATTACACTTATATTTAAATATATTTTCTGCGTGACAATTTATCCACGAGTTTCCTCTGATTACACATCGAATAACCTCAACAGGTTAACCTCAACTGTAAATTGCAAGGCAGCAACGTGAAGTGAATAAATTGTTAAAGAGTTGTGCTTAGTAAAGCAAGGGATAGTGCTAAAATGGAATCAGCAATTGCGAAGATCGGTATGTTACGCGGCGAAGAAAACTGGCTGCAGTGGCGTTTTGTTATGAGTACACTTTTGGAGGAAGATCACGACCTGATCAACGTGTGTGGAGGGAATCTCTGTCATCCAGGTAACAGCGCGGAGGAAGAAATCGATCGTGAAAGATTTTAGAAGGCAGATCGGTTAGCGAGAAAATTAGTCGTGACTTCAGTAGGAAAGAAACCGTTGGATCTTCTTTTATGTTGCACAACAGCACATGAAATGTGGAAAAATTTGAATACAGTATATGACAGAGTAAGAGTACAGAGTAAGTTGGAATTGATAGCGGCGAAGATGAAAGCCCTTGGGAGTGAAATTGGCGAGAAAATGCTGATAACACGCATTTTATCGGCGTTGCCAAACAAATTTGACCATTTTCACAGTGCGTGGGATTCGGTGGAAGAAGGGAAGAAGACCCTAGACAGGCTTAGTACCAGGCTGATGACCGAAGAAACCAAATGGAAGAAAGACGACCAGGAAACATCGGTGGCGCTGGTAACAAAGGGTAACAATTATAAAAGGGAACAGCAGAAACAGTCAAGCAAATGTGAATACGAGAAACAAGAACCAAGCTGTTTCAATTGTGGAAAAGTTGGCCATCTAAAGAAGGATTGCTTTAGATGCTTTATATTCAAAAGGAAAGGCCACACCAGTAAAAATTGTTTTAAAAATAATAAAAGAAGCAACAGTAGAAACAACCAGGAACCTAGAAATCAAAATCGTGATCACAGCGGAATTGGTCTATTAGGAAGCACCTCAGTGATACAAGCGGCAAACCCTGATGTTTGGATAATCGACTCAGGAGCTACGGATCACATGACAGGACAACGGGAATGGATCAGCGTCTTCGGAGAATTCGATAACACTGTGCAGATAGAGATCGGCGATGGTACGTTCATGGATGCGTGCGGCAAAGGATAAATCAAAGTAGAGACTTTTGTGGACGGCAAATGGGTGACATGTACAATGAACGATGTTCTGTACGTACCAGGTACGAAAAGAAACCTATTTTCCATTAGATCTGTTGCGAGAAGAGGCATAGATTTCTGTGGTTTATAGGAAGGGACCAATTGTATGTTTTTACAAAACCAGAAAATAATAGCAAAAGTTTCTGTTATCGGAAATTTGTATAAAATAGATATGCGAGTTATCATACCGTCAGTTTGTAATTTTATCAATAGAGCAGAGTCAAACGCGGACACATTGCAGTTATGGCACGAACGGCTATGTCATCAAAACATCGGACATGTTAAAGAGTTTTTAGAAAATTCGAATATGAAAGTCGTGGAGGATAGTAGCTTTTTCTGTGAAGGTTGCGCGTACGTGAAACGTAAGATCGAGTTTTCATGAGAAAATCAATCGTGCGACTAAACCTCGCGAAATTATTTATACGGATGTATGTGGACCTATGGAAGTCGAGTCATTAGGCAAGAAACTGTATTTTCTTACATTTAAGGATGATTTTTCAAAATTCACAAAGATTTACTTCTTACGACATAAGTCAGAAGTAATCGAAAGATTAAAAACTTTTTGCCTAGAAGTTGAGAATCAATTCAATGATAAGATTAAATAAATTCATAGTGATGTAGGGAAAGAATTCAAAAATAAAGAAGTTAATATTAGGTGAAGTAAAAAGTTCTGAGCGCTTTTTCGCTTTATTTCGACGATGAAATTAACATAGTCAAGATTATTCGATTTAGATTAAATATGCGCCGTTTTGTTCGATTACTTTTGTCCATTTTGAAGGCAATTTCATAATTCCGCGGTTGAAGAAGTCCTCGTCCCTATTGGTAAAAAACTTGACCAGCTCATTTTCACAAGCCTCTCTTGAGGCCAGTTTTGTACCATCAAGAAAATTTTGCAAAAACTTAAAAAGGTGATAATCGCTTGGTGCCAGGTCTGGACTGTACGGCGGATGCGATAGAACCTCCCAGCCAAGCTCTCGGAGCTTCTGACGCGTCGTTAAAGATGTGTGCGGCCTGGCGTTGTCTTGATGGAACACAACACCTTTCCTATTGGCCAATTCTGGCCGCTTCTGGTCGATCGCCTGCTTCAGTCTGGTCAGTTGTTGACAATAGAGGTCCGAATTAAGTGTTTGCCCCGATGGGAGCAGCTCATAATGGATGATTCCCTTCCAATCCCACCAAACACACAATAAAACCTTCTTGGCCGTTAATCCACGCTTGGCGATCGTTTGGGCCGGCCCACCGCGATTGGACCACGATCTTTTTCGGCTGTTGTTCTCGTATGTGACCCATTTTTCATCGCCAATCACCATCCGCTTCAAAAATGGGTCGATTTCGTTACGTCTCAACAAAGAATCGCAGGCATCAATTCGGTCCAAAAGGTTCTTTTGCGTCAATTCATGTGGCACCCATACGTCGAGCTTCTTCTTGAGACCAGCCTTATGCAAATGGTTCCAAACGGTTTTCTGGCTAATCTTCAGTTCCTGGGCAATGGAATAAGTGCTCACATGCCGGTCCGACTCGACGATTTCCATGATTTTATCCACATTTTCGACGATTGGCCTACCAGAGCGTGCCTCATCTTCGACGTCCATATTACCAGAACGGAATCGTTGGAACCACCGCTTTGCTGTTGCATTCGATACTGTACTGGGTCCATAAACAGCACAAATTTTTTTGGCCGCCTGCTCCGCCTTTTCACCTTGGTCGTAGTGGTACTGAAGAATGTATCGAATTTTCTCTTTTTTTATCTCCATTTTCGAACGCTGTAACACACAACTGGCTTCACCGAACACAAAACTGACAAAGAACCTTTTTGATGCGTAATATCACCTTGAAATCGGTGTATACTATGACTAGATGCGATGTGCACATCGTGAGATATGGCTCACTAAAGACATCTAGCGAAAAACGCTCAGAACTTTTTACTTAACCTAATATATGGACAATTGATGCGCTGTATACTGCACATTTATTGCCAAATACAGGGCACGTCAGCCGGGTGGCCCTTTGTCAACTCTGTGCCCTGTGAAATCATGCTTTATTGCAGTTTTTGAGATTCTGCCTGAAATATTCAATTGATCGCGTCTTTGTTTCTATTACAGATATCTCGACAATTCGATGCGCGTTCTACTCCACATTTCCAGCCAAATACCGCGCGCATCAGACGGTTTTTGCTATGTCAACTCTGTGCCGCGTCAAATTCATTATAAATGCAGTTTTGCATGTTCAGGCTTCAATATTCAATTGAACGTATCTACACTGATATTGGTGATATCTCGACAATTCGATGCGCGTTCTGCTCCACATTTGCTGCCAAATAAAGCGCATCTGTTCCTGTTTACATTATGTCAACTCGGGTCGAGGTCGAATACAATGTTGTTGCAATATTGAATATTAAAGATTCAACATTCCATTGAACGTTTCTACACTGCTATTGGTGATATCTTGACAATTTGATGCGCGTTCTGCTCCACATTTGCTGCCAAATAAAGCGCATCTGTTCCTGTTTACATTATGTCAACTCGGGTCGAGGTCGAATACAATGTTGTTGCAATACTGAATATTCAAGATTCAACATTCCATTGAACGTTTCTACACTGCTATTGGTGATATCTCGACAATTCGATGCGCGTTCTGCTCCACATTTGCTGCCAAATACAGCGCACATCAACTGGTATGCGCAATGTCTTCTGTGTGTCCTGTCAAATCCAGCGTTACTGCCGTTTTGGAGATTCTGCAGGAAATATTCAATTGACGATATCTCTGTTTTCATTGGAGACATGTCGAAAATTCGATGCACGTTATACCCCACATTTCCTGCCTCATACAGTGCACATCAGCCGGCAATTCTATGTCAGCTTCGGGCCATGACATATCCAGCGTAGTTACTGTATAGAAGATACTGTCTTAAATATTCAATTGAACGTATCTCTGTTGCTATTGGTGATATGTCGAAAATTCGATGCACGATACAGTCCACACTTGCCGCCTAGTACAGCGCACGTACTCCTGTTTACACTATGTTAACTCTGGTCGAGGCCAAGTCCAATGTTATTACAGTTCTGCATATACGGACATCAATATTCAATTGAACATATCTCCGCTGCTACTGTTGATATGTCGATCACTCGATACGCGTTATACACCACCTTGCTCCTGGATGCAGGACCCATCAGCCGGTTGGCACTGTGTCACCACAGGCCACCGCCAAGCTCATTGTAATTGCAATTTTGCAGATTCTGTCTTAAATATTCAATTGAACGTTTCTCCGTTTCCATGGCAGATATGTCGGCAGATTGATGCGCGTTATACTCCACATTTGCTCGAAATACAGTGCACCCGCTCCTGTTTACATTTTGTCAACTCGGGTCGAGGTCAAGTCCAATGTTATTGCAGTACTACATATTCAGGATTCAATACTCAGTTGAAAGTGTCTACACTGGTATATGTGATATCTCAACAATTCGATGCGCGTTAAACCCCAAATTTGCTGCCAAATACAGCGCCCATCGTTCAGTTTGCGCTATGCAAACTCTGGGTCCTGTCAAAAACTGCGTAATTGCACTTATGGAAATTCTGTCTGATATATTCAATTGAATGTATCTCAGTTTGTATTCCAGAAATCTCGACGATTCTATGCGCGTTATACTCCACATTTGCTACCAAATACAGCGCACATGAACCGGTTTGCGCAATGTCAACCCTGGTTCCGGCCAAGTAAATGGTAATTGCAGTTTAGCATATGTAGGCTAATGCAAACAGGAGCAGGTGCGCTGTATTTGGCAGCAAATGAGGAGTATAACGCTCATCGAATTGTCGATATGGCACCAATAGCAGCAGAGATACGTTCAATTGAATATTTATGGTGGAATCTCCAATACGGCAATTACACTGTATTTGACAGTTCACAGAGATGACATAGCAAAAACCGGCTGACGAGCGCTGTATTTGGCAGCAAATATGGAGTATAACGCTCATCGAATTGTCCAGGTACCTGGAATAGAAACTGAGATACGTTCAATTGAATATTTCAGGCTGAATCTCCAAAACTGCAACAACGCTGTATTTGACAAGGCCCAGAGTTAGCGTTGCGCAAACCGAACTATGTGCGCTGTATTTGGCAGCAAACGTGGAGTTTAACGCACATCGAACTGCCGAGGTATCTGGAATAGAAACTGAGATACGTTCAACTGAATACTTAAGACAGAATCTACAATCCTGCAATAACGTTTTATTTGGCAGGGCACTGAGTTGACATAGCGCAAACCGGCTGATGGGCGCTGCATTCGGCTGCAATTGTGGAGTGTAATGTGCATCCAATTGCCCACATATCAACAATACCAGCTGCGATACGTTCAATTGAATATTTAAGACAGTATCTGCTATATATATGTCGGAGAAGGATTAGAATTATGGGCGTTCGATGAACATTTACTCACATTATCATAACGGCTGTAGCTAAGGTTTATTGGTACAAATGTGGACACTACAAGGGGCTATGAGTTATAGCGGCGATAGGATGGTCGAGATGATAGTAACCACGGATTCAGGTCCAATAACGAATCCACTGTCCACGGGAGGACGTGTATCAACGTAATACACGATTCGAGTAACTCAATCAGTAATTCGTACAATGACTAACTAACTCTCTACTTCTCTAGCTCTCGATCCAAATGAAACCGCTCTTATACACTCCTGTCCCCACTTCTCGGGTCAATCTTTGCTCTTAATGAGGGCCATATAATCATTCCATAACTTTGTCAGGTACACACCCTCCCGTGACCGTGGCTAAGTCTAGTGACCCGCTATGTCACTTCGAGCCCGAACCCATCGTCATAAAGGCCAGATTGAAACATTAGAACTATTTCTTACTTTTATTACTTAAGTGTAGCTATAGTAAATGTCTGGACTAGGGTATTGGGGGTTTCCCCAACATTCCAGCCGGATAATCCCGATGTTCTTTCATCTCCGACATATAATATAGTATTGTGATGTATATAATGTCGCTGGAGATGTCAGGGCCTGGATTTGACATAGAGAATACCGGCTGATGTGCGTTGTATTTGGCTGCAAATGTGGAATATAACGCGCATCGAATTGTCGACATATCACCAATAGCAGCGGAGATACGTTCAACTGAATATTGAAGCCTGAATATGCAGTACTGCAAAAACATTGGATTTGACCCCGACCCGAGATGATATAATGTAAACGGGAGTAGGTGCGCTGTATTGGGCAGCAAATGTTGAGTATAACGGGCATCGAATTGTCGTCAGATCTACATTGGAAACGGAGATACGTTCAATTGAATATTTCAGGCAGTATCTGCAAAATTGCAATAACGCGCTATTTGATAGGGCCCAGATTTGACATAGCGTGAATGAGCTGATGCACGCTGTTTTATTGCAGCAAATTTGAGGTATAACGCGCTTCGAATTGACGACATATCTCGAATAGGTACGGAGATAGGATCAATTGAATATTTATTGTAGAATCTGCATAATTGCAATTGCGCTGGATTTCGCAGAGCACAGAGTTGACACAGCACAAACCGGCTGAAGGGCGCGATATTTTGTAGCGAATGAGCAGTATAACGCGCACCAAGTTGTCGACATACCACCAATAGCAGCTGAGATGCGTTTAATTGAATACTGAATGCTGAATATGCAGTACTGCAATAAGATTGCATTTGTCCTGGTCCCGAGTTGACATAATGTAAAGAGCAGCAGGTGCGCTGCTTTTGGCAACAAATGTGGAGCATAACGCGCATCGAATTGTCGAGATATCTGGAATGGAAACTGAGATACGTTCAATCGAATACTTCAGGCAGAATCTGAACAGGCTGAAAACAGTAATTACAATGTATTTAACATATTGTTGTATTTAACATAACCGGTTGATGAGCGCCGTATTTGGCAGCAAATGTGGCATGTAACGCGCTCCGAATTGTCGACATATCTCCAATAGCACCGGAGATACATTTTATTGAATACATAAGCATAAATATGCAAACCTGGAAATACAAAGGATTTGGCACGGAACAGGGTTGACATAGCGAAAACCGGCTGATCCGCGCTGTATTTGGGAGCAAATTTGGAGTAGAATGCGCATCGAATTGCCGTGATATCAGCAATAGCAGCAGAGATACATTCAAATGAATATTCAAGCCTGAATAGGCAGATCTGTAATATCATTGGATTTGACATTGAACATAGTTGACATAGCGTAAACAGGAACACGTGCGCTGCATTTGGCAGCAAGTGAGGAGTATAACGAGCATCGAATTGTCGACATACCACCAATAGGAGCGGAGATACGTTTAATTGAATACTGAAGCCTATATGTGCTAAACTGCAATTACCAAGGATTTGGCAGGACACAGAGTTGACATAACGTAAACCGGCCGAAGGGCTCTGTATTTGGCAGTGAATGAGGAGTACAACGCGCACCGAATTGTCGTCATACCACCAGCAGTAGCGGATATACCTTTAATTGAATGCTGCATCCTAAATATGTAAAACTGCAAGTACACTGGATTTGACAGGATACACAGTTGACACTGCGCAAACCTGTTGATGTGCACTGTATTTGGCAGGAAATGTTGGGTATAACGCGAACCGAATTATCGACATATCAACAATAGCAGCGGAGATACGTCTAATTGAATACTTAAGCATAAATATTGCAAAACGGCAACTTCGGTTTATTTCTCCCCGTCCAGGGGTGACATAACGAACACAGGAGTGCGTGCGCAGGTGCTAGGCAGGAAATGTTTAGAATAACGCGCATCGAATTGCCGACATACCACCAATAGCAACGGAGATACATTCAATTGAATACTTAAGCATAAATATGCAAAATTGCAATTACGCTGGATTTGACAGGACACAGAATTGACTTGGGGAAAACGGGCAGCAGTGCTCTGCATTTGGCAGCAAATGTGGAGCATGACGCGCATCGAATGGTCGAGATATGTGTAATAGAAACCCTGATACGTTCAATTGAATATTTAAGACTGAATCTGCAAAGTTGCAAATACGCTGGATTAAACAGGCCACAGAGTTCACTTATGTAGGACGGGCTGATGTACGCTGTATTTGGCAGCAAATGTGGAGTATAACGCACATCGAATTGTCGACATACCTCTGATAGTAGCGGAGATACGTTTAATTGAATACTGAAGCCTAAATATGCAAAACTGCAATTACAAACGATTTGGCAGGGTCCAGAGATGGCATTGCAAATACCGGCTGATACGAGCTGTATTTGGCAGCAAATGTGGAGTATAACGCGCATCGAATTGTCGAGATATCTGGAACAGAAACTGAGATACTTTCAATAGAATATTGAATCCTGAATATGCAGAACTGGAATAACATTTTACTTGCCGCGACCCGAGTTGACATAATGTAAACAGGAGCAGGTCCGCTGTATTGGGCAGCAAATGAGGAGTATAATGCGCATCGAATTGTTGACATGCCACCAATATCAGCGGAGATACGTTTAATTGAATACTGAAGCCTAAATATGCAAAACTGCAATTACAAATGTTTTGGCAGGGACCAGGGTTGACATTGCAAAAACCGGCTGATTGGCGCTGTATTTTGCTGCGAATGAGGAGTACAGCGCGCATCGAATTTACGACATACCACCAATATCAGAGGAGATACGATTAATTGCATACTGAAGCCTAAATATCGCAAACACCCAAATACATATGTATCCCAAGTACAGAGTTGACATTGCGCAACTCGGTTGATGTGCGCTGTCTTTGGCAGCAAATGTGGAGTATAACACACATGGCGTTGTCGAGATAGCACCAATGGCAGTGTAGAAACGTTCAATGGAATTTTCGATCCTGAATATGCAGTACTGCAATAACATTGGATTTGAACTCGACCCGAGTTGACATAATGTAAACTGGTGCTGGTCCGCTGTATTTGACAGCAAATGTGGAGTATAATGCGCATCGAATTGTCGTGATACCACCAGTAGCAGCGGAGATACGTTTAATAGAATATTTAATGCTTAATTTGCAAATCTGCAGTTGGGATGGAATTGACGGGGCCCAGAGTTGACATAGCAAAAACGGGCCGATTTGTGCCGTATTTGGCAGAAATTGTGGATTATAACGCGAGTCGAATTGTAGATATATCACCAATAGCATGCGTAGATACGTCCAAATGGAAATTGAAGCCGGAGTATGCAGAACTGCAATTATAATGTATTCGACAGGGCCCAGAGTTGACATAGTGCGAACCGGCTGATTTGCGCTATATCTGGCAGCAAATGGGAAGTACATCTCACGTCTAATCAGCGTCCAATCTCCAATAGCAGCGGTGATACGTTGAAATGAATATTCAATAATGCTCCTGTTACGATACATGTAATATTCCACTTTAACGGAACGAATGTGTTGAAAGTTCTGGATCTTTGGAGCCGAGATAGTGTTATAGGAACACTAAATTTACACTAACGATTCATATTAAAATAGTAATATATTTATTCCATGGACGATTCCTAATACATTCATCGATTCATACTTTCTTCCATACCCGACTCTTAACCGACTCTGAACCGACTGACTAGTTTCCAGTCATCTGCTTTTCGGGACGCAGCACACACACATACCTCCAAACATCGACACTCACATACAAGTATCTCTACTACGCATTTAACCAAGTCCAGCACAGCAATTTACACATATCTCAACAGAATGTAACGCATTGCGCGACACAGCGTCAATGTAAGATACATTGTCGACATTTCGTCAGAATATTGGCGCATCTGAAACAAATTGCCGTCTCAATGGAACCATTTTATTTCAAGATTTACGCTGCAGTTCTGAATCGTTTTCGCCGGACAAGACCGTTTCACGTTCTCGCAAGAGCAAGCAGTCAAATTAAGGTACATACTATCAATTAGAATCTAATACATTTTTGTGATCCAACATCGATGGGACGATTTAGCTTGGAAATTTTCGGAGGACCACGTATCCTTCCAACGGCGACCGCCGTACGAGCAGCGGATAAGCTTACTTCGCGTCTTAGGTTCCATCCACCACGTACTCTACTTCTTGATTCTTGGTTGGCAGCTTTCGTGGCTGCTGGTCCGAGAAACTCTTTCCTGACTCGCTTTCTCGTATGCCGCATGTGACGTCTTGCTCTCCGCCGTAGACACTTGTCCGATCTACATACGTTCAACCATTTGCGCGAGACAAGCGCGGCGCTTTGCAGGGTCTGGGGATCCAATTTTCGAAGTATCAGGTGCGAAATCTCCAGTGGTAGTTCGGAAATGGTATCTACCTTGCTTGGCACGAACAGACCAACGACGCGTAATAGAGATCTATAAATCTCCATGTTGCTTCTACTGTTCTGCGAGCACGACTAACGGCTTGACTGAGAATCGAGGCATATATATGAGCTGCTCGTCACGGTTGACTGCGAGTTCCGCTTCCGGGTGAGAGAGCTGGTCAGTTCGCCCGCGTGTGCATGTATTTTCATACATATATATCGGGTTTCCATTAGAATTAGGGTTAGGGGCGTGATACGAATCTTCGTTTGGATTACACATTGTCGATATACAATAGAGAAGACATTGACTAGTGCAAATGCGACTATTATAGAATTGGACAAGTAACCGTGGTAACTCGATACTCGAGAAACTAATGACCATGATCCTAGGTTCGATAACGAATCGGCGGTCAACGGGATTATGGATGAACATGCTCACAAAATATAAGTCGGACTCTTTGTTAAAACGTGGAATATCCACCGAACGTGCAGACGCTAAGTAATTCGCTAATACGACCTCACGAGAGAATGACTTTCCGTCGCGATGATGCTGCACAGAAAAACTATGATGGGGTGTGTCTAAGGACACGAGATCCTTGGATTCGTCGAGGATAGCCTTCGTTTAGAAGGTGCGGGAAAATGGCGTTGCTGCTAATTGGTCAAACTCCATATCGGTGGTTAGAAAAAGATGCTAGCCGCCCTCGGGGGAATGTTGCTCGTGGGAGACGCCGTTCGTTGAAAAATAGGTCTCTCCTATCTTCCCGTAGCTGGGACAAAGATTGTTTGTCTGTCAGGAGGACTTTAGCCAACTAAATCTTAAGATTCATAACGGGCCCTCAGGATAGCTGAATATGTACTGCGGAGACTCATCGACATCTGGCAATCATCTTACTCGAAGAATAGTGTCTGCGTGTGACGAGACACGGGACAGACCGTTGGAATGTTTACTGTTGCCTGTCACCAGAAATATTTCTTTTAAGGAGAGGTATAGAATTACTTCATACCTTTGATAGACAAAGCGTTCATCTCGTGACCGCGGCTACGTTCGGCGACTGGCTGTCGCCTCGAGCCCAAGGTCATTATCACAAATCTCGTACAAATACAATCGGATCGAAAAACGACAATTGTTTAATTACGCCTATGATAGATTCTCGATTACGGTGTTAAGGGATTTTCCCGAAGATCCATAGGGAAGGCTCCGATGTCCTTTCATCTGCGATAAACATAATAATCGAAAGTCCATGTACATCGCCAAGTCGTCAACAATAAGCCAATGAAATGATAATATAATACAGGAATATTGTGCAATCTAAAATTCACCTGTCTAACGCCTGCATTCTGCTAAAGACCCGACGATGCGCGCCCAAGACGCCACAATATAGATAAATAACAAAAAATATATAATAAATAATGAGCAGTAATAAATAAATAAATCAAAGAATAAAATTGTCGCGTACTCAAAAGAATAAATAAATAAATAAGTACCCAACAAAGAATTAATAAATAAGGCATAAATATAAAAAAAAATAATAAATAATAATAATAATAACTAAATAAATAGATAAATAAACAAACAAATAAGTAATTTAAAATAATAAATGAGTAAAGAATAAATAAAATAAATAAAAATATTAAAATACTAAAGCAGTACTACATCTACCGCTACATACTCCAACCTACTAATCGCCACGTAACTGCTACAGCCTCATCATTACACGGCACACCATTACTTATTTATCCACTCCAACGTACATATTTCGGCTCGTGTAAACTAAATCGAGCCGACTGTACATGCCCACAGACGTTGCCCGCAAGGTGGCGCCGCCTTACGTCTGCGCGGCGAAACCCCTCACCTGCTCAACGTTCTTTTCAAACGTACGCCTCACATAACCGTCAACCATACAATGACATCCATTTCACCCAGTACTCGTTACGATAACAAAAATATTACGCATTTGGGGCCTTCACAAGCGTCATGCCATCGCGAGTGCAAACCTCTCAAAACTAAATAAATTCTTCAAGTTCTACAAGACGCACTAGCCATCGTCGCCTCAATATCCCCACAAAACGCAAAGTCTCATCGGAGACCGTTACGACTCATCGACAATCGAAAATCCACACCCATACCTCCCTATACAACACCTCCACTGCTCCTCGCTCTAAAAAGAGCCACTCATCCACACCATCCACCCTCAAATGTAACAACCCCAAACACGCAACGCCTGCACCAAAGAACGCCTGAACAAAGTAACCCTCCATTTGGCAGGAGCGTGCCAAAACACGTCCTCACCCTATGACGTCCCGAGGCGAACTCCGGCTGATAGGCCCCGTATTTAGCAGCAAATGTGGTGTATAACGCGCATCGAATTGTCGAGACATCAGGAATAGAAACTGAGATACGCTCAATTGAATATTTAATACAGAATGTGCAGTACTGCAATAACATTGGATTTGTCCTCGACCCGAGTTGACATAATGTAAAGAGGAGCAGGTGAGCTGTATTTGTCAGCAAATGTGGAGCATAACGCGCATGGTACTGTTGACATGTCTTCAATGGAAACGGAGATACATTCAATTGAATATTGAAGCCTGGATATGTAGTACTGCAATAATATTGGATTTGCCTCGACCCGAGTTGACATAATGTAAACAGGAGCAGGTCCGCTGTATTGGGCAGCAAATGAGGAGTATAACGCGCATCGAATTGTAGACATACCACCAATATCAGCGGAGATACGTTGAATTGAATACTGAAGCCTAAATATGCAAAACTGCAACTACAGAGGATTTGGCAGGGACCAGGGTTGACATAGCGCAATCAGGTTGATTTGCACTGTATTTCTCAGAAAACGTGGGGTATAAAGGGCATTGACCTGTCGACATATATATAATGGAAACGGAGATACGTTGAATGGATTGTTGAATCCTGAGTATGCAGTACTGCAATGACATTGGATTTGACCTCGACCTGAGTTGACATAATGACAGGTGCAGATGCGCTGTATTTGGCAGCAAAAGTGGAGTGCACTGTGCATCGATTTGTCGTCATACCAGCAATAGCAGCGGTGATACGGTTAATTGAATATTTGAGACTAAAAATGTTAAACTGCATCTACAAAGGGTTTGACAGGACACAAAGTTGACATTGCGCAAACCGGCCGACGTGCGCTGTATTTGGCAGCAAATGTGGAGTATATCGCGCATCGAATGGTCGAGATATCTGTAAGAGAGACTGTGATACGTTCAACTGAATATTTAAGACTGAATCTGCTAAAATGCAATAATGCTGGATTTGACAGGGCCTAAAGTTGACATAGAGTAAACCAAGAAAAGTACGCTGTTTTTAGCAATATATTTGGAGTATAACACGCACCGTATTGTAGACATATGACCAATAGCAGTGGAATTGATAATTGAAGCATGAATACGCAAACCTGCAATAACATTGGATTTGACCCCGACCAAAGTTGACATAATGTAAACAGGAGCACGTGTGCTGTATCTGGCAGCAAATGTGGAGCATGACGCGCACCGAACTCTCGACATATCTCCAAGGGAAACGGAGGTACGTCCAATTGAATATTTCCGGCAGAATCTCCAAAACGGCAATTATGGTAGATTTGACAGGGCACAGAGTTGACATAGCACAAACAGGCTGAAGTGCGCTGTATTTGGAGCATACGTGGAGTAAAACGCGCATCGAATTGCGGACAAAAATTGTGGATGACGTTACTGTGAAATAAGTTAAGCTACTAAATAATCAGACAGATAAAATTCATATTAAGCGTTAAATTATATTATCGATATTCGTCCATTTACTCGTGCCAATTAAAAAATAAAATGTTCTTTTTTCTTGAGTAACACCTACATCACTGTTTGCGATATTTAAGATTCTTATTTAATGCTTATTTAGAAGTCAGGTACCTTTTTAATTATTCTCAAGTTAAACGATTAAATTTTCTCGTTATAGTTGTAACATAAAATGGCTTTATTTCTTCAATACCGCCTGCATCGCTGTACGTGATACAGTTATTAATTATGTAGCAAATAATATGATCTAATTGGTTGTAATCGCGGTTACGTATTTCTTCGTTAAATCTATCGATGTATTGGGCTATTAGCGCGAGACTTACTGATTCCTCGAGGAATGGTTTGATTCTTATAAATTAATGTTTTAAATGTGCCAATTATTGTTTCAATTGTTATAAATTAATAGTTTAATCGTTGTTAATTATTTGCTTAAATGTTATAAATTAATAGCTTAAGTGTTATAAATTAATAGTTTGAGTGTTAGGAATTAATGGTATAAATGTAAAAATTAATAGCTTAAATGTTATGAATTTGTGACTTAGATGTTGTAAATTCATGACGTAAATGTTGTAAATTAATGGCTTAAATGTTATAAATTAATAGTGCAGTCCAGTGTAGATCATCCAAAATGATCTTAGAGGCTTTTGGTGATACAAACTGGACTGTTGCGTAGTTCTTGGCTTGGTATCGTTTTCCAAAGAATAATCGACTGATTAATTTTTGGAAAACGATGCCAATTACCAGGTCTCACCACGAGGAGGTGACTACGCACGAGACCCGCCCATGGGTTATTTAACACTACACATCGATCTCGACATTCAACCTATTGGCAGAATGTCCAGATTTGACACTACTTGACCATGGGCCTGCGTAAAGAAATAGTTGTTTCGTAGTCTAACTGCGAAACACATATCTCCAACGCAGCGCTAACATGAATCTTTACAAACGTAGAACAAGGCATACGTAACGCATCATCTATCTCCCACACAACGATTACATCGATCAGTACAAATATACAATAATTCGCATCCCTACTGGCAACATTCGGTATCAAAGACACATTTATCTAACTTGGAGCGAAATGAAGAAGATGAAGCTACTGACACTGTCCCGAAACGGACGAGATCGCGATCTCTCGAAAGAACTAACAAACCTACGCGACGTACCCCCGTACACGAGATAACCCCGAGGTTCAACGGAAAGCCCAAGAATTGGCCGTAACTCGATTCCTGTTTCGCCGTTCGAAACTTACACGAGTCGCGGTCGATGGCGCCGACAGATGATGCCAGTGATCCACTAGTAATTCAGCCGTGGATCCAGCACATAGGCCAGCAACTTGACACACTCCAACTGAACAAGTGGAACCCGGGGAGGGACCGCTGAACAGGATTACGAAGGCAAGAGGCCCCAACTGAACAGTGGGGTCCACTCACAGGGAGGGACCGCTGAACAGGATTACCAAGGCACGAGGCCCCAACTGAACAGTGGGGTCCACTCACGGGGAGGGACCGCTGAACAGGATTACGAAGGCAATACCTAAACTGAACAGTGGGGTCCACTCCCGCGGGGCCGAACAGGATTACGGAGGACGTGAAATTGCTGGTCCCTGACCGAGTACCGAAGTACCAATCTGACAGGACTGCAGATCCACGACTTAATCCCCAACAGATTAGCAAGCATCACCGGCACGACGACAACTCCTGTGATCCGATGCAAACGTTGAGCAGTCACCAAGACAGAGCTGTCCTTGGGCGACTTACGAATCCGAAGAGTTGTCTAGAGCACATTGACCCGCACGCACCCGAAATACACGCGAGCGAGTACGCCACGCGACAGTTTGAAAGAACTGAGTGATCGCGAACCGATATATCGTGGGAACAATTTGTCCAGTATGGTAAGCGAGGGGATCAAGAGAGACGAGATCTTTATTTGTCGTTCCAAGATAGATAAGTATCTTTGTACAGAATGAGCTTACAATGTACATAACATAGGTATCTATCTTATGATTAATTAAAGCTAATACGCTCGCATCCCACGGTGTCCTGCGATGTCCCACGATGTCCCACGTTGCCCCCGCGGGGGGGTATTAGTCCAGTTTAGATCACCAAAACTATTTTGGGTGATCAAGACCAGACTATATTCAAGTAGTTTTTAGCTTGATATCGTTTTCGAATAATAATACTAATATTCGAAATAGTACTTGGTGTATTATTATTTGGAAAACGATACCAATTACCGGGACCCACCACGAGGAGGTAACTACGGTCGGGTCCCATTTACATATGAGTTTTTACGCATTGGAAGCAGAGATGTAAAATTATTTTATACTAAAGCGACATTGTAGCGGCGGCATTGTTTTGTCAGGAGTTTATTTGTTTTTAAATTACTTGTAATCTAACGGTTTTGGTACTCCGAGGCAAAACAACAACACTATTTGAAATGTCCTATGACTCATGTGCAGCTACAGATAAGATGTCGTTGCCTTCGGTTAAACTACACTTGCTTCCTTGATTCCATGAATATGGTGTTGTTTCCTTGGTTTTTAGCAGACATGGAAAATTACATCTTAAAATTACACTCTGCGTTACCACTGCTTTTATACAAAATAGTGAAATGAGAAATTAAGTACTGTATTTAAAATTAAAAAATAATGCTATATAGAAATAAAATAGCAATCCAGGGACCTGAAAGATTTCGTTAATAAAATAATACAATATAAATCATTAATTCACTCACATTGATGGTACTGATTTAAATCAATGATTGTAGAGTTGCTTCCGATTAATGGTACAACTGTTATAAATTAAGAGCACAATTACTTTGAATTAATGGGAGAATATGGTTATAAATTATTGGTATAGTTGTTAAGAATTAATGGAGGAATTGTTTTAGATTAATGGCTTAAATATTATAAATTAATGGCTTAGATGATATAAATTAATAGTACAAATATTGTAAATTAGTGGCTTAGATGTTGTAAATTAATAGCTTAAATGTTATAATTTAATGGCTTAGATGATATAAATTAATAGTTTAAATGTTATAAATTATTGGCAAAATGTATAAAATAACAGTTCAAAAGTTAGAAATTAATGGCTTAAATGTTATAAATTAATAGCTTAAATGTTATAAATTAATGGCTTAAATGTATAAAATAACACTTTAAATGCTGTAAATTAATGGTTTAAATGTTATAAATTAACAGTTTAAATGTTATAAATTAATAGCTTGAATGTTATAATTTAATGGCTTAGATGATATAAATTAATAGTTTAAATGTTATAAATTAATGGCTAAATGTATAAAATAACAGTTCAAAAGTTAGAAATTAATGGCTTAAATGTTATAAATTAATAGCATAAATGTTATAAATTAATAGCATAAATGTTATAAATTAATAGTTTAGACGTTATAAATTAATTCCTTAAATGTTATAAATTAATGGCTTGAATGTTATAAATTAATAGCTTAAGTGTTGTAAATTAATGGTTTAGACGTTATAAATTACTAGTTACAATGTTGTTGTTTGATATTTTTTCTTACTTACCTGATATTTATGTTCTTCTTCGATGTTCACTCTCCGGAATTTCAGGCACAAAAGAGCTCGCCCGCGACTTCCGTGTTCCTTATATAACTCAACAAGGCGTCGGTTTGTTAATCAAACGGTAACGATTTTTTGACATAGCAGGAGACGGTTTTTCCATTGTAACAAAATCAAATTGAACGATTTCTTAATTTTTATCGTAAATTGGCATCTTTTACGATTTAATACGATATCCATTTTTATCATTTTAATAGTTTCTACAAACTAAGACTATATTCACACCTACATGATACTAGTTTTCGACTATCGATTAGTTTGGACAACAAGGGATAAGAGCCTAAGTGCAGTCGATGACGTTACTGTGAAATAAGTTAAGCTATTAAATAATCAGACAAATAAAATTCATATTAAGCGTTATATTATATTATCGATATTCGTGCATTTACTCGTGCTAATTAAAAAATAAAACGTTCTTTTTTCTTGAGTAACACCTACATCACTGTTTGCGATATTTAAGATTCTTATTTAATGCTTATTTAGAAGTCAGGTACCTTTTTAATTCTTCACAAGTTAAACGATTAAATTTACTCGTTATAGTTGTAACATAAAATGGCTTTATTTCTTCAATACCGCCTGCATCGCTGTACGTGATACAGTTATTAATTATGTAGCAAATAATATGATCCAATTGGTTGTAATCGCGGTTACGTATTTCTTCGTTAAATCTATCGATGTATTGGGCTATTAGCGCGAGACTTACTGATTCCTCGAGGAATGGTTTGATTCTTATAAATTAATGTTTTAAATGTGCCAATTATTGTTTCAATTGTTATAAATTAATAGTTTAATCGTTGTTAATTATTTGCTTAAATGTTATAAATTAATAGCTTAAGTGTTATAAATTAATAGTTTGAGTGTTAGGAATTAATGGTATAAATGTAAAAGTTAATAGCTTAAATGTTATGAATTTGTGACTTATTGTTGTAAATTCATGACATAAATATTGTAAATTAATGGCTTAAATGTTATAAATTAATAGTGCAGTCCAGTGTAGATCATCCAAAATGATCTTAGGGGCTTTTGTTGATCCAAACTGGACTGTTGCGTAGTTCTTGGCTTGGTATCGTTTTCCAAAGGTTAATCGACTGATTAATTTTTGGAAAACGATGCCAATTACCAGGTCTCACCACGAGGAGGTGACTACGCACGAGACCCGCCCATGGGTTATTTAACACTACACATCGATCTCGACATTCAACCTATTGGCAGAATGTCCAGTTTTGACACTACTTGACCATGGCCCTGCATAAAGAAATAGTTGTTTCGTAGTCTAACTGCGAAACACATATCTCCAACGCAGCGCTAACATGAATCTTTACAAACGTAGAACAAGGCATACGTAACGCATCATCTATCTCCCACACAACGATTACATCGATCAGTACAAATATACAATAATTCGCATCCCTACTGGCAACATTCGGTATCAAAGACACATTTATCTAACTTGGAGCGAAAAGAAGAAGATGAAGCTACTGACACTGTCCCGAAACGGACGAGATCGCGATCTCTCGAAAGAACTAACAAACCTACGCGAAATACCCGAGTACACGAGATAACCCCGAGGTTCAACGGAAAGCCCAAGAATTGGCCGTAACTCGATTACTGTTTCGCCGTTCGAAACTTACACGAGTCGCGGTCGATGGCGCCGACAGATGATGCCAGTGATCCACTAGTAATTCAGCCGTGGATCCAGCACATAGGCCAGCAACTTGACACACTCCAACTGAACAAGTGGAACCCGGGGAGGGACCGCTGAACAGGATTACGAAGGCAAGAGGCCCCAACTGAACAGTGGGGTCCACTCACAGGGAGGGACCGCTGAACAGGATTACCAAGGCACGAGGCCCCAACTGAACAGTGGGGTCCACTCACGGGGAGGGACCGCTGAACAGGATTACGAAGGCAATACCTCAACTGAACAGTGGGGTCCACTCCCGCGGGGCCGAACAGGATTACGGAGGACGTGAAATTGCTGGTCCCTGACCGAGTACCGAAGTACCAATCGGACAGGACTGCAGATCCACGACTGAATCCCCAACAGATTAGCAAGCATCACCGGCACGACGACAACTCCCGTGATCCGATGCAAACGTTGAGCAGTCACCAAGACAGAGCTGTCCTTGGGCGACTTACGAATCCGAAGAGTTGTCTAGAGCACATTGACCCGCACGCACCCGAAATACACGCGAGAGAGTACGCCACGCGACAGTTTGAGAGAACTGAGTGATCGCGAACCGATATATCGTGGGAACAATTTTTCCAGTATGGTAAGCGAGGGGATCAAGAGAGACGAGATCTTTATTTGTCGTTCCAAGATAGATAAGTATCTTTGTACAGAATGAGCTTACAATGTACATAACATAGGTATCTATCTTATGATTAGTTAAAGCTAATACGCTCGCATCCCACGGTGTCCTGCGATGTCCCACGATGTCCCACGTTGCCCCCGCGGGGGGGTATTAGTCCAGTTTAGATCACCAAAACTATTTTGCTTGATCAAGACCAGACTATATTCAAGTAGTTTTTAGCTTGATATCGTTTTCGAATAATAATACTAATATTCGAAATAGTACTTGGTGTATTATTATTTGGAAAACGATACCAATTACCGGGACCCACCACGAGGAGGTAACTACGCTCGGGTCCCATTTACATATGAGTTTTTACGCATTGGAAGCAGAGATGTAAAATTATTTTATAATAAAGCGACATTGTAGCGGCGGCATTGTTTTGTCCGGAGTTTATTTGTTTTTAAATTACTTGTAATCTAACGGTTTTGGTACTCCGAGGCAAAACAACAACACTATTTGAAATGTCCTATGACTCATGTGCAGCTACAGATAAGATGTCGTTGCCTTCGGTTAAACTACACTTGCTTCCTTGATTCCATGAATATGGTGTTGTTTCCTTGGTTTTTAGCAAACATGGAAAATTACACCTTAAAATTACACTCTGCGTTACCACTGCTTTTATACAAAATAGTGAAATGAGAAATTAAGTACTGTATTTAAAATTAAAAAATAATGCTATATAGAAATAAAATAGCAATCCAGGGACCTGAAAGATTTCGTTAATAAAATAATACAATATAAATCATTAATTCACTCACATTGATGGTACTGATTTAAATCAATGAATGTAGAGTTGCTTCCGATTAATGGTACTTCTGTTATAAATTAAGAGCACAATTACTTTGAATTAATGGGAGAATATGGTTATAAATTATTGGTATAGTTGTCAAGAATTAATGGAGGAATTGTTTTAGATTAATGGCTTAAATATTATAAATTATTTTCTTAGATGATATAAATTAATAGTTTAAATATTGTAAATTAGTGGCTTAGATGTTGTAAATTAATAGCTCAAATGTTATAATTTAATGGCTTAGATGATATAAATTAATAGTTTAAATGTTATAAATTATTGGCAAAATGTATAAAATAACAGTTCAAAAGTTAGAAATTAATGGCTTAAATGTTATAAATTAATAGCTTAAATGTTATAAATTAATAGCTTAAATGTATAAAATAACACTTTAAATGTTGTAAATTAATGGCTTAGATGTTGTTAATTAATAGCTTAAATGTTATAAAATAATAGCTTAAATGTATAAAACAACAGTTTAAATGTTGTAAATTAGTGGCTCAGATGTTGTCAATTAATTGCTTAAATGTTAGAAATTAATGGCTTAAATGTTAGAAATTAATAGTTTAAATGTTATAAATTATTTGCTTAAATGTTATAAATTAATGGCTTAAATGTATAAAATAACACATTAAATGCTGTAAATTAATGGTTTAAATGTTATAAATTAACAGTTTAAATGTTATAAATTAATAGCTTGAATGTTATAATTTAATGGCTTAGATGATATAAATTAATAGTTTAAATGTTATAAATTAATGGCTAAATGTATAAAATAACAGTTCAAAAGTTAGAAATTAATGGCTTAAATGTTATAAATTAATAGCATAAATGTTATAAATTAATAGTTTAGACGTTATAAATTAATTCCTTAAATGTTATAAATTAATGGCTTGAATGTTATAAATTAATAGCTTAAGTGTTGTAAATTAATGGTTTAGACGTTATAAATTACTAGCTACAATGTTGTTGTTTGATATTTTTTCTTACTTACCTGATATTTATGTTCTTCTTCGATGTTCACTCTCCGGAATTTCAGGCACAAAAGAGCTCGCGCGCGACTTCCGTGTTCCTTATATAACTTAACAAGGCGTCGGTTTGTTAATCAAACGGTAACGATTTTTTGACATAGCAGGAGACGGTTTTTCCATTGTAACAAAATCAAATTGAACGATTTCTTAATTTTTATCGTAAATTGGCATCTTTTACGATTTAATACGATATCCATTTTTATCATTTTAATAGTTTCTACAAACTAAGACTAAATTCACACCTACATGATACTAGTTTTCGACTATCGATTAGTTTGGACAAAAAGGGAAAAGAGCCTAAGGGCAGTCGATGACGTTACTGTGAAATAAGTTAAGCTATTAAATAATCAGACAGATAAAATTCATATTAAGCGTTATATTATATTATCGATATTCGTTCATTTACTCGTGCTAATTAAAAAATAAAGCGTTCTTTTTTCTTGAGTAACACCTACATCACTGTTTGCGATATTTAAGATTCTTATTTAATGCTTATTTAGAAGTCAGGTACCTTTTTAATTCTTCACAAGTTAAACGATTAAATTTACTCGTTATAGTTGTAACATAAAATGGCTTTATTTCTTCAATACCGCCTGCATCGCTGTACGTGATACAGTTATTAATTATGTAGCAAATAATATGATCTAATTGGTTGTAATCGCGGTTACGTATTTCTTCGTTAAATCTATCGATGCATTGGGCTATTAGCGCGAGACTTACTGATTCCTCGAGGAATGGCTTGATTCTTATAAATTAATGTTTTAAATGTGCCAATTATTGTTTCAATTGTTATAAATTAATAGTTTAATCGTTGTTAATTATTTGCTTAAATGTTATAAATTAATAGCTTAAGTGTTATAAATTAATAGTTTGAGTGTTAGGAATTAATGGTATAAATGTAAAAATTAATAGCTTAAGTGTTATAAATTAATAGTTTGAGTGTTAGGAATTAATGGTATAAATGTAAAAATTAATAGCTTAAATGTTATGAATTTGTGACTTATTGTTGTAAATTCATGACGTAAATATTGTAAATTAATGGCTTAAATGTTATAAATTAATAGTGCAGTCCAGTGTAGATCATCCAAAATGATCTTAGGGGCTTTTGGTGGTCCAAACTGGACTGTTGCGTAGTTCTTGGCTTGGTATCGTTTTCCAAAGATTAATCGACTGATTAATCGCACGAGACCCGCCCATGGGTTATTTAACACTACACATC
This sequence comes from Bombus flavifrons, assembly GCF_040668555.2. Taxonomy (NCBI): domain Eukaryota; kingdom Metazoa; phylum Arthropoda; class Insecta; order Hymenoptera; family Apidae; genus Bombus; species Bombus flavifrons. The sequence continues at coordinate 276,878 of NW_027184777.1, read as the reverse complement.
GATCTCGACATTCAACCTATTGGCAGAATGTCCAGTTTTGACACTACTTGACCATGGGCCTGCGTAAAGAAATAGTTGTTTCGTAGTCTAACTGCGAAACACATATCTCCAACGCAGCGCTAACATGAATCCTTACAAACGTAGAACAAGGCATACGTAACGCATCATCTATCTCCCACACAACGATTACATCGATCAGTACAAATATACAATAATTCGCATCCCTACTGGCAACATTCGGTATCAAAGACACATTTATCTAACTTGGAGCGAAAAGAAGAAGATGAAGCTACTGACACTGTCCCGAAACGAACGAGATCGCGATCTCTCGAAAGAACTAACAAACCTACGCGACGTACCCCCGTACACGTGATAACCCCGAGGTTCAACGGAAAGCCCAAGAATTGGCCGTAACTCGATTCCTGTTTCGCCGTTCGAAACTTACACGAGACGCGGTCGATGGCGCCGACAGATGATGCCAGTGATCCACTAGTAATTCAGCCGTGGATCCAGCACATAGGCCAGCAAGTAGACACACTCCAACTGAACAAGTGGTACCCGGGGAGGGACCGCTGAACAGGATTACGAAGGCAAGAGGCCCCAACTGAACAGTGGGGTCCACTCACAGGGAGGGACCGCTGAACAGGATTACCAAGGCACGAGGCCCCAACTGAACAGTGGGGTCCACTCACGGGGAGGGACCGCTGAACAGGATTACGAAGGCAATACCTCAACTGAACAGTGGGGTCCACTCCCGCGGGGCCGAACAGGATTACGGAGGACGTGAAATTGCTGGTCCCTGACCGAGTACCGAAGTACCAATCGGACATGACTGCAGATCCACGACTGAATCCCCAACAGATTAGCAAGCATCACCGGCACGACGACAACTCCCGTGATCCGATGCAAACGTTGAGCAGTCACCAAGACAGAGCTGTCCTTGGGCGACTTACGAATCCGAAGAGTTGTCTAGAGCACATTGACCCGCACGCACCCGAAATACACGCGAGCGAGTACGCCACGCGACAATTTGAAAGAACTGAGTGATCGCGAACCGATATATCGTGGGAACAATTTTTCCAGTATGGTAAGCGAGGGGATCAAGAGAGACGAGATCTTTATTTGTCGTTCCAAGATAGATAAGTATCTTTGTACAGAATGAGCTTACAATGTACATAACATAGGTATCTATCTTATGATTAATTAAAGCTAATACGCTCGCATCCAACGGTGTCCTGCGATGTCCAACGATGTCCCACGTTGCCCCCGTGGGGGGGTATTAGTCCAGTTTAGATCACCAAAACTATTTTGGGTGATCAAGACCAGACTATATTCAAGTAGTTTTCAGCTTGATATCGTTTTCGAATAATAATACTAATATTCGAAATAGTACTTGGTGTATTATTATTTGGAAAACGATACCAATTACCGGGACCCACCACGAGGAGGTAACTACGCTCGGGTCCCATTTACATATGAGTTTTTACGCATTGGAAGCAGAGATGTAAAATTATTTTATAATAATGCGACATTGTAGCGGCGGCATTGTTTTGTCCGGAGTTTAATTGTTTTTAAATTACTTGTAATCTAACGGTTTTGGTACTCCGAGGCAAAACAACAACACTATTTGAAATGTCCTATGACTCATATGCAGCTACAGATAAGATGTCGTTGCCTTCGGTTAAACTAGACTTGCTTCCTTGATTCCATGAATATGGTGTTGTTTCCTTGGTTTTTAGCAGACATGGAAAATTACATCTTAAAATTAAACTCTGCGTTACCACTGCTTTTATACAAAATAGTGAAATGAGAAATTAAGTACTGTATTTAAAATTAAAAAATAATGCTATATAGAAATAAAATAGCAATCCAGGGACCTGAAAGATTTCGTTAATAAAATAATACAATATAAATCATTAATTCACTCACATTGATGGTACTGATTTAAATCAATGAATGTAGAGTTGCTTCCGATTAATGGTACAACTGTTATAAATTAAGAGCACAATTACTTTGAATTAATGGGAGAATATGGTTATAAATTATTGGTATAGTTGTTAAGAATTAATGGAGGAATTATTTTAGATTAATGGCTTAAATATTATAAATTAATGGCTTAGATGATATAAATTAATAGTTTAAATATTGTAAATTAGTGGCTTAGATGTTGTAAATTAATAGCTTAAATGTTATAATTTAATGGCTTAGATGATATAAATTAATAGTTTAAATGTTATAAATTATTGGCAAAATGTATAAAATAACAGTTCAAAAGTTAGAAATTAATGGCTTAAATGTTATAAATTAATAGCTTAAATGTTATAAATTAATGGCTTAAATGTATAAAATAACACATTAAATGCTGTAAATTAATGGTTTAAATGTTATAAATTAACAGTTTAAATGTTATAAATTAATAGCTTGAATGTTATAATTTAATGGCTTAGATGATATAAATTAATAGTTTAAATGTTATAAATTAATGGCTAAATGTATAAAATAACAGTTCAAAAGTTAGAAATTAATGGCTTAAATGTTATAAATTAATAGCATAAATGTTATAAATTAATAGTTTAGACGTTATAAATTAATTCCTTAAATGTTATAAATTAATGGCTTGAATGTTATAAATTAATAGCTTAAGTGTTGTAAATTAATGGTTTAGACGTTATAAATTACTAGTTACAATGTTGTTGTTTGATATTTTTTCTTACTTACCTGATATTTATGTTCTCCTTCGATGTTCACTCTCCGGAATTTCAGGCACAAAAGAGCTCGCGCGCGACCTCCGTGTTCCTTATATAACATAACAAGGCGTCGGTTTGTTAATCAAACGGTAACGATTTTTTGACATAGCAGGAGACGGTTTTTCCATTGTAACAAAATCAAATTGAACGATTTCTTAATTTTTATCGTAAATTGGCATCTTTTACGATTTAATACGATATCCATTTTTATCATTTTAATAGTTTCTACAAACTAAGACTATATTCACACCTACATGATACTAGTTTTCGACTATCGATTAGTTTGGACAAAAAGGGAAAAGAGCCTAAGTGCAGTCGATGACGTTACTGTGAAATAAGTTAAGCTATTAAATAATCAGACAGATAAAATTCATATTAAGCGTTATATTATATTATCGATATTCGTTCATTTACTCGTGCTAATTAAAAAATAAAACGTTCTTTTTTCTTGAGTAACACCTACATCACTGTTTGCGATATTTAAGATTCTTATTTAATGCTTATTTAGAAGTCAGGTACCTTTTTAATTCTTCACAAGTTAAACGATTAAATTTACTCGTTATAGTTGTAACATAAAATGGCTTTATTTCTTCAATACCGCCTGCATCGCTGTACGTGATACAGTTATTAATTATGTAGCAAATAATATGATCTAATTGGTTGTAATCGCGGTTACGTATTTCTTCGTTAAATCTATCGATGTATTGGGCTATTAGCGCGAGACTTACTGATTCCTCGAGGAATGGTTTGATTCTTATAAATTAATGTTTTAAATGTGCCAATTATTGTTTCAATTGTTATAAATTAATAGTTTAATCGTTGTTAATTATTTGCTTAAATGTTATAAATTAATAGCTTAAGTGTTATAAATTAATAGTTAGAGTGTTAGGAATTAATGGTATAAATGTAAAAATTAATAGCTTAAATGTTATGAATTTGTGACTTATTGTTGTAAATTCATGACGTAAATATTGTAAATTAATGGCTTAAATGTTATAAATTAATAGTGCAGTCCAGTGTAGATCATCCAAAATGATCTTAGGGGCTTTTGTTGATCCAAACTGGACTGTTGCGTAGTTCTTGGCTTGGTATCGTTTTCCAAAGATTAATCGACTGATTAATTTTTGGAAAACGATGCCAATTACCAGGTCTCACCACGAGGAGGTGACTACGCACGAGACCCGCCCATGGGTTATTTAACACTACACATCGATCTCGACATTCAACCTATTGGCAGAATGTCCAGTTTTGACACTACTTGACCATGGGCCTGCGTAAAGAAATAGTTGTTTCGTAGTCTAACTGCGAAACACATATCTCCAACGCAGCGCGAACATGAATCTTTACAAACGTAGAACAAGGCATACGTAACGCATCATCTATCTCCCACACAACGATTACATCGATCAGTACAAATAAACAATAATTCGCATCCCTACTGGCAACATTCGGTATCAAAGACACATTTATCTAACTTGGAGCGAAAAGAAGAAGATGAAGCTACTGACACTGTCCCGAAACGGACGAGATCGCGATCTCTCGAAAGAACTAACAAACCTACGCGACGTACCCCCGTACACGAGATAACCCCGAGGTTCAACGGAAAGCCCAAGAATTGGCCGTAACTCGATTCCTGTTTCGCCGTTCGAAACTTACACGAGTCGCGGTCGATGGCGCCGACAGATGATGCCAGTGATCCACTAGTAATTCAGCCGTGGATCCAGCACATAGGCCAGCAAGTAGACACACTCCAACTTAACAAGTGGAACCCGGGGAGGGACCGCTGAACAGGATTACGAAGGCAAGAGGCCCCAACTGAACAGTGGGGTCCACTCACAGGGAGGGCCCGCTGAACAGGATTACCAAGGCACGAGGCCCCAACTGAACAGTGGGGTCCACTCACGGGGAGGGACCGCTGAACAGGATTACGAAGGCAATACCTCAACTGAACAGTGGGGTCCACTCCCGCGGGGCCGAACAGGATTACGGAGGACGTGAAATTGCTGGTCCCTGACCGAGTACCGAAGTACCAATCGGACATGACTGCAGATCCACGACTGAATCCCCAACAGATTAGCAAGCATCACCGGCACGACGACAACTCCCGTGATCCGATGCAAACGTTGAGCAGTCACCAAGACAGAGCTGTCCTTGGGCGACTTACGAATCCGAAGAGTTGTCTAGAGCACATTGACCCGCACGCACCCGAAATACACGCGAGCGAGTACGCCACGCGACAATTTGAAAGAACTGAGTGATCGCGAACCGATATATCGTGGGAACAATTTTTCCAGTATGGTAAGCGAGGGGATCAAGAGAGACGAGATCTTTATTTGTCGTTCCAAGATAGATAAGTATCTTTGTACAGAATGAGCTTACAATGTACATAACATAGGTATCTATCTTATGATTAATTAAAGCTAATACGCTCGCATCCCACGGTGTCCTGCGATGTCCAACGATGTCCCACGTTGCCCCCGTGGGGGGTATTAGTCCAGTTTAGATCACCAAAACTATTTTGGGTGATCAAGACCAGACTATATTCAAGTAGTTTTCAGCTTGATATCGTTTTCGAATAATAATACTAATATTCGAAATAGTACTTGGTGTATTATTATTTGGAAAACGATACCAATTACCGGGACCCACCACGAGGAGGTAACTACGCTCGGGTCCCATTTACATATGAGTTTTTACGCATTGGAAGCAGAGATGTAAAATTATTTTATAATAAAGCGACATTGTAGCGGCGGCATTGTTTTGTCCGGAGTTTATTTGTTTTTAAATTACTTGTAATCTAACGGTTTTGGTACTCCGAGGCAAAACAACAACACTATTTGAAATGTCCTATGACTCATATGCAGCTACAGATAAGATGTCGTTGCCTTCGGTTAAACTAGACTTGCTTCCTTGATTCCATGAATATGGTGTTGTTTCCTTGGTTTTTAGCAGACATGGAAAATTACATCTTAAAATTACACTCTGCGTTACCACTGCTTTTATACAAAATAGTGAAATGAGAAATTAAGTACTGTATTTAAAATTAAAAAATAATGCTATATAGAAATAAAATAGCAATCCAGGGACCTGAAAGATTTCGTTAATAAAATAATACAATATAAATCATTAATTCACTCACATTGATGGTACTGATTTAAATCAATGAATGTAGAGTTGCTTCCGATTAATGGTACAACTGTTATAAATTAAGATCACAATTACTTTGAATTAATGGGAGAATATGGTTATAAATTATTGGTATAGTTGTTAAGAATTAATGGAGGAATTGTTTTAGATTAATGGCTTAAATATTATAAATTAATGGCTTAGATATGTTATAAATTATTGGCAAAATGTATAAAATAACAGTTCAAAAGTTAGAAATTAATGGCTTAAATGTTATAAATTAATAGCTTAAATGTTATAAATTAATGGCTTAAATGTATAAAATAACACATTAAATGCTGTAAATTAATGGTTTAAATGTTATAAATTAACAGTTTAAATGTTATAAATTAATAGCTTGAATGTTATAATTTAATGGCTTAGATGATATAAATTAATAGTTTATATGTTATAAATTAATGGCTAAATGTATAAAATAACAGTTCAAAAGTTAGAAATTAATGGCTTAAATGTTATAAATTAATAGCATAAATGTTATAAATTAATAGTTTAGACGTTATAAATTAATTCCTTAAATGTTATAAATTAATGGCTTGAATGTTATAAATTAATAGCTTAAGTGTTGTAAATTAATGGTTTAGACGTTATAAATTACTAGTTACAATGTTGTTGTTTGATATTTTTTCTTACTTACCTGATATTTATGTTCTCCTTCGATGTTCACTCTCCGGAATTTCACGCACAAAAGAGCTCGCGCGCGACCTCCGTGTTCCTTATATAACATAACAAGGCGTCGGTTTGTTAATCAAACGGTAACGATTTTTTGACATAGCAGGAGACGGTTTTTCCATTGTAACAAAATCAAATTGAACGATTTCTTAATTTTTATCGTAAATTGGCATCTTTTACGATTTAATACGATATCCATTTTTATCATTTTAATAGTTTCTACAAACTAAGACTATATTCACACCTACATGATACTAGTTTTCGACTATCGATTAGTTTGGACAAAAAGGGAAAAGAGCCTAAGTGCAGTCGATGACGTTACTGTGAAATAAGTTAAGCTATTAAATAATCAGACAGATAAAATTCATATTAAGCGTTATATTATATTATCGATATTCGATCATTTACTCGTGCTAATTAAAAAATAAAACGTTCTTTTTTCTTGAGTAACACCTACATCACTGTTTGCGATATTTAAGATTCTTATTTAATGCTTATTTAGAAGTCAGGTACCTTTTTAATTCTTCACAAGTTAAACGATTAAATTTACTCGTTATAGTTGTAACATAAAATGGCTTTATTTCTTCAATACCGCCTGCATCGCTGTACGTGATACAGTTATTAATTATGTAGCAAATAATATGATCTAATTGGTTGTAATCGCGGTTACGTATTTCTTCGTTAAATCTATCGATGTATTGGGCTATTAGCGCGAGACTTACTGATTCCTCGAGGAATGGTTTGATTCTTATAAATTAATGTTTTAAATGTGCCAATTATTGTTTCAATTGTTATAAATTAATAGTTTAATCGATGTTAATTATTTGCTTAAATGTTATAAATTAATAGCTTAAGTGTTATAAATTAATAGTTTGAGTGTTAGGAATTAATGGTATAAATGTAAAAATTAATAGCTTAAATGTTATGAATTTGTGACTTATTGTTGTAAATTCATGACGTAAATATTGTAAATTAATGGCTTAAATGTTATAAATTAATAGTGCAGTCCAGTGTAGATCATCCAAAATGATCTTAGGGGCTTTTGTTGATCCAAACTGGACTGTTGCGTAGTTCTTGGCTTGGTATCGTTTTCCAAAGATTAATCGACTGATTAATTTTTGGAAAACGATGCCAATTACCAGGTCTCACCACGAGGAGGTGACTACGCACGAGACCCGCCCATGGGTTATTTAACACTACTCATCGATCTCGACATTCAACCTATTGGCAGAATGTCCAGTTTTGACACTACTTGACCATGGGCCTGCGTAAAGAAATAGTTGTTTCGTAGTCTAACTGCGAAACACATATCTCCAACGCAGCGCTAACATGAATCTTTACAAACGTAGAACAAGGCATACGTAACGCATCATCTATCTCCCACACAACGATTACATCGATCAGTACAAATAAACAATAATTCGCATCCCTACTGGCAACATTCGGTATCAAAGACACATTTATCTAACTTGGAGCGAAAAGAAGAAGATAAAGCTACTGACACTGTCCCGAAACGGACGAGATCGCGATCTCTCGAAAGAACTAACAAACCTACGCGACGTACCCCCGTACACGAGATAACCCCGAGGTTCAACGGAAAGCCCAAGAATTGGCCGTAACTCGATTCCTGTTTCGCCGTTCGAAACTTACACGAGTCGCGGTCGATGGCGCCGACAGATGATGCCAGTGATCCACTAGTAATTCAGCCGTGGATCCAGCACATAGGCCAGCAACTTGACACACTCCAACTGAACAAGTGGAACCCGGGGAGGGACCGCTGAACAGGATTACGAAGGCAAGAGGCCCCAACTGAACAGTGGGGTCCACTCACAGGGAGGGACCGCTGAACAGGATTACCAAGGCACGAGGCCCCAACTGAACAGTGGGGTCCACTCACGGGGAGGGACCGCTGAACAGAATTACGAAGGCAATACCTCAACTGAACAGTGGGGTCCACTCCCGCGGGGCCGAACAGGATTACGGAGGACGTGAAATTGCTGGTCCCTGACCGAGTACCGAAGTACCAATCGGACAGGACTGCAGATCCACGACTGAAACCCCAACAGATTAGCAAGCATCACCGGCACGACGACAACTCCCGTGATCCGATGCAAGCGTTGAGCAGTCACCAAGACAGAGCTGTCCTTGGGCGACTTACGAATCCGAAGAGTTGTCTAGAGCACATTGACCCGCACGCACCCGAAATACACGCGAGCGAGTACGCCACGCGACAGTTTGAAAGAACTGAGTGATCGCGAACCGATATATCGTGGGAACAATTTTTCCAGTATGGTAAGCGAGGGGATCAAGAGAGACGAGATCTTTATTTGTCGTTCCAAGATAGATAAGTATCTTTGTACAGAATGAGCTTACAATGTACATAACATAGGTATCTATCTTATGATTAATTAAAGCTAATACGCTCGCATCCCACGGTGTCCTGCGATGTCCCACGATGTCCCACGTTGCCCCCGCGGGGGGGTATTAGTCCAGTTTAGATCACCAAAACTATTTTGGGTGATCAAGACCAGACTATATTCAAGTAGTTTTTAGCTTGATATCGTTTTCGAATAATAATACTAATATTCGAAATAGTACTTGGTGTATTATTATTTGGAAAACGATACCAATTACCGGGACCCACCACGAGGAGGTAACTACGCTCGGGTCCCATTTACAAATGAGTTTTTACGCATTGGAAGCAGAGATGTAAAATTATTTTATAATAAAGCGACATTGTAGCGGCGGCATTGTTTTGTCCGGAGTTTATTTGTTTTTAAATTACTTGTAATCTAACGGATTTGGTACTCCGAGGCAAAACAACAACACTATTTGAAATGTCCTATGACTCATGTGCAGCTACAGATAAGATGTCGTTGCCTTCGGTTAAACTACACTTGCTTCCTTGATTCCATGAATATGGTGTTGTTTCCTTGGTTTTTAGCAGACATGGAAAATTACATCTTAAAATTACACTCTGCGTTACCACTGCTTTTATACAAAATAGTGAAATGAGAAATTAAGTACTGTATTTAAAATTAAAAAATAATGCTATATAGAAATAAAATAGCAATCCAGGGTCCTGAAAGATTTCGTTAATAAAATAATACAATATAAATCATTAATTCACTCACATTGATGGTACTGATTTAAATCAATGAATGTAGAGTTGCTTCCGATTAATGGTACAACTGTTATAAATTAAGAGCACAATTACTTTGAATTAATGGGAGAATATGGTTATAAATTATTGGTATAGTTGTTAAGAATTAATGGAGGAATTGTTTTAGATTAATGGCTTAAATATTATAAATTAATGGCTTAGATGATATAAATTAATAGTTTAAATATTGTAAATTAGTGGCTTAGATGTTGTAAATTAATAGCTTAAATGTTATAATTTAATGGCTTAGATGATATAAATTAATAGTTTAAATGTTATAAATTATTGGCAAAATGTATAAAATAACAGTTCAAAAGTTAGAAATTAATGGCTTAAATGTTATAAATTAATAGCTTAAATGTTATAAATTAATGGCTTAAATGTATAAAATAACACTTTAAATGCTGTAAATTAATGGTTTAAATGTTATAAATTAACAGTTTAAATGTTATAAATTAATAGCTTGAATGTTATAATTTAATGGCTTAGATGATATAAACTAATAGTTTAAATGTTATAAATTAATGGCTAAATGTATAAAATAACAGTTCAAAAGTTAGAAATTAATGGCTTAAATGTTATAAATTAATAGCTTAAATGTTATAAATTAATAGCTTAAATGTATAAAACAACAGTTTAAACGTTGTAAATTAGTGGCTCAGATGTTGTCAATTAATTGCTTAAATGTTAGAAATTAATGGCTTAAATGTTAGAAATTAATAGTTTAAATGTCATAAATTAATTGCTTAAATGTTATAAATTAATGGCTTAAATGTATAAAATACCACTTTAAATGCTGTAAATTAATGGTTTAAATGTTATAAATTAACAGTTTAAAAGTTATAAATTAATAGCTTGAATGTTATAATTTAATGGCTTAGATGATATAAATTAATAGTTTAAATGTTATAAATTAATGGCTAAATGTATAAAATAACAGTTCAACAGTTAGAAATTAATGGCTTAAATGTTATAAATTAATAGCATAAATGTTATAAATTAATAGTTTAGACGTTATAAATTAATTCCTTAAATGTTATAAATTAATGGCTTGAATGTTATAAATTAATAGCTTAAGTGTTGTAAATTAATGGTTTAGACGTTATAAATTACTAGTTACAATGTTGTTGTTTGATATTTTTTCTTACTTACCTGATATTTATGTTCTTCTTCGATGTTCACTCTCCGGAATTTCAGGCACAAAAGAGCTCGCGCGCGACTTCCGTGTTCCTTATATAACTTAACAAGGCGTCGGTTTGTTAATCAAACGGTAACGATTTTTTGACATAGCAGGAGACGGTTTTTCCATTCTAACAAAATCAAATTGAACGATTTCTTAATTTTTATCGTAAATTGGCATCTTTTACGATTTAATACGATATCCATTTTTATCATTTTAATAGTTTCTACAAACTAAGACTAAATTCACACCTACATGATACTAGTTTTCGACTATCGATTAGTTTGGACAAACAGGGAAAAGAGCCTAAGGACAGTCGATGACGTTACTGTGAAATAAGTTAAGCTATTAAATAATCAGACAGATAAAATTCATATTAAGCGTTATATTATATTATCGATATTCGTTCATTTACTCGTGCTAATTAAAAAATAAAACGTTCTTTTTTCTTGAGTAACACCTACATCACTGTTTGCGATATTTAAGATTCTTATTTAATGCTTATTTAGATGTCAGGTACCTTTTTAATTCTTCACAAGTTAAACGATTACATTTACTCGTTATAGTTGTAACATAAAATGGCTTTATTTCTTCAATACCGCCTGCATCGCTGTACGTGATACAGTTATTAATTATGTAGCAAATAATATGATCTAATTGGTTGTAATCGCGGTTACGTATTTCTTCGTTAAATCTAACGATGTATTGGGCTATTAGAGCGAGACTTACTGATTCCTCGAGGAATGGTTTGATTCTTATAAATTAATGTTTTAAATGTGCCAATTAATGTTTCAATTGTTATAAGTTAATAGTTTAATCGTTGTTAATTATTTGCTTAAATGTTATAAATTAATAGCTTAAGTGTTATAAATTAATAGTTTGAATGTTAGGAATTAATGGTATATATGTAAAAATTAATAGCTTAAATGTTATGAATTTGTGACTTATTGTTCTAAATTCATGACGTAAATATAGTAAATTAATGGCTTAAATGTTATAAATTAATAGTGCAGTCCAGTGTAGATCATCCAAAATGATCTTAGCGGCTTTTGTTGATCCAAACTGGACTGTTGCGTAGTTCTTGGCTTGGTATCGTTTTCCAAAGATTAATCGACTGATTAATTTTTGGAAAACGATGCCAATTACCAGGTCTCACCACGAGGAGGTGACTACGCACGAGACCCGCCCATGGGTTATTTAACACTACACATCGATCTCGACATTCAACCTATTGGCAGAATGTCCAGTTTTGACACTACTTGACCATGGGCCTGCGTAAAGAAATAGTTGTTTCGTAGTCTAACTGCGAAACACATATCTCCAACGCAGCGCTAACATGAATCTTTACAAACGTAGAACAAGGCATACGTAACGCATCATCTATCTCCCACACAACGATTACATCGATCAGTACAAATATACAATAATTCGCATCCCTACTGGCAACATTCGGTATCAAAGACACATTTATCTAACTTGGAGCGAAAAGAAGAAGATGAAGCTACTGACACTGTCCCGAAACGGACGAGATCGCGATCTCTCGAAAGAACTAACAAACCTACGCGACGTACCCCCGTACACGAGATAACCCCGAGGTTCAACGGAAAGCCCAAGAATTGGCCGTAACTCGATTCCTGTTTCGCCGTTCGAAACTTACACGAGTCGCGGTCGATGGCGCCGACAGATGATGCCAGTGATCCACTAGTAATTCAGCCGTGGATTCAGCACATAGGCCAGCAACTTGACACACTCCAACTGAACAAGTGGAACCCGGGGAGGGACCGCTGAACAGGATTACGAAGGCAAGAGGCCCCAACTGAACAGTGGGGTACACTCACGGGGAGGGACCGCTGAACAGGATTACGAAGGCAATACCTCAACTGAACAGTGGGGTCCACTCCCGCGGGGCCGAACAGGATTACGGAGGACGTGAAATTGCTGGTCCCTGACCGAGTACCGAAGTACCAATCGGACAGGACTGCAGATCCACGACTGAATCCCCAACAGATTAGCAAGCATCACCGGCACGACGACAACTCCCGTGATCCGATGCAAACGTTGAGCAGTCACCAAGACAGAGCTGTCCTTGGGCGACTTACGAATCCGAAGAGTTGTCTAGAGCACATTGACCCGCACGCACCCGAAATACACGCGAGCGAGTACGCCACGCGACAGTTTGAAAGAACTGAGTGATCGCGAACCGATATATCGTGGGAACAATTTTTCCAGTATGGTAAGCGAGGGGATCAAGAGAGACGAGATCTTTATTTGTCGTTCCAAGATAGATAAGTATCTTTGTACAGAATGAGCTTACAATGTACATAACATAGGTATCTATCTTATGATTAATTAAAGCTAATACGCTCGCATCCCACGGTGTCCTGCGATGTCCCACGATGTCCCACGTTGCCCCCGCGGGGGGGTATTAGTCCAGTTTAGATCACCAAAACTATTTTGGGTGATCAAGACCAGACTATATTCAAGTAGTTTTTAGCTTGATATCGTTTTCGAATAATAATACTAATATTCGAAATAGTACTTGGTGTATTATTATTTGGAAAACGATACCAATTACCGGGACCCACCACGAGGAGGTAACTACGCTCGGGTCTCATTTACATATGAGTTTTTACGCATTGGAAGCAGAGATGTAAAATTATTTTATAATAAAGCGACATTGTAGCGGCGGCATTGTTTTGTCCGGAGTTTATTTGTTTTTAAATTACTTGTAATCTAACGGTTTTGGTACTCCGAGGCAAAACAACAACACTATTTGAAATGTCCTATGACTCATGTGCAGCTACAGATAAGATGTCGTTGCCTTCGGTTAAACTACACTTGCTTACTTGATTCCATGAATATGGTGTTGTTTCCTTGGTTTTTAGCAGACATGGAAAATTACATCTTAAAATTACACTCTGCGGTACCACTGCTTTTATACAAAATAGTGAAATGAGAAATTAAGTACTGTATTTAAAATTAAAAAATAATGCTATATAGAAATAAAATAGCAATCCAGGGACCTGAAAGATTTCGTTAATAAAATAATACAATATAAATCATTAATTCACTCACATTGATGGTACTGATTTAAATCAATGAATGTAGAGTTGCTTCCGATTAATGGTACAACTGTTATAAATTAAGAGCACAATTACTTTGAATTAATGGGAGAATATGGTTATAAATTATTGGTATAGTTGTTAAGAATTAATGGAGGAATTGTTTTAGATTAATGGCTTAAATATTATAAATTAATGGCTTAGATGATATAAATTAATAGTTTAAATATTGTAAATTAGTGGCTTAGATGTTGTAAATTAATAGCTTAAATGTTATAATTTAATGGCTTAGATGATATAAATTGATAGTTTAAATGTTATAAATTAATGGCTAAATGTATAAAATAACAGTTCAAAAGTTAGAAATTAATGGCTTAAATGTTATAAATTAATAGCTTAAATGTTATAAATTAATAGCTTAAATGTATAAAATAACACTTTAAATGTTGTAAATTAATGGCTTAGATGTTGTTAATTAATAGCTTAAATGTTATAAAATAATAGCTTAAATGTATAAAACAACAGTTTAAATGTTGTAAATTAGTGGCTCAGATGTTGTCAATTAATTGCTTAAATGTTAGAAATTAATGGCTTAAATGTTAGAAATTAATTGTTTAAATGTTATAAATTAATAGCTTGAATGTTATAATTTAATGGCTTAGATGATATAAATTAATAGTTTAAATGTTATAAATTAATGGCTAAATGTATAAAATAACAGTTCAAAAGTTAGAAATTAATGGCTTAAATGTTATCAATTAATCGCATAAATGTTATAAATTAATAGTTTAGACGTTATAAATTAATTCCTTAAATGTTATAAATTAATGGCTTGAATGTTATAAATGAATAGCTTAAGTGTTGTAAATTAATGATTTAGACGTTATAAATTACTAGTTACAATGTTGTTGTTTGATATTTTTTCTTACTTACCTGATATTTATGTTCTTCTTCGATGTTCACTCTCCGGAATTTCAGGCACAAAAGAGCTCGCGCGCGACTTCCGTGTTCCTTATATAACTTAACAAGGCGTCGGTTTGTTAATCAAACGGTAACGATTTTTTGACATACCAGGAGACGGTTTTTCCATTGTAACAAAATCAAATTGAACGATTTCTTAATTTTTATCGAAAATTGGCATCTTTTACGAATTAATACGATATCCATTTTTATCATTTTAATAGTTTCTACAAACTAAGACTAAATTCACACCTACATGATACTAGTTTTCGAGTATCGATTAGTTTGGACAAAAAGGGAAAAGAGCCTAAGGGCAGTCGATGACGTTACTGTGAAATAAGTTAAGCTATTAAATAATCAGACAGATAAAATTCATATTAAGCGTTATATTGTATTATCGATATTCGTTCATTTACTCGTGCTAATTAAAAAATAAAACGTTCTTTTTTCTTGAGTAACACCTACATCACTGTTTGCGATATTTAAGATTCTTATTTAATGCTTATTTAGAAGTCAGGTACCTTTTTAATTCTTCACAAGTTAAACGATTAAATTTACTCGTTATAGTTGTAACATAAAATGGCTTTATTTCTTCAATACCGCCTGCATCGCTGTACGTGATACAGTTATTAATTATGTAGCAAATAATATGATCTAATTGGTTGTAATCGCGGTTACGTATTTCTTCGTTAAATCTATCGATGTATTGGGCTATTAGCGCGAGACTTACTGATTCCTCGAGGAATGGTTTGATTCTTATAAATTAATGTTTTAAATGTGCCAATTATTGTTTCAATTGTTATAAATTAATAGTTTAATCGTTGTTAATTATTTGCTTAAATGTTATAAATTAATAGCTTAAGTGTTATAAATTAATAGTTTGAGTGTTAGGAATTAATGGTATAAATGTAAAAATTAATAGCTTAAATGTTATGAATTTGTGACTTATTGTTGTAAATTCATGACGTAAATATTGTAAATTAATGGCTTAAATGTTATAAATTAATAGTGCAGTCCAGTGTAGATCATCCAAAATGATCTTAGGGGCTTTTGTTGATCCAAACTGGACTGTTGCGTAGGTCTTGGCTTGCTATCGTTTTCCAAAGATTAATCGACTGATTAATTTTTGGAAAACGATGCCAATTACCAGGTCTCACCACGAGGAGGTGACTACGCACGAGACCCGCCCATGGGTTATTTAACACTACACATCGATCTCGACATTCAACCTATTGGCAGAATGTCCAGTTTTGACACTACTTGACCATGGGCCTGCGTAAAGAAATAGTTGTTTCGTAGTCTAACTGCGAACCACATATCTCCAACGCAGCGCTAACATGAATCTTTACAAACGTAGAACAAGGCATACGTAACGCATCATCTATCTCCCACACAACGATTACATCGATCAGTACAAATATACAATAATTCGCATCCCTACTGGCAACATTCGCTATCAAAGACACATTTTTCTAACTTGGAGCGAAAAGAAGAAGATGAAGCTACTGACACTGTCCCGAAACGGACGAGATCGCGATCTCTCGAAAGAACTAACAAACCTACGCGACGTACCCCCGTACACGAGATAACCCCGAGGTTCAACGGAAAGCCCAAGAATTGGCCGTAACTCGGTTCCTGTTTCGCCGTTCGAAACTTACACGAGTCGCGGTCGATGGCGCCGACAGATGATGCCAGTGATCCACTAGTAATTCAGCCGTGGATCCAGCACATAGGCCAGCAACTTGACACACTCCAACTGAACAAGTGGAACCCGGGGAGGGACCGCTGAACAGGATTACGAAGGCAAGAGGCACCAACTGAACAGTGGGGTCCACTCACAGGGAGGGACCGCTGAACAGGATTACCAAGGCCCGAGGCCCCAACTGAACAGTGGGGTCCACTCACGGGGAGGGACCGCTGAACAGGATTACGAAGGCAATGCCTCAACTGAACAGTGGGGTCCACTCCCGCGGGGCCGAACAGAATTACGGAGGACGTGAAATTGCTGGTCCCTGACCGAGTACCGGAGTACCAATCGGACAGGACTGCAGATCCACGACTGAATCCCCAACAGATTAGCAAGCATCACCGGCACGACGACAACTCCCGTGATCCGATGCAAACGTTGAGCAGTCACCAAGACAGAGCTGTCCTTGGGCGACTTACGAATCCGAAGAGTTGTCTAGAGCACATTGACCCGCACGCACCCGAAATACGCGCGAGCGAGTACGCCACGCGACAGTTTGAAAGAACTGAGTGATCGCGAACCGATATATCGTGGGAACAATTTTTCCAGTATGGTAAGCGAGGGGATCAAGAGAGACGAGATCTTTATTTGTCGTTCCAAGATAGATAAGTATCTTTGTACAGAATGAGCTTACAATGTACATAACATAGGTATCTATCTAATGATTAATTAAAGCTAATACGCTCGTATCCCACGCTGTCTTGCGATGTCCCACGATGTCCCACGTTGCCCCCGCGGGGGGGGGGGTATTAGTCCAGTTTAGATCACCAAAACTATTTTGGGTGATCAAGACCAGACTATATTCAAGTAGTTTTTAGCTTGATATCGTTTTCGAATAATAATACTAATATTCGAAATAGTACTTGGTGTATTATTATTTGGAAAACGATACCAATTACCGGTACCCACCACGAGGAGGTAACTACGCTCGGGTCTCATTTACATATGAGTTTTTAAGCATTGGAAGCAGAGATGTACAATTATTTTATAATAAAGCGACATTGTAGCGGCGGCATTGTTTTGTCCGGAGTTTATTTGTTTTTAAATTACTTGTAATCTAACGGTTTTGGTACTCCGAGGCAAAACAACAACACTATTTGAAATGTCCTATGACTCATGTGCAGCTACAGATAAGATGTCGTTGCCTTCGGTTAAACTACACTTGCTTCCTTGATTCCATGAATATGGTGTTGTTTCCTTGGTTTTTAGCAGACATGGAAAATTACATCTTAAAATTACACTCTGCGGTACCACTGCTTTTATACAAAATAGTGAAATGAGAAATTAAATACTGTATTTAAAATTAAAAAATAATGCTATATCGAAATAAAATAGCAATCCAGGGACCTGAAAGATTTCGTTAATAAAATAATGCAATATAAATCATTAATTCACTCACATTGATGGTACTGATTTAAATCAATGAATGTAGAGTTGCTTCCGATTAATGGTACAACTGTTATAAATTAAGAGCACAATTACTTTGAATTAATGGGAGAATATGGTTATAAATTATTGGTATAGTTGTTAAGAATTAATGGAGGAATTGTTTTAGATTAATGGCTTAAATATTATAAATTAATGGCTTAGATGATATAAATTAATAGTTTAAATATTGTAAATTAGTGGCTTAGATGTTGTAAATTAATAGCTTAAATGTTATAATTTAATGGCTTAGATGATATAAATTGATAGTTTAAATGTTATAAATTAATGGCTAAATGTATAAAATAACAGTTCAAAAGTTAGAAATTAATGGCTTAAATGTTATAAATTAATAGCTTAAATGTTACAAATTAATAGCTTAAATGTATAAAATAACACTTTAAATGTTGTAAATTAATGGCTTAGATGTTGTTAATTAATAGCTTAAATGTTATAAAATAATAGCTTAAATGTATAAAACAACAGTTTAAACGTTGTAAATTAGTGGCTCAGATGTTGTCAATTAATTGCTTAAATGTTAGAAATTAATGGCTTAAATGTTAGAAATTAATAGTTTAAATGTTATAAATTAATTGCTTAAATGTTATAAATTAGTGGCTTAAATGTATAAAATAACACTTTAAATGCTGTAAATTATTGGTTTAAATGTTATAAATTAACAGTTTAATTGTTATAAATTAATAGCTTGAATGTTATAATTTAATGGCTTAGATCATATAAATTAATAGTTTAAATGTTATAAATTAATGGCTAAATGTATAAAATAACAGTTCAAAAGTTAGAAATTAATGGCTTAAATGTTATAAATTAATAGCATAAATGTTATAAATTAATAGTTTAGACGTTATAAATTAATTCCTTAAATGTTATAAATTAATGGCTTGAATGTTATAAATTAATAGCTTAAGTGTTGTAAATTAATGGTTTAGACGTTATAAATTACTAGTTACAATGTTGTTGTTTGATATTTTTTCTTACTTACCTGATATTTATGTTCTTCTTCGATGTTCACTCTCCGGAATTTCAGGCACAAAAGAGCTCGCGCGCGACTTCCGTGTTCCTTATATAACTTAACAAGGCGTCGGTTTGTTAATCAAACGGTAACGATTTTTTGACATAGCAGGAGACGGTTTTTCCATTGTAACAAAATCAAATTGAACGATTTCTTAATTTTTATCGTAAATTGGCATCTTTTACGATTTAATACGATATCCATTTCTATCATTTTAATAGTTTCTACAAACTAAGACTATATTCACACCTACATGATACTAGTTTTCGACTATCGATTAGTTTGGACAAAAAGGGAAAAGAGCCTAAGTGCAGTCGATGACGTTACTGTGAAATAAGTTAAGCTATTAAATAATCAGACAGATAAAATTCATATTAAGCGTTATATTATATTATCGATATTCGTTCATTTACTCGTGCTAATTAAAAAATAAAACGTTCTTTTTTCTTGAGTAACACCTACATCACTGTTTGCGATATTTAAGATTCTTATTTAATGCTTATTTAGAAGTCAGGTACCTTTTTAATTCCTCACAAGTTAAACGATTAAATTTACTCGTTATAGTTGTAACATAAAATGGCTTTATTTCTTCAATACCGCCTGCATCGCTGTACGTGATACAGTTATTAATTATGTAGCAAATAATATGATCTAATTGGCTGTAATCGCGGTTACGTATTTCTTCGTTAAATCTATCGATGTATTGGGCTATTAGCGCGAGACTTACTTATTCCTCGAGGAATGGTTTGATTCTTATAAATTAATGTTTTAAATGTGCCAATTAATGTTTCAATTGTTATAAATTAATAGTTTAATCGTTGTTAATTATTTGCTTAAATGTTATAAATTAATAGCTTAAGTGTTATAAATTAATAGTTTGAATGTTAGGAATTAATGGTATAAATGTAAAAATTAATAGCTTAAATGTTATGAATTTGTGACTTATTGTTGTATATTCATGACGTAAATATTGTAAATTAATGGCTTAAATGTTATAAATTAATAGTGCAGTCCAGTGTAGATCATCCAAAATGATCTTAGGGGCTTTTGGTGATCCAAACTGGACTGTTGCGTAGTTCTTGGCTTGGTATCGTTTTCCAAATATTAATCGACTGATTAATTTTTGGAAAACGATGCCAATTACCAGGTCTCACCACGAGGAGGTGACTACGCACGAGACCCGCCCATGGGTTATTTAACACTACACATCGATCTCGACATTCAACCTATTGACAGAATGTCCAGTTTTGACACTACTTGACCATGGGCCTGCGTAAAGAAATAGTTGTTTCGTAGTCTAACTGCGAAACACATATCTCCAACGCAGCGCGAACATGAATCTTTTCTAACGTAGAACAAGGCATACGTAACGCATCATCTATCTCCCACACAACGATTACATCGATCAGTACAAATATACAATAATTCGCATCCCTACTGGCAACATTCGGTATCAAATACACATTTATCTAACTTGGAACGAAAAGAAGAAGATGAAGCTACTGACACTGTCCTGAAACAGACGAGATCGCGATCTCTCGAAAGAACTAACAAACCTACGCGACGTACCCCCGTACACGAGATAACCCCGAGGTTCAACGGAAAGCCCAAGAATTGGCCGCAACTCGATTCCTGTTTCGCCGTTCGAAACTTACACGAGTCGCGGTCGATGGCGCCGACAGATGATGCCAGTGATCCACTAGTAATTCAGCCGTGGATCCAGCACATAGGCCAGCAACTTGACACACTCCAACTGAACAAGTGGAACCCGGGGAGGGACCGCTGAACAGGATTACGAAGACAAGAGGCCCCCACTGAACAGTGGGGTCCACTCACGGGGCGGGACCGCTGAACAGGATTACGAAGGCAATACCTCAACTGAACAGTGGGGTCCACTCCAGCGGGGCCGAACAGGATTACGGAGGACGTGAAATTTGTGGTCTCTGATCGAGTACCCAAGTACCAATCGGACAGAACTGCAGATCCACGAGTGAATCCCCAACAGATTAGCAAGCATCACCGGCACGACGACAACTCCCGTGATCCGATGCAAACGTTGAGCAGTCACCAAGACAGAGCTGTCCTTGGGCGACTTACGAATCCGAAGAGTTGTCTAGGGCACATTGACCCGCACGCACCCGAAATACACGCGAGCGAGTACGCCACGCGACAGTTTGAAAGAACTGACTGATCGCGAACCGATATATCGTGGGAACAATATTTCCAGTATGGTAAGCGAGGGGATCAAGAGAGACGAGATATTTATTTGTCGTTCCATGATAGATAAGTATCTTTGTACAGAATGAGCTTACAATGTACATAACATAGGTATCTACCTTATGATTAATTAAAGCTTATACGCTCGCATCCCACGGTGTCCTGCGATGTCCCACGATGTCCCACGTTGCCCCCGCGGGGGGGGGGGGGGGGGGTATTAGTCCAGTTTAGATCACCAAAACTATTTTGGGTGATCAAGACCAGACTATATTCAAGTAGTTTTTAGCTTGATATCGTTTTCGAATAATAATACTAATATTCGAAATAGTACTTGGTGTATTATTATTTGGAAAACGATACCAATTACCGGTACCCACCACGAGGAGGTAACTACGCTCGGGTCTCATTTACATATGAGTTTTTAAGCATTGGAAGCAGAGATGTAAAATTATTTTATAATAAAGCGACATTGTAGCGGCGGCATTGTTTTGTCCGGAGTTTATTTGTTTTTAAATTACTTGTAATCTAACGGTTTTGGTACTCCGAGGCAAAACAACAACACTATTTGAAATGTCCTATGACTCATGTGCAGCTACAGATAAGATGTCGTTGCCTTCGGTTAAACTACACTTGCTTCCTTGATTCCATGAATATGGTGTTGTTTCCTTGGTTTTTAGCAGACATGGAAAATTACATCTTAAAATTACACTCTGCGGTACCACTGCTTTTATACAAAATAGTGAAATGAGAAATTAAATACTGTATTTAAAATTAAAAAATAATGCTATATAGAAATAAAATAGCAATCCAGGGACCTGAAAGATTTCGTTAATAAAATAATACAATATAAATCATTAATTCACTCACATTGATGGTACTGATTTAAATCAATGAATGTAGAGTTGCTTCCGATTAATGGTACAACTGTTATAAATTAAGAGCACAATTACTTTGAATTAATGGGAGAATATGGTTATAAATTATTGGTATAGTTGTTAAGAATTAATGGAGGAATTGTTTTAGATTAATGGCTTAAATATTATAAATTAATGGCTTAGATGATATAAATTAATAGTTTAAATATTGTAAATTAGTGGCTTAGATGTTGTAAATTAATAGCTTAAATGTTATAATTTAATGGCTTAGATGATATAAATTAATAGTTTAAATGTTATAAATTAATGGCTAAATGTATAAAATAACAGTTCAAAAGTTAGAAATTAATGGCTTAAATGTTATAAATTAATAGCTTAAATGTTATAAATTAATAGCTTAAATGTATAAAATAACACATTAAATGTTGTAAATTAATGGCTTAGATGTTGTTAATTAATAGCTTAAATGTTATAAAATAATAGCTTAAATTTATAAAACAACAGTTTAAATGTTGTAAATTAGTGGCTCAGATGTTGTCAATTAATTGCTTATATGTTAGAAATTAATGGCTTAAATGTTAGAAATTAATAGTTTAAATGTTATAAATTAATTGCTTAAATGTTATAAATTAATGGCTTAAATGTATAAAATAACACCTTAAATGCTGTAAATTAATGGTTTAAATGTTATAAATTAACAGTTTAAATGTTATAAATGAATAGCTTGAATGTTATAATTTAATGGCTTAGATGATATAAATTAATAGTTTAAATGTTATAAATTAATGGCTAAATGTATAAAATAACAGTTCAAAAGTTAGAAATTAATGGCTTAAATGTTATAAATTAATAGCATAAATGTTATAAATTAATAGTTTAGACGTTATAAATTAATTCCTTAAATGTTATAAATTAATGGCTTGAATGTTATAAATTAATAGCTTAAGTGTTGTAAATTAATGGTTTAGACGTTATAAATTACTAGTTACAATGTTGTTGTTTGATATTTTTTCTTACTTACCTGATATTTATGTTCTTCTTCGATGTTCACTCTCCGGAATTTCAGGCACAAAAGAGCTCGCGCGCGACCTCCGTGTTCCTTATATAACATAACAAGGCGTCGGTTTGTTAATCAAACGGTAACGATTTTTTGACATAGCAGGAGACGGTTTTTCCATTGTAACAAAATCAAATTGAACGATTTCTTAATTTTTATCGTAAATTGGCATCTTTTACGATTTAATACGATATCCATTTCTATCATTTTAATAGTTTCTACAAACTAAGACTATATTCACACCTACATGATACTAGTTTTCGACTATCGATTAGTTTGGACAAAAAGGGAAAAGAGCCTAAGTGCAGTCGATGACGTTACTGTGAAATAAGTTAAGCTATTAAATAATCAGACAGATAAAATTCATATTAAGCGTTATATTATATTATCGATATTCGTTCATTTACTCGTGCTAATTAAAAAATAAAACGTTCTTTTTTCTTGAGTAACACCTACATCACTGTTTGCGATATTTAAGATTCTTATTTAATGCTTATTTAGAAGTCAGGTACCTTTTTAATTCTTCACAAGTTAAACGATTAAATTTACTCGTTATAGTTGTAACATAAAATGGCTTTATTTCTTCAATACCGCCTGCATCGCTGTACGTGATACAGTTATTAATTATGTAGCAAATATTATGATCTAATTGGTTGTAATCGCGGTTACGTATTTCTTCGTTAAATCTATCGATGTATTGGGCTATTAGCGCGAGACTTACTGATTCCTCGAGGAATGGTTTGATTCTTATAAATTAATGTTTTAAATATGCCAATTATTGTTTCAATTGTTATAAATTAATAGTTTAATCGTTGTTAATTATTTGCTTAAATGTTATAAATTAATAGCTTAAGTGTTATAAATTAATAGTTTGAGTGTTAGGAATTAATGGTATAAATGTAAAAATCAATAGCTTAAATGTTATGTATTTGTGACTTATTGTTGTAAATTCATGACGTAAATATTGTAAATTAATGGCTTAAATGTTATAAGTTAATAGTGCAGTCCAGTGTAGATCATCCAAAATGATCTTAGGGGCTTTTGTTGATCCAAACTGGACTGTTGCGTAGTTCTTGGCTTGGTATCGTTTTCCAAAGATTAATCGACTGATTCCAAAGATTATCTCCAACGCAGCGCTGACATGAATCTTTACAAACGTAGAACAAGGCATACGTAACGCATCATCTTTTTTTTTTTTTTTTTTTTTTTTTTGTTTAACGTGGAGGAAATCCGCGCGGACACCAGGTCGCTTCTGGGGAAAAGCGGCGTGGTAGTGCCGGACTCCAACCGACTAAAACCTCCACGATGACCGTCACGGCTGCGATCGAGAGGGGCCCGGGAACCGGTGTAAGCGATACACCGGGCCCCCCTCCGCGCTCAATACGTCACATAGTGAAGCGGTGTGCGGCCACGTCACACCGCGCCTCGTCGCCGGGGCCGCCGTGCCAGGCAGTCCGGTTCCCCTACCGGGCTGCTCTGCGGCCCCGGGGGCGCTGAGCTGCCAGCGCCTAAGTTTGTACCCCGCCGGGGGACGCGGCGGACCTAGTGCTTCTCACCGAAGCGCGTCCATGACCCCTGCCGCGCCCTCGCCGGTCATTCCTTTCAGGGTGAGAGTACCGCACCCTCACCCTCTCCGCAGCCTCTTTTCGAAGCATGACCTGTTCACAGAAGGAGGTCACGGCCCTCCTCCTTCTCTCGTTTGTCAACAGTGCTTCGAAAATCACCGGAGGCGAAAGATCCCCGCCGATTTCCACGATGAGGTCGTGGCGCGGCCGCGCCCACGCCGGGCAGTATTCCAGCGTGTGCTGCGCCGAATCCACACTCGCATCGCAGTGGTGGCAGGGCGCGGTCGCTTCCTTCCCGATTCGGTGCAGATACTCACCGAAGCAACCGTGTCCGGTGAGCACCTGCGTCACCCTGTAGGTCAGGGGAGGCCCGCCGCCGTCCAACCAAACGTCCGAGTTTGGAAGGACGGCCCCGAGGACTCTTATCCCCGGCGCACCCGCTCTCGTGTCGAGGCTGGCGCGCCATCTGTCGAGCAAAGTTCGCCGAGCCCGAACCCCGACGTCGGCGCCCCCCGGGCCCGCCCCGTCCGACAGACCCCGAGTGTGGAGATAAATCTCACGGCACCTCAGGGCCTGCATTTCGAACGGGGGAAATCCGGCGAGCACCGCCGCCGCCGCCGCCGAAATAGTGCGGAAGCCCCTCGCTATCCTGATGGCCACCGTCCTGTGCAGTCTCCTGACTACTAAGAGACTGCGACGATTGGTCATCAGGTCCTCCGCCCAGACCGGAGCCCCGTAGAGGAGCTTCGATCGCACCACGCCGGCGTACAGCCGGCGCACCCCGACGTCGGGCCCGCCCAGCCGAGGCAGCAGACGTCCTAAGGCGTTCGCCGTCGCCTCGACAGACGGCGTCAGGCGCTCGAAGTGAACGCCGAAGGTCCAGTGGCTGTCGAGGGTCAGGCCCAGATACTTCATGCTGGTCCCGACCCCGATCTCAGTCCCTTCCAACCTCAGGCGGTAACCCGCTGGGGGCGTTCCGTGATCGGCCTTGCGGCAAAACCACATTGCCTCGGACTTCTCAGGGGACACCCTCAGTCCCAATCGCTTGATTTCGGCGACCACGCAGGCCACCGCCAGCTCCGCCAGGCGGACGGTTCTACCCCATGCCGTGCCCCAGACCAGCACCAACGTGTCGTCGGCGTAGCACGTCAGCGCCGAGTTCGGAGGCATCGGCGTCCGAAGTACCGCGTCGTACGCGATGTTCCACAGCAACGGGCCCAACACCGAACCTTGCGGGACCCCGCGGTGTACAGCCCTCCCGGTCACCCCCCCTCCCCGGACGGTGTAGACGATACTCCGGTCCCGGAGGAAAGCCCGGACCACATCCCGCAGATACGCGGGTACGCGATGAAATTCGAGGGCCCGGCATATTCTGTCCCACGGGATGCTGTTGAAGGCGTTGACCACGTCCAGCGATACGGCCAACGCCACGTAACCACGCCGCTCGGCCCCCTCGACAAGGGAGCGGACACGGGCGATAGCGTCGGTCGTAGACCGCCCCCTCCGGAAACCGAACTGGCCATCGTGCAACCCGGGCACGCTCCGGGACAAATGCGACTCCAGGCGGGCAGCTATCACTCTCTCCAGCAGCTTGCCCGCCTCGTCCAAAAGGCACACCGGCCGGAAGGCGGAAGGCGAGTCCGGAGAGCGCCCCGGCTTCGGCAGTAGGACCATCCGCCCCTCCTTCCACGAAGTAGGGAATTCACCTCGAGACAGGCATCCGTCGAACAGACGCATTAGTCTCGGGGCCAAGACCCCGGCGACGTCCCTCCACAGGCGGGCCGGGACTCCATCAGGACCCGGAGCTTTCCGCGCTCCGATCCTCTCGACGGCCCTGGCCAGTTCTTCCTCGGTGACCCTCGATTCCGGGCTCCAACTCCCCGCAGTGACCCGTGGTTCCTCTTCCAGCGGCTGGGACTCCTGCTCCTCCTCTTTGGTAAAGGTGCCCACTCCCTCATTCGCTGCTCCCGGAAACAGGGTGCCGACGACCTCCTCCAGGAACCGAGGGTCCATGCTCTCCGTTAAGGGAGGCGCCCATGGACGGAGTTTGTTCAATACCATCTTGTAAGGACGCCCCCAGGGATCAGAGTCGAGGCTGGCCAGAAGCTCGTTCCAGGCCCGCCTCTTCGCCTCCTTGATGGCTCGTTGGAGGGGCCTCCGCGCTTCGCGGTAGGCCTCGTACAGGCGAGCCACTGTGCCTTCGTCCTCCCGCCGTCTACGGCGGGATCTGGTGTATTGGCGCCGAGCGTGGATACACGCCTCGCGGAGACGAGCGATCTCCTCGGACCACCAGTACACAGCGCCGGCGCGGCGCGGCGTTCCAGACCGCGGCATACACGAATCACAGATCGCGTGCATGTCGCGTCTCAGCCGGGTCGCTCCTGCTTCCGCGTCCTCCTCGGTCGGGGATTCTTCTAACCAAGCCACGGCTATAGCGGCCGCCGCCATGAAGTCCTCGTCGCGCCGCGTCACCGCCCATCGCGGGAATTTTCTTCTCCTTCCCGGTGGGCCGGTAGGCCCGCGCGCATCCGACGAACGGTAGCCCGTCGCGCCGCCAACCGCCACCTCCATCACGATGTAGAGATGGTCCGAGAGGGTCTCCTCCGGGGAGACCTTCCAACCGGAAACGCGGCGGGATGCGGCGGGGTTTGCCCATGTGAGGTCCACTATGGACTCGCCCCGCCACGCCACGCACGTGCTGGACGACCCCCGGTTCATAAGTCGGAGGTCGAGTGCGGCCGCCCAATCCTGTACATCGCGCCCCCTTCTGTTGGTCCGGCGGGAGCCCCACGCCGTTGAGTGGGCGTTGAAGTCCCCGAGGACCAGTGACGGGCAGGCGCCTAAACGTCTCGTGCAAGCCGCGAGTCCGTCCAGAAAGGAGGCGTATTCTGCCTGGCTGATGTTGGGCGACACGTAGATGGCTACCACGGCCAGGTCGCCCCATTTCACGGCCACGAAGCCCCGTCCGCGCTCAATTACCGAGCAGGAAGGGCTTCCCGCAATTCCAGTCCAGAATATGGCGATCGAGCCGGTCAGATCTCCAGCGCCTCGCGACGCGTCGGGAATGCAGTACGGCTCAGCCACTGCCGCCAGAGCAATCCGCCGCTCCGTCAAGCTCTGAAACATTAAGTCCTGAGCACGGCGGGAGCGGTTAAGATTGCACTGCAGGAGCAGTTGTCCTCCTCCTCTTCTTCCGCTCACGTTGGGGAAGGCTCCGTCTCCATAGCCTCCTCCGGGCCGTTCCCCTCGCAGTCGTTGTGTCTGACTTCGCCATCCTCTCTTCCGTCCTTCGTGGGGTCAGTTGGCGGCGGTATTCTTTCTTTCCTCGTCGCCGCATCCCCACCGTCGCCTGGAACGGTCCTTGCTTCCTGTGCGGCCCTCCTCCTACGGGCAGGCGGCTTGCATGCCGGTGATCCCATACGGTGCGACGCGGGCAGTCCCAGGTCCGCGCACACCGGACACGTGGGTACTCGCGCCGAGCAGTCCCTGGCGCGATGTCCTTCCGCCCCGCACCGGTAGCAGCGCTCTGACCGGTCGGCCGTCGATGTGCAGTCCCGGCGCACGTGACCCGACTCCATGCACCTGAAGCATTGGAGTCGGCGCGCAGGGAGAGGGGAAACCCTCGCCGCTGACCAACCTATGTTGATCCTACCTCCTGGTCCGGCATCTCTTCCTCTGCTGATTCTCCTGGCTGCTGTTAGCGGGCAGCGTAGCCATACCGACCCGAGGCCCCGAGGGGCGGAACGTATAACACCCACGTTGACCTCGTCGGCGTGGCAGCCCCCGGCCTCAGCAACGGCGGCTGCCACCTCCTCTGCGGTGACCGAGTCCTCCAGTCCGGTCACTCTTAGTTCGGCCGTCCTTCGCGGGACGGTTACCTTGGCGGGCAAATCTTTCAGCGTGGCCGCCATCCGCTCGGCCAGTCGTGATGCTTTACTTCCAGCGTCCTGGCCCGGGATTTCGAACAGCAGCGCCCCCGTGATCGTCCTCCTCGGTCTTAACTCCGTGATGTCGAGTTCGGAGAGCTTGACTTCTCTCTTCACCACTGACATCGCGTCCTTGTATGTGAAGCCCGAGCCGTCCCTCACGGTGAGCGATACCGCGGCACACCGTGGGGGTCGGGGAAGGTCCGGCACTTTCTCGCTGTGCGCGTCCCGCCCGCTAGCGTTGCGTTTCCCTCCTGCCCCGATAGCTCCGAGTCCATTGCCGCTGCCTGCTGCTCGCATGGATTCCCTTCCCGTGCGGGGGCGCACCGGTGGCCGAGCGGCCGCCTCCGCGAAAGTCCTTGCCCTCGTTTCGCTGCTTCTGGTCGCCGTCCAGGGCGCCAAGGCTCCTATTCGCGATGTCGACGTCGGAAGAGACGATAATACCCTTCTCTTGGTTCTTGCGTCCTCGGTCGGCGCATGGACCGTTGAAAGAGGTTGCACCGTGGGCTTCCTGTTCTTCCGCCTCGCTCTACCTCTTCTTCCTCTTACCACAGTAGTGAATCCTGCCTCGTCGGCCGACGACTCCATAGTCGACCGTGAGGTGTCTCTCGCCGACCGCGATCGTGCTTGTACGATTCCTGTGGCGACTCCAGTATCCGTGGCCGGGGGAATTGCCGCCGCTGGCAGTATTTTTTGCCGACATTCCTCCAACTTGCGGAGGATCAGGATCTTGAAATCTTCTAGTGGGTCTCGAGGTCCTGAACCACCGAATCTATCCGTTCCCTCGGTAAGCGTTTTTCGTGCATCACATGTACTCCCCGACTCGTCGGGACAGCGGAGACGGCACGACGCTGACCAGGGGTGTTGGGGAGGTGGGGGAGGGGGACCCATGGCCATTACCGCTGCGGCCCGAGGAGCATTTTCTTTCGTCCTCCTCGTAGAGGTGATCCCCACCTCTTGTCCTTTGCCGTCGGTGTTACCAACTTTGGCTGTCCTCTCCGCGCGATCCCTGGTCAGCCGTTCCACCGTTTCTTGGAGACGACTGACCTCTTCCTCCAGAAAACGCACCCTCCTTCGCAGGTATGCGACGTCCTCCTCTTCCCGATCGTGGGTCGGTTCCGCTTCTTTCCCGGTCGCTTGTTTGCCGACCGGCCCGGTCCTCGCTTCGTCCCTCCGCATGCCGTCGCCGCCGTCGGCACCGCCGCGGATGGTAGAGGCGGCGGCGGCGGCGACCACGGTGACAGCCTCGGCGTCGGTATCGGTGTCGATATCCGTCCCGCGCCTCACGCCCCTCTTCTTCCTTTTACCGGGAGCCGGAAGCAGCGCGGAGTCGGGATCCCGCGCGGGACGTAACGCATCATCTATCTCCCATACAACGATTACATCGATCAGTACAAATATACAATAATTCGCATCCCTACTGGCAACATTCGGTATCAAAGACACATTTATCTAACTTGGAACGAAAAGAAGAAGATGAAGCTACTGACACTGTCCCGAAACGGACGAGATCGCGAACTCTCGAAAGAACTAACAAACCTACGCGACGTACCCCCGTACACGAGATAACCCCGAGGTTCAACGGAAAGCCCAAGAATTGGCCGTAACTCGATTCCTGTTTCGCCGTTCGAAACTTACACGAGTCGCGGTCGATGGCGCCGACAGATGATGCCAGTGATCCACTAGTAATTCAGCCGTGGATCCAGCACATAGGCCAGCAACTTGACACACTCCAACTGAACAAGTGGAACCCGGGGAGGGACCGCTGAACAGGATTACGAAGGCAAGAGGCCCCAACTGAACAGTGGGGTCCACTCACAGGGAGGGACCGCTGAACAGGATTACCAAGGCACGAGGCCCCAACTGAACAGTGGGGCCCACTCACGGGGAGGGACCGCTGAACAGGATTACGAAGGCAATACCTCAACTGAACAGTGGGGTCCACTCCCGCGGGGCCGAACAGGATTACGGAGGACGTGAAATTGGAGGTCTCTGATCGAGTACCCAAGTAACAATCGGACAGGACTGCAGATCCACGAGTGAATCCCCAACAGATTAGCAAGCATCACCGGCACGACGACAACTCCCGTGATCCGATGCAAACGTTGAGCAGTCACCAAGACAGAGCTGTCCTTGGGCGACTTACGAATCCGAAGAGTTGTCTAGAGCACATTGACCCGCACGCACCCGAAATACACGCGAGCGAGTACGCCACGCGACAGTTTGAAAGAACTGAGTGATCGCGAACCGATATATCGTGGGAACAATTTTTCCAGTATGGAAAGCGACGGGATCAAGAGAGACGAGATCTTTATTTGTCGTTCCAAGATAGATAAGTATCTTTGTACAGAATGAGCTTACAATGTACATAACATAGGTATCTATCTTATGATTAATTAAAGCTAATACGCTCGCATCCCACGGTGTCCTGCGATGTCCCACGATGTCCCACGTTGCCCCCGCGGGGGGGTATTATTCCAGTTTAGATCACCAAAACTATTTTGGGTGATCAAGACCAGACTATATTCAAGTAGTTTTTAGCTTGATATCGTTTTCGAATAATAATACTAATATTCGAAATAGTACTTGGTGAATTATTATTTGGAAAACGATACCAATTACCGGGACCCACCACGAGGAGGTAACTACGCTCGGGTCCCAGTTACATATGAGTTTTTACGCATTGGAAGCAGAGATGTAAAATTATTTTATAATAAAGCGACATTGTAGCGGCGGCATAGTTTTGTCCGGAGTTCATTTGTTTTTAAATTACTTGTAATCTAACGGTTTTGGTACTCCGAGGCAAAACAACAACACTATTTGAAATGTCCTATGACTCATGTGCAGCTACAGATAAGATGTCGTTGCCTTCGGTTAAACTACACTTCCTTCCTTGATTCCATGAATATGGTGTTGTTTCCTTGGTTTTTAGCAGACATGGAAAATTACATCTTAAAATTACACTCTGCGTTACCACTGCTTTTATACAAAATAGTGAAATGGGAAATTAAGTACTGTATTTAAAATTAAAAAATAATGCTATATAGAAATAAAATAGCAATCCAGGAACCTGAAAGATTTCGTTAATAACATAATACAATATAAATCATTAATTCACTCACATTGATGGTACTGATTTAAATCAATGAATGTAGAGTTGCTTCCGATTAATGGTACAACTGTTATAAATTAAGAGCACAATTACTTTGAATTAATGGGAGAATATGGTTATAAATTATTGGTATAGTTGTTAAGAATTAATGGAGGAATTGTTTTAGATTAATGGCTTAAATATTATAAATTAATGGCTTAGATGATATAAATTAATAGTTTAAATATTGTAAATTAGTGGCTTAGATGTTGTAAATTAATAGCTTAAATGTTATAATTTAATGGCTTAGATGATATAAATTAATAGTTTAAATGTTATAAATTATTGGCAAAATGTATAAAATAACAGTTCAAAAGTTAGAAATTAATGGCTTAAATGTTATAAATTAATAGCTTAAATGTTATAAATTAATGGCTTAAATGTATAAAATAACACTTTAAATGCTGTAAATTAATGGCTTAAATGTTATAAATTAATAGTGCAGTCCAGTGTAGATCATCCAAAATGATCTTAGGGGCTTTTGTTGATCCAAACTGGACTGTTGCGTAGTTCTTGGCTTGGTATCGTTTTCCAAAGATTAATCGACTGATTAATTTTTGGAAAACGATGCCAATTACCAGGTCTCACCACGAGGAGGTGACTACGCACGAGACCCGCCCATGGGTTATTTAACACTACACATCGATCTCGACATTCAACCTATTGGCAGAATGTCCAGTTTTGACACTACTTGACCATGGGCCTGCGTAAAGAAATAGTTGTTTCGTAGTCTAACTGCGAAACACATATCTCCAACGCAGCGCTAACATGAATCTTTACAAACGTAGAACAAGGCATACGTAACGCATCATCTATCTCCCACACAACGATTACATCGATCAGTACAAATATACAATAATTCGCATCCCTACTGGCAACATTCGGTATCAAAGACACATTTATCTAACTTGGAACGAAAAGAAGAAGATGAAGCTACTGACACTGTCCCGAAACGGACGAGATCGCGATCTCTCGAAAGAACTAACAAACCTACGCGAAATACCCCAGTACACGAAATAACCCCGAAGGTTCAACGGAAAGCCCAAGAATTGGCCGTAACTCGATTACTGTTTCGCCGTTCGAAACTTACACGAGTCGCGGTCGATGGCGCCGACAGATGATGCCAGTGATCCACTAGTAATTCAGCCGTGGATCCAGCACATAGGCCAGCAACTTGACACACTCCAACTGAACAAGTGGAACCCGGGGAGGGACCGCTGAACAGGATTACGAAGGCAAGAGGCCCCAACTGAACAGTGGGGTCCACTCACAGGGAGGGACCGCTGAACAGGATTACCAAGGCACGAGGCCCCAACTGAACAGTGGGGTCCACTCACGGGGAGGGACCGCTGAACAGGATTACGAAGGCAATACCTCAACTGAACAGTGGGGTCCACTCCCGCGGGGCCGAACAGGATTACGGAGGACGTGAAATTGGTGGTCTCTGATCGAGTACCCAAGTACGAATCGGACAGGACTGCAGATCCACGAGTGAATCCCCAACAGATTAGCAAGCATCACCGGCACGACGACAACTCCCGTGATCCGATGCAAACGTTGAGCAGTCACCAAGTCAGAGCTGTCGTTGGGCGACTTACGAATCCGAAGAGTTGTCTAGAGCACATTGACCCGCACGCACCCGAAATACACGCGAGCGAGTACGCCACGCGACAGTTTGAAAGAACTGACTGATCGCGAACCGATATATCGTGCGAACAATTTTTCCAGTATGGTATGCGAGGGGATCAAGAGAGACGAGATCCTTATTTGTCGTTCCAAGATAGATAAGTATCTTTGTACAGAATGAGCTTACAATGTACATAACATAGGTATCTATCTTATGATTAATTAAAGCTAATACGCTCGCATCCCACGGTGTCCTGCGATGTCCCACGATGTCCCACGTTGCCCCCGCGGGGGGGTATTAGTCCAGTTTAGATCACCAAAACTATTTTGGGTGATCAAGACCAGACTATATTCAAGTAGTTTTTAGCTTGATATCGTTTTCGAATAATAATACTAATATTCGAAATAGTACTTGGTGTATGATTATTTGGAAAACGATACCAATTACCGGGACCCACCACGAGGAGGTAACTACGCTCGGGTCCCATTTACATATGAGTTTTTACGCATTGGAAGCAGAGATTGTTATTTCGACCAATCGCGGGGAGACGCAATCGCGAGGAGAGACGTCAACGGGAGTCGTAAATTCCCGTTACGATTATACTAATCGACACCACGAGTTGATCGATCCCCTGATTTCCGTTAAGATAATAGGGGTGATTAAGTTTATATAACACTGTGATTCACAGAATTATAAAATATATATTTCCAACACTTAAACTACACTGTTGAGTAGATACAAATCGTCGATAACACCTTGTCGCACGAATATGAGATAGATATGACTAATAGAGCAAGGTTCGTACAATCGAATTTCGTATGTTAGTGAACGTAGCACTAGAGGATACTTGATAGACACTAGATTTTGATGTTAGACTTCGACGTTGTCGTATGTAGAAGAAGTAAGTTGACTTGACCCTCCTGATGTAGCAGGAGAAGTCTGCGACTTGACTCTCCGAGAGTCGTAGGAGAAGTGACGAGTAGGAAACCTCCGACCAACGTGGTTCGTGAGTGACCTTGTGCATGG
Organism: Bombus flavifrons; assembly: GCF_040668555.2. Taxonomy (NCBI): domain Eukaryota; kingdom Metazoa; phylum Arthropoda; class Insecta; order Hymenoptera; family Apidae; genus Bombus; species Bombus flavifrons. The sequence continues at coordinate 242,262 of NW_027184777.1, read as the reverse complement.
GAAAACCCAGCCTGTTCTATTAGACAGATGTTCGATTTTTCCTAATGGGCGCGTACCCGCTTTCTCCGTGTTTTTAATTGCGCCTAATAAACCCAAGGACCTCTCTAAAAACCAGATGTGCGTCGCAAATATTTCTAGCCTTAAGAAAGCTTTCAGGACGACGGATGGAATGCAGATACATGTGTACACAATGCAAGAGAAAGTTATGGTTGGTCCTCAGGTTTATTGAGGGTCGAAATGACGTTACGCAGGCCGTCGGCTGGCCGGTCGCGAGAGCTGCAGCGCAGATGTTTTAGGCGACGTAACAGAGATGTAATATTATTTTATAATAAAGCGACATTGTAGCGGCGGCATTGTTTTGTCCGGAGTTTATTTGTTTTTAAATTACTTGTAATCTAACGGTTTTGGTACTCCGAGGCAAAACAACAACACTATTTGAAATGTCCTATGACTCATGTGCAGCTACAGATAAGATGTCGTTGCCTTCGGTTAAACTACACTTGCTTCCTTGATTCCATGAATATGGTGTTGTTTCCTTGGTTTTTAGCAGACATGGAAAATTACATCTTAAAATTACACTCTGCGTTACCACTGCTTTTATACAAAATAGTGAAATGAGAAATTAAGTACTGTATTTAAAATTAAGAAATAATGCTATATAGAAATAAAATAGCAATCCAGGGACCTGAAAGATTTCGTTAATAAAATAATACAATATAAATCATTAATTCACTCACATTGATGGTACTGATTTAAATCAATGAATGTAGAGTTGCTTCCGATTAATGGTACAACTGTTATAAATTAAGAGCACAATTACTTTGAATTAATGGGAGAATATGGTTATAAATTATTCGTATAGTTGTTAAGAATTAATGGAGGAATTGTTTTAGATTAATGGCTTAAATATTATAAATTAATGGCTTAGATGATATAAATTAATAGTTTAAATATTGTAAATTAGTGGCTTAGATGTTGTAAATTATTAGCTTAAATGTTATAATTTAATGGCTTAGATGATATAAATTAATAGTTTAAATGTTATAAATTATTGGCAAAATGTATAAAATAACAGTTCAAAAGTTAGAAATTAATGGCTTAAATGTTATAAATTAATAGCTTAAATGTTATAAATTAATGGCTTAAATGTATAAAATAACACATTAAATGCTGTAAATTAATGGTTTAAATGTTATAAATTAACAGTTTAAATGTTATAAATTAATAGCTTGAATGTTATAATTTAATGGCTTAAATGATATAAATTAATAGTTTAAATGTTATAAATTAATGGCTAAATGTATAAAATAACAGTTCAAAAGTTAGAAATTAATGGCTTAAATGTTATAAATTAATAGCATAAATGTTATAAATTAATAGTTTAGACGTTATAAATTAATTCCTTAAATGTTATAAATTAATGGCCTGAATGTTATAAATTAATAGCTTAAGTGTTGTAAATTAATGGTTTAGACGTTATAAATTACTAGTTACAATGTTGTTGTTTGATATTTTTTCTTACTTACCTGATATTTATGTTCTTCTTCGATGTTCACTCTCCGGAATTTCAGGCACAAAAGAGCTCGCGCGCGACCTCCGTGTTCCTTATATAACATAACAAGGCGTCGGTTTGTTAATCAAACGGTAACGATTTTTTGACATAGCAGGAGACGGTTTTTCCATTGTAACAAAATCAAATTGAACGATTTCTTAATTTTTATCGTAAATTGGCATCTTTTACGATTTAATACGATATCCATTTTTATCATTTTAATAGTTTCTACAAACTAAGACTATATTCACACCTACATGATACTAGTTTTCGACTATCGATTAGTTTGGACAAAAAGGGAAAAGAGCATAAGTGCAGTCGATGACGTTACTGTGAAATAAGTTAAGCTATTAAATAATCAGACAGATAAAATTCATATTAAGCGTTATATTATATTATCGATATTCGTTCATTTACTCGTGCTAATTAAAAAATAAAACGTTCTTTTTTCTTGAGTAACACCTACATCACTGTTTGCGATATTTAAGATTCTTATTTAATGCTTATTTAGAAGTCAGGTACCCTTTTAATTCTTCACAAGTTAAACGATTAAATTTACTCGTTATAGTTGTAACATAAAATGGCTTTATTTCTTCAATACCGCCTGCATCGCTGTACGTGATACAGTTATTAATTATGTAGCAAATAATATGATCTAATTGGTTGTAATCGCGGTTACGTATTTCTTCGTTAAATCTATCGATGTATTGGGCTATTAGCGCGAGACTTACTGATTCCTCGAGGAATGGTTTGATTCTTATAAATTAATGTTTTAAATGTGCCAATTATTGTTTCAATTGTTATAAATTAATAGTTTAATCGATGTTAATTATTTGCTTAAATGTTATAAATTAATAGCTTAAGTGTTATAAATTAATAGTTTGAGTGTTAGGAATTAATGGTATAAATGTAAAAATTAATAGCTTAAATGTTATGAATTTGTGACTTATTGTTGTAAATTCATGACGTAAATATTGTAAATTAATGGCTTAAATGTTATAAATTAATAGTGCAGTCCAGTGTAGATCATCCAAAATGATCTTAGGGGCTTTTGGTGATCCAAACTGGACTGTTGCGTAGTTCTTGGCGTGGTATCGTTTTCCAAAGATTAATCGACTGATTAATTTTTGGAAAACGATGCCAATTACCAGGTCTCACCACGAGGAGGTGACTACGCACGAGACCCGCCCATGGGTTATTTAACACTACACATCGATCTCGACATTCAACCTATTGGCAGAATGTCCAGTTTTGACACTACTTGACCATGGGCCTGCGTAAAGAAATAGTTGTTTCGCAGTCTAACTGCGAAACACATATCTCCAACGCAGCGCTAACATGAATCTTTACAAACGTAGAACAAGGCATACGTAACGCATCATCTATCTCCCACACAACGATTACATCGATCAGTACAAATAAACAATAATTCGCATCCCTACTGGCAACATTCGGTATCAAAGACACATTTATCTAACTTGGAGCGAAAAGAAGAAGATGAAGCTACTGACACTGTCCCGAAACGGACGAGATCGCGATCTCTCGAAAGAACTAACAAACCTACGCGACGTACCCCCGTACACGAGATAACCCCGAGGTTCAACGGAAAGCCCAAGAATTGGCCGTAACTCGATTCCTGTTTCGCCGTTCGAAACTTACACGAGTCGCGGTCGATGGCGCCGACAGATGATGCCAGTGATCCACTAGTAATTCAGCCGTGGATCCAGCACATAGGCCAGCAACTTGACACACTCCAACTGAACAAGTGGAACCCGGGGAGGGACCGCTGAACAGGATTACGATGGCAAGAGGCCCCAACTGAACAGTGGGGTCCACTCACAGGGAGGGACCGCTGAACAGGATTACCAAGGCACGAGGCCCCAACTGAACAGTGGGGTCCACACACGGGGAGGGACCGCTGAACAGGATTACGAAGGCAATACCTCAACTGAACAGTGGGGTCCACTCCCGCGGGGCCGAACAGGATTACGGAGGACGTGAAATTGCTGGTCCCTGGCCGACTACCGAAGTACCAATCGGACAGGACTGCAGATCCACGACTGAATCCCCAACAGATTAGCAAGCATCACCGGCACGACGACAACTCCCGTGATCCGATGCAAACGTTGAGCAGTCACCAAGACAGAGCTGTCCTTGGGCGACTTACGAATCCGAAGAGTTGTCTAGAGCACATTGACCCGCACGCACCCGAAATACACGCGAGAGAGTACGCCACGCGACAGTTTGAAAGAACTGAGTGATCGCGAACCGATATATCGTGGGAACAATTTTTCCAGTATGGTAAGCGAGGGGATCAAGAGAGACGAGATCTTTATTTGTCGTTCCAAGATAGATAAGTATCTTTGTACAGAATGAGCTTACAATGTACATAACATAGGTATCTATCTTATGATTAATTAAAGCTAATACGCTCGCATCCCACGGTGTTCTGCGATGTCCCACGATGTCCCACGTTGCCCCCGCGGGGGGGTATTAGTCCAGTTTAGATCACCAAAACTATTTTGGGTGATCAAGTCCAGACTATATTCAAGTAGTTTTTAGCTTGATATCGTTTTCGAATAATAATACTAATATTCGAAATAGTACTTGGTGTATTATTATTTGGAAAACGATACCAATTACCGGGACCCACCACGAGGAGGTAACTACGCTCGGGTCCCATTTACATATGAGTTCTTACGCATTGGAAGCAGAGATGTAAAATTATTTTATAATAAAGCGACATTGTAGCGGCGGCATTGTTTTGTCCGGAGTTTATTTGTTTTTAAATTACTTGTAATCTAACGGTTTTGGTACTCCGAGGCAAAACAACAACACTATTTGAAATGTCCTATGACTCATGTGCAGCTACAGATAAGATGTCGTTGCCTTCGGTTAAACTACACTTGCTTCCTTGATTCCATGAATATGGTGTTGTTTCCTTGGTTTTTAGCAGACATGGAAAATTACATCTTAAAATTACACTCTGCGTTACCACTGCTTTTATACAAAATAGCGAAATGAGAAGTTAAGTACTGTATTTAAAATTAAAAAATAATGCTATATAGAAATAAAATAGCAATCCAGGGACCTGAAAGATTTCGTTAATAAAATAATACAATATAAATCATTAATTCACTCACATTGATGGTACTGATTTAAATCAATGAATGTAGAGTTGCTTCCGATTAATGGTACAACTGTTATAAATTAAGAGCACAATTACTTTGAATTAATGGGAGAATATGGTTATAAATTATTGGTATAGTTGTTAAGAATTAATGGAGGAATTGTTTTAGATTAATGGCTTAAATATTATAAATTAATGGCTTAGATGATATAAATTAATAGTTTAAATATTGTAAATTAGTGGCTTAGATGTTGTAAATTAAGAGCTTAAATGTTATAATTTAATGGCTTAGATGATATAAATTAATAGTTTAAATGTTATAAATTATTGGCAAAATGTATAAAATAACAGTTCAAAAGTTAGAAATTAATGGCTTAAATGTTATAAATTAATAGCTTAAATGTTATAAATTAATGGCTTAAATGTATAAAATAACACATTAAATGCTGTAAATTAATGGTTTAAATGTTATAAATTAACAGTTTAAATGTTATAAATTAATAGCTTGAATGTTATAATTTAATGGCTTAGATGATATAAATTAATAGTTTAAATGTTATAAATTAATGGCTAAATGTATAAAATAACAGTTCAAAAGTTAGAAATTAATGGCTTAAATGTTATAAATTAATAGCATAAATGTTATAAATTAATAGTTTAGACGTTATAAATTAATTCCTTAAATGTTATAAATTAATGGCTTGAATGTTATAAATTAATAGCTTAAGTGTTGTAAATTAATGGTTTAGACGTTATAAATTACTAGTTACAATGTTGTTGTTCGATATTTTTTCTTACTTACCTGATATTTATGTTCTTCTTCGATGTTCACTCTCCGGAATTTCAGGCACAAAAGAGCTCGCGCGCGACCTCCGTGTTCCTTATATAACATAACAAGGCGTCGGTTTGTTAATCAAACGGTAACGATTTTTTGACATAGCAGGAGACGGTTTTTCCATTGTAACAAAATCAAATTGAACGATTTCTTAATTTTTATCGTAAATTGGCATCTTTTACGATTTAATACGATATCCATTTTTATCATTTTAATAGTTTCTACAAACTAAGGCTATATTCACACCTACATGATACTAGTTTTCGACTATCGATTAGTTTGGACAAAAAGGGAAAAGAGCCTAAGTGCAGTCGATGACGTTACTGTGAAATAAGTTAAGCTATTAAATAATCAGACAGATAAAATTCATATTAAGCGTTATATTATATTATCGATATTCGTTCATTTACTCGTGCTAATTAAAAAATAAAACGTTCTTTTTTCTTGAGTAACACCTACATCACTGTTTGCGATATTTAAGATTCTTATTTAATGCTTATTTAGAAGTCAGGTACCTTTTTAATTCTTCACAAGTTAAACGAATAAATTTACTCGTTATAGTTGTAACATAAAATGGCTTTATTTCTTCAATACCGCCTGCATCGCTGTACGTGATACAGTTATTAATTATGTAGCAAATAATATGATCTAATTGGTTGTAATCGCGGTTACGTATTTCTTCGTTAAATCTATCGATGTATTGGGCTATTAGCGCGAGACTTACTGATTCCTCGAGGACTGGTTTGATTCTTATAAATTAATGTTTTAAATGTGCCAATTATTGTTTCAATTGTTATAAATTAATAGTTTAATCGTTGTTAATTATTTGCTTAAATGTTATAAATTAATAGCTTAAGTGTTATAAATTAATAGTTTGAGTGTTAGGAATTAATGGTATAAATGTAAAAATTAATAGCTTAAATGTTATGAATTTGTGACTTATTGTTGTAAATTCATGACGTAAATATTGTAAATTAATGGCTTAAATGTTATAAATTAATAGTGCAGTCCAGTGTAGATCATCCACAATGATCTTAGGGGCTTTTGTTGATCCAAACTGGACTGTTGCGTAGTTCTTGGCTTGGTATCGTTTTCCAAAGATTAATCGACTGATTAATTTTTGGAAAACGATGCCAATTACCAGGTCTCACCACGAGGAGGTGACTACGCACGAGACCCGCCCATGGGTTATTTAACACTACACATCGATCTCGACATTCAACCTATTGGCAGAATGTCCAGTTTTGACACTACTTGACCATGGGCCTGCGTAAAGAAATAGTTGTTTCGCAGTCTAACTGCGAAACACATACCTCCAACGCAGCGCTAACATGAATCTTTACAAACGTAGAACAAGGCATACGTAACGCATCATCTATCTCCCACACAACGATTACATCGATCAGTACAAATAAACAATAATTCGCATCCCTACTGGCAACATTCGGTATCAAAGACACATTTATCTAACTTGGAGCGAAAAGAAGAAGATGAAGCTACTGACACTGTCCCGAAACGGACGAGATCGCGATCTCTCGAAAGAACTAACAAACCTACGCGACGTACCCCCGTACACGAGATAACCCCGAGGTTCAACGGAAAGCCCAAGAATTGGCCGTAACTCGATTCCTGTTTCGCCGTTCGAAACTTACACGAGTCGCGGTCGATGGCGCCGACAGATGATGCCAGTGATCCACTAGTAATTCAGCCGTGGATCCAGCACATAGGCCAGCAACTTGACACACTCCAACTGAACAAGTGGAACCCGGGGAGGGACCGCTGAACAGGATTACGAAGGCAAGAGGCCCCAACTGAACAGTGGGGTCCACTCACAGGGAGGGACCGCTGAACAGGATTACCAAGGCACGAGGCCCCAACTGAACAGTGGGGTCCACTCACGGGGAGGGACCGCTGAACAGGATTACGAAGGCAATACCTCAACTGAACAGTGGGGTCCACTCCCGCGGGGCCGAACCGGATTACGGAGGACGTGAAATTGCTGGTCCCTGACCGAGTACCGAAGTACCAATCGGACAGGACTGCAGATCCACGACTGAATCCCCAACAGATTAGCAAGCATCACCGGCACGACGACAACTCCCGTGATCCGATGCAAACGTTGAGCAGTCACCAAGACAGAGCTGTCCTTGGGCGACTTACGAATCCGAAGAGTTGTCTAGAGCACATTGACCCGCACGCACCCGAAATACACGCGAGCGAGTACGCCACGCGACAGTTTGAAAGAACTGAGTGATCGCGAACCGATATATCGTGGGAACAATTTTTCCAGTATGGTAAGCGAGGGGATCAAGACATACGAGATCTTTATTTGTCGTTCCAAGATAGATAAGTATCTTTGTACAGAATGAGCTTACAATGTACATAACATAGGTATCTATCTTATGATTAATTAAAGCTAATACGCTCGCATCCCACGGTGTCCTGCGATGTCCCACGATGTCCCACGTTGCCCCCGCGGGGGGGTATTAGTCCAGTTTAGATCACCAATACTATTTTGGGTGATCAAGACCAGACTATATTCAAGTAGTTTTTAGCTTGATATCGTTTTCGAATAATAATACTAATATTCGAAATAGTACTTGGTGTATTATTATTTGGAAAACGATACCAATTACCGGGACCAAACACGAGGAGGTAACTACGCTCGGGTCCCATTTACATATGAGTTTTTACGCATTGGAAGCAGAGATGTAAAATTATTTTATGATAAAGCGACATTGTAGCGGCGGCATTGTTTTGTCCGGAGTTTATTTGTTTTTAAATTACTTGTAATCTAACGGTTTTGGTACTCCGAGGCAAAACAACAACACTATTTGAAATGTCCTATGACTCATGTGCAGCTACAGATAAGATGTCGTTGCCTTCGGTTAAACTACACTTGCTTCCTTGATTCCATGAATATGGTGTTGTTTCCTTGGTTTTTAGCAGACATGGAAAATTACATCTTAAAATTACACTCTGCGTTACCACTGCTTTTATACAAAATAGTGAAATGAGAAGTTAAGTACTGTATTTAAAATTAAAAAATAATGCTCTATAGAAATAAAATAGCAATCCAGGGACCTGAAAGATTTCGTTAATAAAATAATACAATATACATCATTAATTCACTCACATTGATGGTACTGATTTAAATCAATGAATGTAGAGTTGCTTCCGATTAATGGTACAACTGTTATAAATTAAGAGCAGAATTACTTTGAATTAATGGGAGAATATGGTTATAAATTATTGGTATAGTTGTTAAGAATTAATGGAGGAATTGTTTTAGATTAATGGCTTAAATATTATAAATTAGTGGCTTAGATGTTGTAAATTAATAGCTTAAATGTTATAATTTAATGGCTTAGATGATATAAATTAATAGTTTGAATGTTATAAATTAATGGCTAAATGTATAAAATAACAGTTCAAAAGTTAGAAATTAATGGCTTAAATGTTATAAATTAAAAGCTTAAATGTTATAAATTAATAGCTTAAATGTATAAAATAACACATTAAATGTTGTAAATTAATGGCTTAGATGTTGTTAATTAATAGCTTAAATGTTATAAAATAATAGCTTAAATGTATAAAACAACAGTTTAAAGGTTGTAAATTAGTGGCTCAGATGTTGTCAATTAATTGCTTAAATGTTAGAAATTAATGGCTTAAATGTTAGAAATTAATAGTTTAAATGTTATAAATTAATTGCTTAAATGTTATAAATTAATGGCTTAAATGTATAAAATAACACTTTAAATGCTGTAAATTAATGGTTTAAATGTTATAAATAAACAGTTTAAATGTTATAAATTAATAGCTTGAATGTTATAATTTAATGGCTTAGATGATATAAATTAATAGTTTAAATGATATAAATTACTGGCTAAATGTATAAAATAACAGTTCAAAAGTTAGAAGTTAATGGCTTGAATGTTATAAATTAATAGCTTAAGTGTTGTAAATTAATGGTTTAGACGTTATAAATTACTAGTTACAATGTTGTTGTTTGATATTTTTTCTTACTTACCTGATATTTATGTTCTTCTTCGATGTTCACTCTCCGGAATTTCAGGCACAAAAGAACTCGCGCGCGACTTCCGTGTTCCTTATATCACTTAACAAGGTGTCGGTTTGTTAATCAAACGGTAACGATTATTTGACATAGCAGGAGACGGTTTTTCCATTGTAACAAAATCAAATTGAACGATTTCTTAATTTTTATCGTAAATTGGCATCTTTTACGATTTAATACGATATCCATTTTTATCATTTAAATAGTTTCTACAAACTAAGACTAAATTCACACCTACATGATACTAGTTTTCGAGTATCGATTAGTTTGGACAAAAAGGGAAAAGAGCCTAAGGGCAGTCGATGACGTTACTGTGAAATAAGTTAAGCTATTAAATAATCAGACAGATAAAATTCATATTATGCGTTATATTATATTATCGATATTCGTTCATTTACTCGTGCTAATTAAAAAATAAAACGTTCTTTTTCCTTGAGTAACACCTACATCACTGTTTGCGATATTTAAGATTCTTATTTAATGCTTATTTAGAAGTCAGGTACCTTTTTAATTCTTCACGAGTTAAACGAATAAATTTACTCGTTATAGTTGTAACATAAAATGGCTTTATTTCTTCAATACCGCCTGCATCGCTGTACGTGATACAGTTATTAATTATGTAGCAAATAATATGATCTAATTGGCTGTAATCGCGGTTACGTATTTCTTCGTTAAATCTATCGATGTAGTGGGCTATTAGAGCGAGACTTACTGATTCCTCGAGGAATGGTTTGATTCTTATAAATTAATGTTTTAAATGTGCCAATTAATGTTTCAATTGTTAAATGTTAATAGTTTAATCGTTGTTAATTATTTGCTTAAATGTTATAAATTAATAGCTTAAGTGTTATAAATTAATAGTTTGATTGTTAGGAATTAATGGTATAAATGTAAAAATTAATAGCTTAAATGTTATGAATTTGTGACTTATCGTTGTAAATTCATGACGTAAATATTGTAAATTAATGGCTTAAATGTTATAAATTAATAGTGCAGTCCAGTGTAGATCATCCAAAATGATCTTAGGGGCTTTTGGTGATCCAAACTGGACTGTTGCGTAGTTCTTGGCTTGGTATCGTTTTCCAAAGATTAATCGACTGATTAATTTTTGGAAAACGATGCCAATTACCAGGTCTCACCACGAGGAGGTGACTACGCACGAGACCCGCCCATGGGTTATTTAACACTACACATCGATCTCGACATTCAACCTATTGGCAGAATGTCCAGTTTTGACACTACTTGACCATGGGCCTGCGTAAAGAAATAGTTGTTTCGTAGTCTAACTGCGAAACACATATCTCCAACGCAGCGCTAACATGAATCTTTACGAACGTAGAACAAGGTATACGTAACGCATCATCTATCTCCCACACAACGATTACATCGATCAGTACAAATATACAATAATTCGCATCCCTACTGGCAACATTCGGTATCAAAGACACATTTATCTAACTTGGAGCGAAAAGAAGAAGATGAAGCTACTGACACTGTCCCGAAACGGACGAGATCGCGATCTCTCGAAAGAACTAACAAACCTACGCGACGTACCCCCGTACACGAGATAACCCCGAGGTTCAACGGAAAGCCCAAGAATTGGCCGTAACTCGATTCCTGTTTCGCCGTTCGAAACTTACACGAGTCGCGGTCGATGGCGCCGACAGATGATGCCAGTGATCCACTAGTAATTCAGCCGTGGATCCAGCACATAGGCCAGCAACTTGACACACTCCAACTGAACAAGTGGAACCCGGGGAGGGACCGCTGAACAGGATTACGAAGGCAAGAGGCCCCAACTGAACAGTGGGGTCCACTCACGGGGAGGGACCGCTGAACAGGATTACGAAGGCAATACCTCAACTGAACAGTGGGGTCCACTCCCGCGGGGCCGAACAGGATTACGGAGGACGTGAAATTGCTGGTCCCTGACCGAGTACCGAAGTACCAATCGGACAGGACTGCAGATCCACGACTGAATCCCCAACAGATTAACAAGCATCACCGGCACGACGACAACTCCCGTGATCCGATGCAAACGTTGAGCAGTCACCAAGACAGAGCTGTCCTTGGGCGACTTACGAATCCGAAGAGTTGTCTAGAGCACATTGACCCGCACGCACCCGAAATACACGCGAGAGAGTACGCCACGCGACAGTTTGAAAGAACTGAGTGATCGCGAACCGATATATCGTGGGAACAATTTTTCCAGTATGGTAAGCGAGGGGATCAAGAGAGACGAGATCTTTATTTGTCGTTCCAAGATAGATAAGTATCTTTGTACAGAATGAGCTTACAATGTACATAACATAGGTATCTATCTTATGATTAATTAAAGCTAATACGCTCGCATCCCACGGTGTCCTGCGATGTCCCACGATGTCCCACGTTGCCCCCGCGGGGGGGTATTAGTCCAGTTTAGATCACCAAAACTATTTTGGGTGATCAAGACCAGACTATATTCAAGTAGTTTTTAGCTTGATATCGTTTTCGAATAATAATACTAATATTCGAAATAGTACTTGGTGTATTATTATTTGGAAAACGATACCAATTACCGGGACCCACCACGAGGAGGTAACTACGCTGGGGTCCCATTTACATAAGAGTTTTTACGCATTGGAAGCAGAGATGTAAAATTATTTTATAATAAAGCGACATTGTAGCGGCGGCATTGTTTTGTCCGGAGTTTATTTGTTTTTAAATTACTTGTAATCTAACGGTTTTGGTACTCCGAGGCAAAACAACAACACTATTTGAAATGTCCTATGACTCATGTGCAGCTACAGATAAGATGTCGTTGACTTCGGTTAAACTACACTTTCTTCCTTGATTCCATGAATATGGTGTTGTTTACTTGGTTTTTAGCAGACATGGAAAATTACATCTTAAAATTACACTCTGCGTTACCACTGCTTTTATACAAAATAGTGAAATGAGAAATTAAGTACTGTATTTAAAATTAAAAAATAATGCGCTATAGAAATAAAATAGCAATCCAGGGACCTGAAAGATTTCGTTAATAAAATAATACAATATAAATCATTAATTCACTCACATTGCTGGTACTGATTTAAATCAATGAATGTAGAGTTGCTTCCGATTAATGGTACAACTGTTATAAATTAAGAGCATAATTACTTTGAATTAATGGGAGAATATGGTTATAAATTATTGGTATAGTTGTTAAGAATTAATGGAGGAATTGTTTTAGATTAATGGCTTAAATATTATAAATTAATGGCTTAGATGATATAAATTAATAGTTTAAATATTGTAAATTAGTGGCTTAGATGTTGTAAATTAATAGCTTAAATGTTATAATTTAATGGCTTAGATGATATAAATTAATAGTTTAAATGTTATAAATTATTGGCAAAATGTATAAAATAACAGTTCAAAAGTTAGAAATTAATGGCTTAAATGTTATAAATTAATAGCTTAAATGTTATAAATTAATGGCTTAAATGTATAAAATAACACATTAAATGCTGTAAATTAATGGTTTAAATGTTATAAATTAACAGTTTAAATGTTATAAATTAATAGCTTGAATGTTATAATTTAATGGCTTAGATGATATAAATTAATAGTTTAAATGTTATAAATTAATGGCTAAATGTATAAAATAACAGTTCAAAAGTTAGAAATTAATGGCTTGGATGTTATAAATTAATAGCATAAATGTTATAAATTAATAGTTTAGACGTTATAAATTAATTCCTTAAATGTTATAAATTAATGGCTTGAATGTTATAAATTAATAGCTTAAGTGTTGTAAATTAATGGTTTAGACGTTATAAATTACTAGTTACAATGTTGTTGTTTGATATTTTTTCTTACTTACCTGATATTTATGTTCTTCTTCGATGTTCACTCTCCGGAATTTCATGCACAAAAGAGCTCGCGCGCGACCTCCGTGTTCCTTATATAACATAACAAGGCGTCGGTTTGTTAATCAAACGGTAACGATTTTTTGACATAGCAGGAGACGGTTTTTCCATTGTAACAAAATCAAATTGAACGATTTCTTAATTTTTATCGTAAATTGGCATCTTTTACGATTTAATGCGATATCCATTTTTATCATTTTAATAGTTTCTACAAACTAAGACTATATTCACACCTACATGATACTAGTTTTCGACTATCGATTAGTTTGGACAAAAAGGGAAAAGGGCCTAAGTGCAGTCGATGACGTTACTGTGAAATAAGTTAAGCTATTAAATAATCAGACAGATAAAATTCATATTAAGCGTTATATTATATTATCGATATTCGTTCATTTACTCGTGCTAATTAAAAAATAAAACGTTCTTTTTTCTTGAGTAACACCTACATCACTGTTTGCGATATTTAAGATTCTTATTTAATGCTTATTTAGAAGTCAGGTACCTTTTTAATTCTTCACGAGTTAAACGAATAAATTTACTCGTTATAGTTGTAACATAAAATGGCTTTATTTCTTCAATACCGCCTGCATCGCTGTACGTGATACAGTTATTAATTATGTAGCAAATAATATGATCTAATTGGTTGTAATCGCGGTTACGTATTTCTTCGTTAAATCTATCGATGTATTGGGCTATTAGCGCGAGACTTACTGATTCCTCGAGGACTGGTTTGATTCTTATAAATTAATGTTTTAAATGTGCCAATTATTGTTTCAATTGTTATAAATTAATAGTTTAATCGTTGTTAATTATTTGCTTAAATGTTATAAATTAATAGCTTAAGTGTTATAAATTAATAGTTTGAGTGTTAGGAATTAATGGTATAAATGTAAAAATTAATAGCTTAAATGTTATGAATTTGTGACTTATTGTTGTAAATTCATGACGTAAATATTGTAAATTAATGGCTTAAATGTTATAAATTAATAGTGCAGTCCAGTGTAGATCATCCAAAATGATCTTAGCGGCTTTTGTTGATCCAAACTGGACTGTTGCGTAGGTCTTGGCTTGGTATCGTTTTCCAAAGATTAATCGACTGATTAATTTTTGGAAAACGATGCCAATTACCAGGTCTCACCACGAGGAGGTGACTACGCACGAGACCCGCCCATGGGTTATTTAACACTACACATCGATCTCGACATTCAACCTATTGGCAGAATGTCCAGTTTTGACACAACTTGACCATGGGCCTGCGTAAAGAAATAGTTGTTTCGTAGTCTAACTGCGAAACACATATCTCCAACGCAGCGCTAACATGAATCTTTACAAACGTAGAACAAGGCATACGTAACGCATCTTCTATCTCCCACACAACGATTACATCGATCAGTACAAATAAACAATAATTCGCATCCCTACTGGCAACATTCGGTATCAAAGACACGTTTATCTAACTTGGAGCGAAAAGAAGAAGATGAAGCTACTGACACTGTCCCGAAACGGACGAGACCGCGATCTCTCGAAAGAACTAACAAACCTACGCGACGTACCCCCGTACACGAGATAACCCCGAGGTTCAACGGAAAGCCCAAGAAGTGGCCGTAACTCGATTCCTGTTTCGCCGTTCGAAACTTACACGAGTCGCGGTAGATGGCGCCGACAGATGATGCCAGTGATCCACTAGTAATTCAGCCGTGGATCCAGCACATAGGCCAGCAACTTGACACAATCCAACTGAACAAGTGGAACCCGGGGAGGGACCGCTGAACAGGATTACGAAGGCAAGAGGCCCCAACTGAACAGTGGGGTCCACTCACAGGGAGGGACCGCTGAACAGGATTACCAAGGCACGAGGCCTCAACTGAACAGTGGGGTCCACTCACGGGGAGGGACCGCTGAACAGGATTACGAAGGCAATACCTCAACTGAACAGTGGGGTCCACTCCCGCGGGGCCGAACAGGATTACGGAGGACGTGAAATTGCTGGTCCCTGACCGAGTACCGAAGTACCAATCGGACAGGACTGCAGATCCACGACTGAATCCCCAACAGATTAGCAAGCATCATCGGCACGACGACAACTCCCGTGATCCGATGCAAACGTTGAGCAGTCACCAAGACAGAGCTGTCCTTGGGCGACTTACGAATCCGCAGAGTTGTCTAGAGCACATTGACCCGCACGCACCCGAAATACACGCCAGAGAGTACGCCACGCGACAGTTTGAAAGAACTGAGTGATCGCGAACCGATATATCGTGGGAACAATTTTTCCAGTATGGTAAGCGAGGGGATCAAGAGAGACGAGATCTTTAGTTGTCGTTCCAAGATAGATAAGTATCTTTGTACAGAATGAGCTTACAATGTACATAACATAGGTATCTATCTTATGATTAATTAAAGCTAATACGCTCGCATCCCACGGTGTCCTGCGATGTCCCACGATGTCCCACGTTGCCCCCGCGGGGGGGTATTAGTCCAGTTTAGATCACCAAAACTATTTTGGGTGATCAAGACCAGACTATATTCAAGTAGTTTTTAGCTTGATATCGTTTTCGAATAATACTACTAATATTCGAAATAGTACTTGGTGTATTATTATTTGGAAAACGATACCAATTACCGGGACCCACCACGAGAAGGTAACTACGCTCGGGTCCCATTTACATATGAGTTTTTACGCATTGGAAGCAGAGATGTAAAATTATTTTATAATAAAGCGACATTGTAGCGGCGGCATTGTTTTGTCCGGAGTTTATTTGTTTTTAAATTACTTGTAATCTAACGGTTTTGGTACTCCGAGGCAAAACAACAACACTATTTGAAATGTCCTATGACTCATGTGCAGCTACAGATAAGATGTCGTTGCCTTCGGTTAAACTACACTTGCTTCCTTGATTCCATGAATATGGTGTTGTTTCCTTGGTTTTTAGCAGACATGGAAAATTACATCTTAAAATTACACTCTGCGTTACCACTGCTTTTATACAAAATAGTGAAATGAGAAATTAAGTACTGTATTTAAAATTAAAAAATAATGCTATATAGAAATAAAATAGCAATCCAGGGACCTGAAAGATTTCGTTAATAAAATAATACAATATAAATCATTAATTCACTCACATTGATGGTACTGATTTAAATCAATGAATGTAGAGTTGCTTCCGATTAATGGTACAACTGTTATAAATTAAGAGCACAATTACTTTGAATTAATGGGAGAATATGGTTATAAATTATTGGTATAGTTGTTAAGAATTAATGGAGGAATTGTTTTAGATTAATGGCTTAAATATTATAAATTAATGGCTTAGATGATATAAATTAATAGTTTAAATATTGTAAATTAGTGGCTTAGATGTTGTAAATTAATAGCTTATATGTTATAATTTAATGGCTTAGATGATATAAATTAATAGTTTAAATGTTATAAATTATTGGCAAAATGTATAAAATAACAGTTCAAAAGTTAGAAATTAATGGCTTAAATGTTATAAATTAATAGCTTAAATGTTATAAATTAATGGCTTAAATGTATAAAATAACACATTAAATGCTGTAAATTAATGGTTTAAATGTTATAAATTAACAGTTTAAATGTTATAAATTAATAGCTTGAATGTTATAATTTAATGGCTTAGATGATATAAATTAATAGTTTAAATGTTATAAATTAATGGCTAAATGTATAAAATAACAGTTCAAAAGTTAGAAATTAATGGCTTAAATGTTATAAATTAATAGCATAAATATTATAAATTAATAGTTTAGACGTTATAAATTAATTCCTTAAATGTTATAAATTAATGGCTTGAATGTTATAAATTAATAGCTTAAGTGTTGTAAATTAATGGTTTAGACGTTATAAATTACTAGTTACAATGTTGTTGTTTGATATTTTTTCTTACTTACCTGATATTTATGTTCTTCTTCGATGTTCACTCTCCGGAATTTCAGGCACAAAAGAGCTCGCGCGCGACCTCCGTGTTCCTTATATAACATAACAAGGCGTCGGTTTGTTAATCAAACGGTAACGATTTTTTGACATAGCAGGAGACGGTTTTTCCATTGTAACAAAATCAAATTGAACGATTTCTTAATTTTTATCGTAAATTGGCATCTTTTACGATTTAATACGATATCCATTTTTATCATTTTAATAGTTTCTACAAACTAAGACTATATTCACACCTACATGATACTAGTTTTCGACTATCGATTAGTTTGGACAAAAAGGGAAAAGAGCCTAAGTGCAGTCGATGACGTTACTGTGAAATAAGTTAAGCTATTAAATAATCAGACAGATAAAATTCATATTAAGCGTTATATTATATTATCGATATTCGTTCATTTACTCGTGCTAATTAAAAAATAAAACGTTCTTTTTTCTTGAGTAACACCTACATCACTGTTTGCGATATTTAAGATTCTTATTTAATGCTTATTTAGAAGTCAGGTACCTTTTTAATTCTTCACAAGTTAAACGATTAAATTTACTCGTTATAGTTGTAACATAAAATGGCTTTATTTCTTCAATACCGCCTGCATCGCTGTACGTGATACAGTTATTAATTATGTAGCAAATAATATGATCTAATTGGTTGTAATCGCGGTTACGTATTTCTTCGTTAAATCTATCGATGTATGGGGCTATTAGCGCGAGACTTACTGATTCCTCGAGGAATGGTTTGATTCTTATAAATTAATGTTTTAAATGTGCCAATTATTGTTTCAATTGTTATAAATTAATAGTTTAATCGTTGTTAATTATTTGCTTAAATGTTATAAATTAATAGCTTAAGTGTTATAAATTAATAGTTTGAGTGTTAGGAATTAATGGTATAAATGTAAAAATTAATAGCTTAAATGTTATGAATTTGTGACTTATTGTTGTAAATTCATGACGTAAATATTGTAAATTAATGGCTTAAATGTTATAAATTAATAGTGCAGTCCAGTGTAGATCATCCAAAATGATCTTAGCGGCTTTTGTTGATCCAAACTGGACTGTTGCGTAGTTCTTGGCTTGGTATCGTTTTCCAAAGATTAATCGAGTGATTAATTTTTGGAAAACGATGCCAATTACCAGGTCTCACCACGAGGAGGTGACTACGCACGAGACCCGCCCATGGGTTATTTAATACTACACATCGATCTCGACATTCAACCTATTGGCAGAATGTCCAGTTTTGACACTACTTGACCATGGGCCTGCGTAAAGAAATAGTTGTTTCGTAGTCTAACTGTGAAACACATATCTCCAACGCAGCGCGAACATGAATCTTTACAAACGTAGAACAAGGCATACGTAACGCATCATCTATCTCCCACACAACGATTACATCGATCAGTACAAATATACAATAATTCGCATCCCTACTGGCAACATTCGGTATCAAAGACACATTTATCTAACTTGGAACGAAAAGAAGAAGATGAAGCTACTGACACTGTCCCGAAACGGACGAGATCGCGATCTCTCGAAAGAACTAACAAACCTACGCGACGTACCCCCGTACACGAGATAACCCCGAGGTTCAACGGAAAGCCCAAGAATTGGCCGTAACTCGATTCCTGTTTCGCCGTTCGAAACTTACACGAGTCGCGGTCGATGGCGCCGACAGATGATGCCAGTGATCCACTAGTAATTCAGCCGTGGATCCAGCACACAGGCCAGCAACTTGACACACTCCAACTGAACAAGTGGAACCCTTGGAGGGACCGCTGAACAGGATTACGAAGGCAAGAGGCCCCAACTGAACAGTGGGGTCCACTCTCGGGGAGGGACCGCTGAACAGGATTACGAAGGCAATACCTCAACTGAACAGTGGGGTCCACTCCCGCGGGGCCGAACAGGATTACGTAGGACGTGAAATTGCTGGTCCCTGACCGAGTACCGAAGTACCAATCGGACAGGACTGCAGATCCACGACTGAATCCCCAACAGATTAGCAAGCATCACCGGCACGACGACAACTCCCGTGATCCGATGCAAACGTTGAGCAGTCACCAAGACAGAGCTGTCCTTGGGCGACTTACGAATCCGAAGAGTTGTCTAGAGCACATTGACCCGCACGCACCCGAAATACACGCGAGCGAGTACGCCACGCGACAGTTTGAAAGAACTGAGTGATCGCGAACCGATATATCGTGGGAACAATTTTTCCAGTATGGTAAGCGAGGGGATCAAGAGAGACGAGATCTTTATTTGTCGTTCCAAGATAGATAAGTATCTTTGTACAGAAAGAGCTTACAATGTACATAACATAGGTATCTATCTTATGATTAATTAAAGCTAATACGCTCGCATCCCACGGTGTCCTGCGATGTCCCACGATGTCCCACGTTGCCCCCGCGGGGGGGTATTAGTCCAGTTTAGATCACCAAAACTATTTTGGGTGATCAAGACCAGACTATATTCAAGTAGTTTTTAGCTTGATATCGTTTTCGAATAATAATACTAATATTCGAAATAGTACTTGGTGTATTATTATTTGAAAAACGATACCAATTACCGGGACCCACCACGAGGAGGTAACTACGCTCGGGTCCCATTTACATATGAGTTTTTACGCATTGGAAGCAGAGATTGTTATTTCGACCAATCGCGGGGAGACGCAATCGCGCGGAGAGACGTCAACGGGAGTCGTAAATTCCCGTTACGATTATACTAATCGACACCACGAGTTGATCGATCCCCTGATTTCCGTTAAGATAATAGGGGTGATTAAGTTTATATGACACTGTGATTCACAGAATTATAAAATATATATTTCCAACACTTAAACTACACTGTTGAGTAGATACAAATCGTCGATAATACCTTGTCGCACGAATATGAGATAGATATGACTAATAGAGCAAGGTTCGTACAATCGAATTTCGTATGTTAGTGGACGTAGCACTAGAGGATACTTGATAGGCACTAGATTTTGATGTTAGACTTCGACGTTGTCGTATGTAGAAGAAGTAAGTTGACTTGACTCTCCTGATGTAGCAGGAGAAGTCTGCGACTTGACTCTCCGAGAGTCGTAGGAGAAGTGACGAGTAGGAAACCTCCGACCAACGTGGTTCGTGAGTGACCTTGTGCATGGGAAAACCCAGCCTGTTCTATTAGACAGATGTTCGATTTTTCCTAATGGGCGCGTACCCGCTTTCTCCGTGTTTTTAATTGCGCCTAATAAACCCAAGGACCTCTCTAAAAACCAGATGTGCGTCGCAAATATTTCTAGCCTTAAGAAAGCTTTCAGGACGACGGATGGAATGCAGATACATGTGTACACAATGCAAGAGAAAGTTATGGTTGGTCCTCAGGTTTATTGAGGGTCGAAATGACGTTACGCAGGCCGTCGGCTGGCCGGTCGCGAGAGCTGCAGCGCAGATGTTTTAGGCGACGTAACATCCTCCCTCCGTTGAGAGGGTACCGATCAAAATTTCTGGTAGGTAGAGTTACTTGGAGCTGCCGCCCAACTCTTTGTTGATTGCTGATTGTCCGTGGTCTGCTGGATGGGGTCAGCTCGAGCGTAGGACGTGCTGCGTGGCACCTCGATCCGCGAGGCTCGTTGTCGTGTGGATTGTGATTGTCTGGATGAGGCCGTCTCCGCCAGAATGTATTCGATAATACGGCCGAGAGGCCGTTGCGTTGAGGATATGTTGTCTTCCTTGCGTTCTGGATCGTCGTGGTCCTCGGCATTGCCTAGATAGTTTCTGTTGAAGTTCACGAACCAGGACGTGTCGTGAAACAGCTCGGCCCATGAAGTGTCGTGGAACACCTCGTCCCAGGAGGTGTCGTTATAT
The DNA here is from genome assembly GCF_040668555.2 of Bombus flavifrons. Taxonomy (NCBI): domain Eukaryota; kingdom Metazoa; phylum Arthropoda; class Insecta; order Hymenoptera; family Apidae; genus Bombus; species Bombus flavifrons. The sequence continues at coordinate 220,977 of NW_027184777.1, read as the reverse complement.
ATCTCTCCGATTTCACAACGGAAAGTGAAATTCGCATGTAGATGCGTTGTGGAAACGTGAAGAAGATCTATGGTTGGTTGCGGAACAGGACTCCCCCCGCTGACCCATTCGTGTCGCGCCGTCTTGATGATGCGTGGTGGTTGGACCGGCGTGGACCAATTATCCGCAAAAGGCAAAATCAGAGACTTGTTCGAGGCAGCGCTCTGTGGCCGGGTATTGGGATCCGAAGGAGTGTTCTGAAAACTATCAATATCAATTACGTAATTATTCACGGTAGCAATAACGTAGATATTATTTCGCTTCGGGTTATTCGCAGCTGTGGCCCCTGTCGGCCATGGAGAGTGAGGACTCTTCACGGAATGTCCCGGAGAATGAATGAGAGTCTCCGATACGATGTTTATGCCAAATGTTGCGTGTGACGGTATGCAGAACAGGTTATTAACCGTCGAAGTGTTGATAAAGGAACGTCTGTTCCCAGATAATTCTATCATCGTGAATTTCGGAGAGTCTTCTGTAGGTTTCGCTTCTAGATTGGCTTCGGTATCCTTGACGGGATTTGACCCGCTACTCTCGTCGTTTTGAATTACAGTTGCAGGGCATCGCCCATCCTGTAACAGCTTCGGAAAGAATGTTTGCGACATCTTGTCGCCTGGTGAGGTTTTCTCTCTCTGTTGATCCAGAGAATCGTGAAGTGTTGTCTTCAGGACGCGTGTAGGCGATGAGGTGCGAGTTTCACGCAATGTGCCGCGCGGATTAGGCGATGAGATCCGCGTGTCAGGCGACGATATCGACGTTGGATTCGACGCGTTGTTTTCTGCCGGCGGAGTATGGCCGCTGTTGTCCTGGACGGGATTGAGTTCCTTCTGGTCCAGAGTATCTTGAGCGGTTTGCTGATTCAAGGCGTTTTGTGTCGTTGAATCAGATTGTTGTGATGCTGACGATGTGAACGTGGTCGTCGTCAGGTCGCGTATGGGGGACACGTTGTGAGTATCACGCGATGAGCTCCGCATGTCAGGCGACGGTATCGGCGCTAGGTTCGACGCGATATTCTCCGTCGGCTGGCGTTTCACGCATGAATCGCGTGCTTTTAATGTCGAAGGGGTTGTTGATGGTAGTAGGTCAAAGAGGTCCAGGATCCGTACGTCAATCTTAAAATGCTCTCGCAATAAAGAGTCTGCATGAGCAATTTCCCCCTCATCTAACGCTTCCAGCTCGTCCTGAACCTCGATTATCTTCCTCCAATTCTCGTCGAAGAAGTTACGGCATGCTATGAGGGAGTTCTTTTCTACCCGTCCAGACGCTTCATATTCGTCGAGTTGACGCTTCGTGGTCGCGAGTCGGCGGACTAAGATGCTTCGTCTCCGCCGCAGTGTGCTGATCGGTTCAGCGTGGGCCATATTTGAGTTTAATGGCAGGAACGAGTTTACCTTAATCAAATGGACGTTGATCTAGGAATCGGTAGCTACTCGTTACAGTGCGGTGTGGGCTCGCGTATGTGCTGAGCGAGGAAGGAGTTCCTTTCCGATGGCAGCTCCTTTGGCTAGTTGAATAAGTCGTTGGAATGTGGATTTCACGCGACACTGTATAGTCACTGGTCAATGCACTTTTTAATGGCGCAAAATCCGGCTCGAAGGACCATGTTATTTCGACCAATCGCGGGGAGACGCAATCGCGAGGAGAGACGTCAACGGGAGTCGTAAATTCCCGTTACGATTATACTAATCGACACCACGAGTTGATCGATCCCCTGATTTCCGTTAAGATAATAGGGGTGATTAAGTTTATATAACACTGTGATTCACAGAATTATAAAATATATATTTCCAACACTTAAACTACACTGTTGAGTAGATACAAATCGTCGATAACACCTTGTCGCACGAATATGAGATAGATATGACTAATAGAGCAAGGTTCGTACAATCGAATTTCGTATGTTAGTGGACGTAGCACTAGAGGATACTTGATAGACACTAGATTTTGATGTTAGACTTCGACGTTGTCGTATGTAGAAGAAGTAAGTTGACTTGACCCTCCTGATGTAGCAGGAGAAGTCTGCGACTTGACTCTCCGAGAGTCGTAGGAGAAGTGACGAGTAGGAAACCTCCGACCAACGTGGTTCGTGAGTGACCTTGTGCATGGGAAAACCCAGCCTGTTCTATTAGACAGATGTTCGATTTTTCCTAATGGGCGCGTACCCGCTTTCTCCGTGTTTTCAATTGCGCCTAATAAACCCAAGGACCTCTCTAAAAACCAGGTGTGCGTCGCAAATATTTCTAGCCTTAAGAAAGCTTTCAGGACGACGGATGGAATGCAGATACATGTGTACACAATGCAAGAGAAAGTTATGGTTGGTCCACAGGTTTATTGAGGGTCGAAATGACGTTACGCAGGCCGTCGGCTGGCCGGTCGCGAGAGCTGCAGCGCAGATGTTTTAGGCGACGTAACAGAGATGTAAAATTATTTTATAATAAAGCGACATTGTAGCGGCGGCATTGTTTTGTCCGGAGTTTATTTGTTTTTAAATTACTTGTAATCTAACGGTTTTGGTACTCCGAGGCAAAACAACAACACTATTTGAAATGTCCTATGACTCATGTGCAGCTACAGATAAGATGTCGTTGCCTTCGGTTAAACTACACTTGCTTCCTTGATTCCATGAATATGGTGTTGTTTCCTTGGTTTTTAGCAGACATGGAAATTTACATCTTAAAATTACAGTCTGCGTTACCACTGCTTTTATACAAAATAGTGAAATGAGAAATTAAGTACTGTATTTAAAATTAAAAAATAATGCTATATAGAAATAAAATAGCAATCCAGGGACCTGAAAGATTTCCTTAATAAAATAATACAATATAAATCATTAATTCACTCACATTGATGGTACTGATTTAAATCAATGAATGTAGAGTTGCTTCCGATTAATGGTACAACTGTTATAAATTAAGAGCACAATTACTTTGAATTAATGGGAGAATATGGTTATAAATTATTGGTATAGTTGTTAAGAATTAATGGAGGAATTGTTTTAGATTAATGGCTTAAATATTATAAATTAATGGCTTAGATGATATAAATTAATAGTTTAAATATTGTAAATTAGTGGCTTAGATGTTGTAAATTAATAGCTTAAATGTTATAATGTAATGGCTTAAATGTTATAAATTAATAGCTTAAATGTTATAAATTAATGGCTTAAATGTATAAAATAACACATTAAATGCTGTAAATTAATGGTTTAAATGTTATAAATTAACAGTTTAAATGTTATAAATTAATAGCTTGAATGTTATAATTAAATGGCTTAGGTGATATAAATTAATAGTTTAAATGTTATAAATTAATGGCTAAATGTATAAAATAACAGTTCAAAAGTTAGAAATTAATGGCTTAAATGTTATAAATTAATAGCATAAATGTTATAAATTAATAGTTTAGACGTTATAAATTAATTCCTTAAATGTTATAAATTAATGGCTTGAATGTTATAAATTAATAGCTTAAGTGTTGTAAATTAATGGTTTAGACGTTATAAATTACTAGTTACAATGTTGTTGTTTGATATTTTTTCTTACTTACCTGATATTTATGTTCTTCTTCGATGTTCACTCTCCGGAATTTCAGGCACAAAAGAGCTCGCGCGCGACCTCCGTGTTCCTTATATAACATAACAAGGCGTCGGTTTGTTAATCAAACGGTAACGATTTTTTGACATAGCAGGAGACGGTTTTTCCATTGTAACAAAATCAAATTGAACGATTTCTTAATTTTTATCGTAAATTGGCATCTTTTACGATTTAATACGAAATCCATTTTTATCATTTTAATAGTTTCTACAAACTAAGACTATATTCACACCTACATGATACTAGTTTTCGACTACCGATTAGTTTGGACAAAAAGGGAAAAGAGCCTAAGTGCAGTCGATGACGTTACTGTGAAATAAGTTAAGCTATTAAATAATCAGACAGATAAAATTCATATTAAGCGTTATATTATATTATCGATATTCGTTCATTTACTCGTGCTAATTAAAAAATAAAACGTTCTTTTTTCTTGAGTAACACCTACATCACTGTTTGCGATATTTAAGATTCTTATTTAATGCTTATTTAGAAGTCAGGTACCTTTTTAATTCTTCACAAGTTAAACGATTAAATTTACTGGTTATAGTTGTAACATAAAATGGCTTTATTTCTTCAATACCGCCTGCATCGCTGTACGTGATACAGTTATTAATTATGTAGCAAATAATATGATCTAATTGGTTGTAATCGCGGTTACGTATTTCTTCGTTAAATCTATCGATGTATTGGGCTATTAGCGCGAAACTTACTGATTCCTCGAGGAATGGTTTGATTCTTATAAATTAATGTTTTAAATGTGCCAATTATTGTTTCAATTGTTATAAATTAATAGTTTAATCGTTGTTAATTATTTGCTTAAATGTTATAAATTAATAGCTTAAGTGTTATAAATTAATAGTTTGAATGTTAGGAATTAATGGTATAAATGTAAAAATTAATAGCTTAAATGTTATGAATTTGTGACTTATCGTTGTAAATTCATGACGTAAATATTGTAAATTAATGGCTTAAATGTTATAAATTAATAGTGCAGTCCAGTGTAGATCATCCAAAATGATCTTAGGGGCTTTTGGTGATCCAATCTGGACTGTTGCGTAGTTCTTGGCTTGGTATCGTTTTCCAAAGATTAATCGACTGATTAATTTTTGGAAAACGATGCCAATTACCAGGTCTCACCACGAGGAGGTGACTACGCACGAGACCCGCCCATGGGTTATTTAACACTACACATCGATCTCGACATTCAACCTATTGGCAGAATGTCCAGTTTTGACACTACTTGACCATGGGCCTGCGTAAAGAAATAGTTGTTTCGTAGTCTAACTGCGAAACACATATCTCCAACGCAGCGCGAACATGAATCTTTACTAACGTAGAACAAGGCATACGTAACGCATCATCTATCTCCCACACAACGATTACATCGATCAGTACAAATATACAATAATTCGCATCCCTACTGGCAACATTCGGTATCAAAGACACATTTATCTAACTTGGAACGAAAAGAAGAAGATGAAGCTACTGACACTGTCCCGAAACGGACGAGATCGCGATCTCTCGAAAGAACTAACAATCCCACGCGACGTACCCCCGTACACGAGATAACCCCGAGGTTCAACGGAAAGCCCAAGAATTGGCCGTAACTCGATTCCTGTTTCGCCGTTCGAAACTTACACGAGTCGCGGTCGATGGCGCCGACAGATGATGCCAGTGATCCACTAGTAATTCAGCCGTGGATCCAGCACATAGGCCAGCAACTTGACACACTCCAACTGAACAAGTGGAACCCGGGGAGGGACCGCTGAACAGGATTACGAAGGCAAGAGGCCTCAACTGAACAGTGGGGTCCACTCACAGGGAGGGACCGCTGAACAGGATTACCAAGGCACGAGGCCCCAACTGAACAGTGGGGTCCACTCACGGGGAGGGACCGCTGAACAGGATTACGAAGGCAATACCTCAACTGAACAGTGGGGTCCACTCCCGCGGGGCCGAACAGGATTACGGAGGACGTGAAATTGCTGGTCCCTGACCGAGTACCGAAGTACCAATCGGACAGGACTGCAGATCCACGACTGAATCCCCAACAGATTAGCAAGCATCACCGGCACGACGACAACTCCCGTGATCCGATGCAAACGTTGAGCAGTCTCCAAGACAGAGCTGTCCTTGGGCGACTTACGAATCCGAAAAGTTGTCTAGAGCACATTGACCCCCACGCACCCGAAATACACGCGAGCGAGTACGCCACGCGACAGTTTGAAAGAACTGAGTGATCGCGAACCGATATATCGTGAGAACAATTTTTCCAGTATGGTAAGCGAGGGGATCAAGACATACGAGACCTTTATTTGTCGTTCCAAGATAGATAAGTATCTTTGTACAGAATGAGCTTACAATGTACATAACATAGGTATCTATCTTATGATTAATTAAAGCTAATACGCTCGCATCCCACGGTGTCCTACGATGTCCCACGATGTCCCACGTTGCCCCCGCGGGGGGGTATTAGTCCAGTTTAGATCACCAAAACTATTTTGGGTGATCAAGACCAGACTATATTCAAGTAGTTTTTAGCTTGATATCGTTTTCGAATAATAATACTAATATTCGAAATAGTACTTGGTGTATTATTATTTGGAAAACGATACCAATTACCGGGACCAAACACGAGGAGGTAACTACGCTCGGGTCCCATTTACATATGAGTTTTTACGCATTGGAAGCAGAGATGTAAAATTATTTTATGATAAAGCGACATTGTAGCGGCGGCATTGTTTTGTCCGGAGTTTATTTGTTTTTAAATTACTTGTAATCTAACGGTTTTGGTACTCCGAGGCAAAACAACAACACTATTTGAAATGTCCTATGACTCATGTGCAGCTACAGATAAGATGTCGTTGCCTTCGGTTAAACTACACTTCCTTCCTTGATTCCATGAATATGGTGTTGTTTCCTTGGTTTTTAGCAGACATGGAAAATTACATCTTAAAATTACACTCTGCGTTACCACTGCTTTTATACAAAATAGTGAAATGAGAAATTAAGTACTGTATTTAAAATTAAAAAATAATGCTCTATAGAAATAAAATAGCAATCCAGGGACCTGAAAGATTTCGTTAATAAAATAATACAATATAAATCATTAATTCACTCACATTGCTGGTACTGATTTAAATCAATGAATGTAGAGTTGCTTCCGATTAATGGTACAACTGTTATAAATTAAGAGCATAATTACTTTGAATTAATGGGAGAATATGGTTATAAATTATTGGTATAGTTGTTAAGAATTAATGGAGGAATTGTTTTAGATTAATGGCTTAAATATTATAAATTAATGGCTTAGATGATATAAATTAATAGTTTAAATATTGTAAATTAGTGGCTTAGATGTTGTAAATTAATAGCTTAAATGTTATAATTTAATGGCTTAGATGATATAAATTAATAGTTTAAATGTTATAAATTATTGGCAAAATGTATAAAATAACAGTTCAAAAGTTAAAAATTAATGGCTTAAATGTTATAAATTAATAGCATAAATGTTATAAATTAATAGTTTAGACGTTATAAATTAATTCCTTAAATGTTATAAATTAATGGCTTGAATGTTATAAATTAATAGCTTAAGTGTTGTAAATTAATGGTTTAGACGTTATAAATTACTAGTTACAATGTTGTTGTTTGATATTTTTTCTTACTTACCTGATATTTATGTTCTTCTTCGATGTTCACTCTCCGGAATTTCAGGCACAAAAGAGCTCGCGCGCGACCTCCGTGTTCCTTATATAACATAACAAGGCGTCGGTTTGTTAATCAAACGGTAACGATTTTTTGACATAGCAGTAGACGGTTTTTCCATTGTAACAAAATCAAATTGAACGATTTCTTAATTTTTATCGTAAATTGGCATCTTTTACGATTTAATACGATTTCCATTTTTATCATTTAAATAGTTTCTACAAACTAAGACTAAATTCACACCTACATGATACTAGTTTTCGAGTATCGATTAGTTTGGACAAAAAGGGAAAAGAGCCTAAGGGCAGTCGATGACGTTACTGTGAAATAAGTTAAGCTATTAAATAATCAGACAGATAAAATTCATATTATGCGTTACATTATATTATCGATATTCGTTCATTTACTCGTGCTAATTAAAAAATAAAACGTTCTTTTTTCTTGAGTAACACCTACATCACTGTTTGCCATATTTAAGATTCTTATTTAATGCTTATTTAGAAGTCAGGTACCTTTTTAATTCTTCACAAGTTAAACGATTAAATTTACTCGTTATAGTTGTAACATAAAATGGCTTTATTTCTTCAATTCCGCCTGCATCGCTGTACGTGATACAGTTATTAATTATGTAGCAAATAATATGATCTAATTGGCTGTAATCGCGGTTACGTATTTCTTCGTTAAATCTATCGATGTATTGGGCTATTAGCGCGAGACTTACTGATTCCTCGAGGAATGGTTTGATTCTTATAAATTAATGTTTTAAATGTGCCAATTATTGTTTCAATTGTTATAAATTAATAGTTTAATCGTTGTTAATTATTCGCTTAAATGTTATAAATTAATAGCTTAAGTGTTATAAATTAATAGTTTGAGTGTTAGGAATTAATGGTATAAATGTAAAAATTAATAGCTTAAATGTTATGAATTTGTGACTTATTGTTGTAAATTCATGACGTAAATGTTGTAAATTAATGGCTTAAATGTTATAAGTTAATAGTGCAGTCCAGTGTAGATCATCCAAAATGATCTTAGGGGCTTTTGTTGATCCAAACTGGACTGTTGCGTAGTTCTTGGCTTGGTATCGTTTTCCAAAGATTAATCGACTGATTAATTTTTGGAAAACGATGCCAATTACCAGGTCTCACCACGAGGAGGTGACTACGCACGAGACCCGCCCATGGGTTATTTAACACTACACATCGATCTCGACATTCAACCTATTGGCAGAATGTCCAGTTTTGACACTACTTGACCATGGGCCTGCGTAAAGAAATAGTTGTTTCGTAGTCTAACTGCGAACCACATATCTCCAACGCAGCGCTAACATGAATCTTTACAAACGTAGAACAAGGCATACGTAACGCATCATCTATCTCCCACACAACGATTACATCGATCAGTACAAATATACAATAATTCGCATCCCTACTGGCAACATTCGCTATCAAAGACACATTTTTCTAACTTGGAGCGAAAAGAAGAAGATGAAGCTACTGACACTGTCCCGAAACGGACGAGATCGCGATCTCTCGAAAGAACTAACAAACCTACGCGACGTACCCCCGTACACGAGATAACCCCGAGGTTCAACGGAAAGCCCAAGAATTGGCCGTAACTCGGTTCCTGTTTCGCCGTTCGAAACTTACACGAGTCGCGGTCGATGGCGCCGACAGATGATGCCAGTGATCCACTAGTAATTCAGCCGTGGATCCAGCACACAGGCCAGCAACTTGACACACTCCAACTGAACAAGTGGAACACGGGGAGGGACCGCTGAACAGGATTACGAAGGCAAGAGGCCCCAACTGAACAGTGGGGTCCACTCACAGGGAGGGACCGCTGAACAGGATTACCAAGGCCCGAGGCCCCAACTGAACAGTGGGGTCCACTCACGGGGAGGGACCGCTGAACAGGATTACGAAGGCAATGCCTCAACTGAACAGTGGGGTCCACTCCCGCGGGGCCGAACAGGATTACGGAGGACGTGAAATTGCTGGTCCCTGACCGAGTACCGAAGTACCAATCGGACAGGACTGCAGATCCACGACTGAATCCCCAACAGATTAGCAAGCATCACCGGCACGACGACAACTCCCGTGATCCGATGCAAACGTTGAGCAGTCACCAAGACAGAGCTGTCCTTGGGTGACTTACGAATCCGAAGAGTTATCTAGAGCACATTGACCCGCACGCAACCGAAATACACGCGAGCGAGTACGCCACGCGACAGTTTGAAAGAACTGAGTGATCGCGAACCGATATATCGTGGGAACAATTTTTCCAGTATGGTAAGCGAGGGGATCAAGAGAGACGAGATCTTTATTTGTCGTTCCAAGATAGATAAGTATCTTTGTACAGAATGAGCTTACAATGTACATAACATAGGTATCTATCTTATGATTAATTAAAGCTAATACGCTCGCATCCCACGGTGTCCTGCGATGTCCCACGATGTCCCACGTTGCCCCCGCGGGGGGGTATTAGTCCAGTTTAGATCACCAAAACTATTTTGGGTGATCAAGACCAGACTATATTCAAGTAGTTTTTAGCTTGATATCGTTTTCGAATAATAATACTAATATTCGAAATAGTACTTGGTGTATTATTATTTGGAAAACGATACCAATTACCGGGACCCACCACGAGGAGGTAACTACGCTCGGGTCCCATTTACATATGAGTTTTTACGCATTGGAAGCAGAGATTGTTATTTCGACCAATCGCGGGGAGACGCAATCGCGAGGAGAGACGTCAACGGGAGTCGTAAATTCCCGTTACGATTATACTAATCGACACCACGAGTTGATCGATCCCCTGATTTCCGTTAAGATAATAGGGGTGATTAAGTTTATATAACACTGTGATTCACAGAATTATAAAATATATATTTCCAACACTTAAACTACACTGTTGAGTAGATACAAATCGTCGATAACACCTTGTCGCACGAATATGAGATAGATATGACTAATAGAGCAAGGTTCGTACAATCGAATTTCGTATGTTAGTGGACGTAGCACTAGAGGATACTTGATAGACACTAGATTTTGATGTTAGACTTCGAAGTTGTCGTATGTAGAAGAAGTAAGTTGACTTGACCCTCCTGATGTAGCAGGAGAAGTCTGCGACTTGACTCTCCGAGAGTCGTAGGAGAAGTGACGAGTAGGAAACCTCCGACCAACGTGGTTCGTGAGTGACCTTGTGCATGGGAAAACCCAGCCTGTTCTATTAGACAGATGTTCGATTTTTCCTAATGGGCGCGTACCCGCTTTCTCCGTGTTTTTAATTGCGCCTAATAAACCCAAGGACCTCTCTAAAAACCAGATGTGCGTCGCAAATATTTCTAGCCTTAAGAAAGCTTTCAGGACGACGGATGGAATGCAGATACATGTGTACACAATGCAAGAGAAAGTTATGGTTGGTCCTCAGGTTTATTGAGGGTCGAAATGACGTTACGCAGGCCGTCGGCTGGCCGGTCGCGAGAGCTGCAGCGCAGATGTTTTAGGCGACGTAACATCCTCCCTCCGTTGAGAGGGTACCGATCAAAATTTCTGGTAGGTAGAGTTACTTGGAGCTGCCGCCCAACTCTTTGTTGATTGCTGATTGTCCGTGGTCTGCTGGATGGGGTCAGCTCGAGCGTAGGACGTGCTGCGTGGCACCTCGATCCGCGAGGCTCGTTGTCGTGTGGATTGTGATTGTCTGGATGAGGCCGTCTCCGCCAGAATGTATTCGATAATACGGCCGAGAGGCCGTTGCGTTGAGGATATGTTGTCTTCCTTGCGTTCTGGATCGTCGTGGTCCTCGGCATTGCCTAGATAGTTTCTGTTGAAGTTCACGAACCAGGACGTGTCGTGAAACAGCTCGGCCCATGAAGTGTCGTGGAACACCTCGTCCCAGGAGGTGTCGTTATATATCTCTCCGATTTCTCAACGGAAAGTGAAATTCGCATGTAGATGCGTTGTGGAAACGTGAAGAAGATCTATGGTTGGTTGCGGAACAGGACTCCCCCCGCTGACCCATTCGTGTCGCGCCGTCTTGATGATGCGTGGTGGTTGGACCGGCGTGGACCAATTATCCGCAAAAGGCAAAATCAGAGACTTGTTCGAGGCAGCGCTCTGTGGCCGGGTATTGGGATCCGAAGGAGTGTTCTGAAAACTATCAATATCAATTACGTAATTATTCACGGTAGCAATAACGTAGATATTATTTCGCTTCGGGTTATTCGCAGCTGTGGCCCCTGTCGGCCATGGAGAGTGAGGACTCTTCACGGAATGTCCCGGAGAATGAATGAGAGTCTCCGATACGATGTTTATGCCAAATGTTGCGTGTGACGGTATGCAGAACAGGTTATTAACCGTCGAAGTGTTGATAAAGGAACGTCTGTTCCCAGATAATTCTATCATCGTGAATTTCGGAGAGTCTTCTGTAGGTTTCGCTTCTAGATTGGCTTCGGTATCCTTGACGGGATTTGACCCGCTACTCTCGTCGTTTTGAATTACAGTTGCAGGGCATCGCCCATCCTGTAACAGCTTCGGAAAGAATGTTTGCGACATCTTGTCGCCTGGTGAGGTTTTCTCTCTCTGTTGATCCAGAGAATCGTGAAGTGTTGTCTTCAGGACGCGTGTAGGCGATGAGGTGCGAGTTTCACGCAATGTGCCGCGCGGATTAGGCGATGAGATCCGCGTGTCAGGCGACGATATCGACGTTGGATTCGACGCGTTGTTTTCTGCCGGCGGAGTATGGCCGCTGTTGTCCTGGACGGGATTGAGTTCCTTCTGGTCCAGAGTATCTTGAGCGGTTTGCTGATTCAAGGCGTTTTGTGTCGTTGAATCAGATTGTTGTGATGCTGACGATGTGAACGTGGTCGTCGTCAGGTCGCGTATAGGGGACACGTTGTGAGTATCACGCGATGAGCTCCGCATGTCAGGCGACGGTATCGGCGCTAGGTTCGACGCGATATTCTCCGTCGGCTGGCGTTTCACGCATGAATCGCGTGCTTTTAATGTCGAAGGGGTTGTTGATGGTAGTAGGTCAAAGAGGTCCAGGATCCGTACGTCAATCTTAAAATGCTCTCGCAATAAAGAGTCTGCATGAGCAATTTCCCCCTCATCTAACGCTTCCAGCTCGTCCTGAACCTCGATTATCTTCCTCCAATTCTCGTCGAAGAAGTTACGGCATGCTATGAGGGAGTTCTTTTCTACCCGTCCAGACGCTTCATATTCGTCGAGTTGACGCTTCGTGGTCGCGAGTCGGCGGACTAAGATGCTTCGTCTCCGCCGCAGTGTGCTGATCGGTTCAGCGTGGGCCATATTTGAGTTTAATGGCAGGAACGAGTTTACCTTAATCAAATGGACGTTGATCTAGGAATCGGTAGCTACTCGTTACAGTGCGGTGTGGGCTCGCGTATGTGCTGAGCGAGGAAGGAGTTCCTTTCCGATGGCAGCTCCTTTGGCTAGTTGAATAAGTCGTTGGAATGTGGATTTCACGCGACACTGTATAGTCACTGGTCAATGCACTTTTTAATGGCGCAAAATCCGGCTCGAAGGACCATGTTATTTCGACCAATCGCGGGGAGACGCAATCGCGAGGAGAGACGTCAACGGGAGTCGTAAATTCCCGTTACGATTATACTAATCGACACCACGAGTTGATCGATCCCCTGATTTCCGTTAAGATAATAGGGGTGATTAAGTTTATATAACACTGTGATTCACAGAATTATAAAATATATATTTCCAACACTTAAACTACACTGTTGAGTAGATACAAATCGTCGATAACACCTTGTCGCACGAATATGAGATAGATATGACTAATAGAGCAAGGTTCGTACAATCGAATTTCGTATGTTAGTGGACGTAGCACTAGAGGATACTTGATAGACACTAGATTTTGATGTTAGACTTCGACGTTGTCGTATGTAGAAGAAGTAAGTTGACTTGACCCTCCTGATGTAGCAGGAGAAGTCTGCGACTTGACTCTCCGAGAGTCGTAGGAGAAGTGACGAGTAGGAAACCTCCGACCAACGTGGTTCGTGAGTGACCTTGTGCATGGGAAAACCCAGCCTGTTCTATTAGACAGATGTTCGATTTTTCCTAATGGGCGCGTACCCGCTTTCTCCGTGTTTTTAATTGCGCCTAATAAACCCAAGGACCTCTCTAAAAACCAGATGTGCGTCGCAAATATTTCTAGCCTTAAGAAAGCTTTCAGGACGACGGATGGAATGCAGATACATGTGTACACAATGCAAGAGAAAGTTATGGTTGGTCCTCAGGTTTATTGAGGGTCGAAATGACGTTACGCAGGCCGTCGGCTGGCCGGTCGCGAGAGCTGCAGCGCAGATGTTTTAGGCGACGTAACAGAGATGTAAAATTATTTTATAATAAAGCGACATTGTAGCGGCGGCATTGTTTTGTCCGGAGTTTATTTGTTTTTAAATTACTTGTAATCTAACGGTTTTGGTACTCCGAGGCAAAACAACAACACTATTTGAAATGTCCTATGACTCATGTGCAGCTACAGATAAGATGTCGTTGCCTTCGGTTAAACTACACTTGCTTCCTTGATTCCATGAATATGGTGTTGTTTCCTTGGTTTTTAGCAGACATGGAAATTTACATCTTAAAATTACACTCTGCGTTACCACTGCTTTTATACAAAATAGTGAAATGAGAAATTAAGTACTGTATTTAAAATTAAAAAATAATGCTATATAGAAATAAAATAGCAATCCAGGGACCTGAAAGATTTCCTTAATAAAATAATACAATATAAATCATTAATTCACTCACATTGATGGTACTGATTTAAATCAATGAATGTAGAGTTGCTTCCGATTAATGGTACAACTGTTATAAATTAAGAGCACAATTACTTTGAATTAATGGGAGAATATGATTATAAATTATTGGTATAGTTGTTAAGAATTAATGGAGGAATTGTTTTAGATTAATGGCTTAAATATTATAAATTAATGGCTTGGATGATATAAATTAATAGTTTAAATATTGTAAATTAGTGGCTTAGATGTTGTAAATTAATAGCTTAAATGTTATAATTTAATGGCTTAGATGATATAAATTAATAGTTTAAATTGTTAGAATTTAATCTTGAAATTAAGATTAATAAACTGTGGAAGACACAATGTGTGTATTGAAACAATATTATATGATTTTTATTAAACAAAGTTATAGTAAAATACAAGTAAACGTTATGAATGTTGACAGTTGGCTAGTTATTCTCAGACTGACTAAGTGATCCATGGCCCTTGGAAAGATTTTGAATCCCCACTCTCTATACAGTAATGAGTGTGACCTATGTGGATGGCTTTGTGGCGGCACGTGTCACGGAACCTTCCAGAAGCTTCGCGATGCAAAGCGCTATGCCATCAAAGCGCGACACCGACGTGCCGAATGTTCCGTCCATATCCTTATACTTCTTCCGCCGAATTCTCGGAAGAGCATGCACGCGCTAGCAGCCGCGGTACATCTAACGAACGCACGCTAGTGGGGATAGCGCTGAGCGACGAAGGGAATAATCCGATCGGTCGATCACCTCATCTGTACGCGATTAATATCGTTGTATTCCAACATAAATGTTATAAATTATTGGCAAAATGTATAAAATAACAGTTCAAAAGTTAGAAATTAATGGCTTAAATGTTATAAATTAATAGCTTAAATGTTATAAATTAATGGCTTAAATGTATAAAATAACACTTTAAATGCTGTAAATTAATGGCTTAAATGTTATAAATTAATAGTGCAGTCCAGTGTAGATCATCCAAAATGATCTTAGGGGCTTTTGTTGATCCAAACTGGACTGTTGCGTAGTTCTTGGCTTGGTATCGTTTTCCAAAGATTAATCGACTGATTAATTTTTGGAAAACGATGCCAATTACCAGGTCTCACCACGAGGAGGTGACTACGCACGAGACCCGCCCATGGGTTATTTAACACTGCACATCGATCTCGACATTCAACCTATTGGCAGAATGTCCAGTTTTGACACTACTTGACCATGGGCCTGCGTAAAGAAATAGTTGTTTCGTAGTCTAACTGCGAAACACATATCTCCAACGCAGCGCTAACATGAATCTTTACAAACGTAGAACAAGGCATACGTAACGCATCATCTATCTCCCACACAACGATTACATCGATCAGTACAAATAAACAATAATTCGCATCCCTACTGGCAACATTCGGTATCAAAGACACATTTATCTAACTTGGAGCGAAAAGAAGAAGATGAAGCTACTGACACTGTCCCGAAACGGACGAGATCGCGATCTCTCGAAAGAACTAACAAACCTACGCGACGTACCCCCGTACACGAGATAACCCCGAGGTTCAACGGAAAGCCCAAGAATTGGCCGTAACTCGATTCCTGTTTCGCCGTTCGAAACTTACACGAGTCGCGGTCGATGGCGCCGACAGATGATGCCAGTGATCCACTAGTAATTCAGCCGTGGATCCAGCACATAGGCCAGCAACTTGACACACTCCAACTGAACAAGTGGAACCCGGGGAGGGACCGCTGAACAGGATTACGAAGGCAAGAGGCCCCAACTGAACAGTGGGGTCCACTCACAGGGAGGGACCGCTGAACAGGATTACCAAGGCACGAGGCCCCAACTGAACAGTGGGGTCCACTCACGGGGAGGGACCGCTGAACAGGATTACGAAGGCAATACCTCAACTGAACAGTGGGGTCCACTCCCCCGGGGCCGAACAGGATTACGGAGGACGTGAAATTGCTGGTCCCTGACCGAGTACCGAAGTACCAATCGGACAGGACTGCAGATCCACGACTGAATCCCCAACAGATTAGCAAGCATCACCGGCACGACGACAACTCCCGTGATCCGATGCAAACGTTGAGCAGTCACCAAGACAGAGCTGTCCTTGGGCGACTTACGAATCCGAAGAGTTGTCTAGAGCACATTGACCCGCACGCACCCGAAATACACGCGAGCGAGTACGCCACGCGACAGTTTGAAAGAACTGAGTGATCGCGAACCGATATATCGTGGGAACAATTTTTCCAGTATGGTAAGCGAGGGGATCAAGAGAGACGAGATCTTTATTTGTCGTTCCAAGATAGATAAGTATCTTTGTACAGAATGAGCTTACAATGTACATAACATAGGTATCTATCTTATGATTAATTAAAGCTAATACGCTCGCATCCCACGGTGTCCTGCGATGTCGCACGATGTCCCACGTTGCCCCCGCGGGGTGGTATTAGTCCAGTTTAGATCACCAAAACTATTTTGGGTGATCAAGACCAGACTATATTCAAGTAGTTTTTAGCTTGATATCGTTTTCGAATAATGATACTAATATTCGAAATAGTACTTGGTGTATTATTATTTGGAAAACGATACCAATTACCGGGACCCACCACGAGGAGGTAACTACGCTCGGGTCCCATTTACATATGACTTTTTACGCAGTGGAAGCAGAGATGTAAAATTATTTTATAATAAAGCGACATTGTAGCGGCGGCATTGTTTTGTCCGGAGTTTATTTGTTTTTAAATTACTTGTAATCTAACGGTTTTGGTACTCCGAGGCAAAACAACAACACTATTTGAAATGTCCTATGACTCATGTGCAGCTACAGATAAGATGTCGTTGCCTTCGGTTAAACTACACTTGCTTCCTTGATTCCATGAATATGGTGTTGTTTCCTTGGTTTTTAGCAGACATGGAAAATTACATCTTAAAATTACACTCTGCGTTACCACTGCTTTTATACAAAATAGTGAAATGAGAAATTATGTACTGTATTTAAAATTAAAAAATAGTGCTATATAGAAATAAAATAGCAATCCAGGGACCTGAAGGATTTCGTTAATAAAATAATACAATATAAATCATTAATTCACTCACATTGATGGTACTGATTTAAATCAATGAATGTAGAGTTGCTTCCGATTAATGGTACAACTGTTATAAATTAAGAGCACAATTACTTTGAATTAATGGGAGAATATCGTTATAAATTATTGGTATAGTTGTTAAGAATTAATGGAGGAATTGTTTTAGATTAATGGCTTAAATATTATAAATTAATGGCTTAGATGATATAAATTAATAGTTTAAATATTGTAAATTAGTGGCTTAGATGTTGTAAATTAATAGCTTAAATGTTATAATTTAATGGCTTAGATGATATAAATTAATAGTTTCAATGTTATAAATTATTGGCAAAATGTATAAAATAACAGTTCAAAAGTTAGAAATTAATGGCTTAAATGTTATAAATTAATAGCTTAAATGTTATAAATTAATGGCTTAAATGTATAAAATAACACATTAAATGCTGTAAATTAATGGTTTAAATGTTATAAATTAACAGTTTAAATGTTATAAATTAATAGCTTTAATGTTATAATTTAATGGCTAAGATGATATAAATTAATAGTTTAAATGTTATAAATTAATGGCTAAATGTATAAAATAACAGTTCAAAAGTTAGAAATTAATGGCTTAAATGTTATAAATTAATAGCATAAATGTTATAAATTAATAGTTTAGACGTTATAAATTAATTCCTTAAATGTTATAAATTAATGGCTTGAATGTTATAAATTAATAGCTTAAGTGTTGTAAATTAATGGTTTAGACGTTATAAATTACTAGTTACAATGTTGTTGTTTGATATTTTTTCTTACTTACCTGATATTTATGTTCTTCTTCGATGTTCACTCTCCGGAATTTCAGGCACAAAAGAACTCGCGCGCGACGTCCGTGTTCCTTATATAACTTAACAAGGCGTCGGTTTGTTAATCAAACGGTAACGATTTTTTGACATAGCAGGAGACGGTTTTTCCATTGTAACAAAATCAAATTGAACGATTTCTTAATTTTTATCGTAAATTGGCATCTTTTACGATTTAATACGATATCCATTTTTATCATTTTAATAGTTTCTACAAACTAAGACTATATTCACACCTACATGATACTAGTTTTCGACTATCGATTAGTTTGGACAAAAAGGGAAAAGAGCCTAAAGGCAGACGATGACGTTACTGTGAAATAAGTTAAGCTATTAAATAATCAGACAGATAAAATTCATATTAAGCGTTATATTATATTATCGATATTCGCTCATTTACTCGTGCTAATTAAAAAATAAAACGTTCTTTTTTCTTGAGTAACACCTACATCACTGTTTGCGGATATTTAAGATTTTATTTAATGCTTATTTAGAAGTCAGGTACCTTTTTAATTCTTCACAAGTTAAACGATTAAATTTACTCGTTATAGTTGTAACATAAAATGGCTTTATTTCTTCAATACCGCCTGCATCGCTGTACGTGATACAGTTATTAATTATGTAGCAAATAATATGATCTAATTGGTTGTAATCGCGGTTACGTATTTCTTCGTTAAATCTATCGATGTATTGGGCTATTAGCGCGAGACTTACTGATTCCTCGAGGAATGGTTTGATTCTTATAAATTAATGTTTTAAATGTGCCAATTATTGTTTCAATTGTTATAAATTAATAGTTTAATCGTTGTTAATTATTTGCTTAAATGTTATAAATTAATAGCTTAAGTGTTATAAATTAATAGTTTGAGTGTTAGGAATTAATGGTATAAATGTAAAAATTAATAGCTTAAATGTTATGAATTTGTGACTTATTGTTGTAAATTCATGACGTAAATATTGTAAATTAATGGCTTAAATGTTATAAATTAATAGTGCAGTCCAGTGTAGATCATCCAAAATGATCTTAGCGGCTTTTGTTGATCCAAACTGGACTGTTGCGTAGTTCTTGGCTTGGTATCGTTTTCCAAAGATTAATCGACTGATTAATTTTTGGAAAACGATGCCAATTACCAGGTCTCACCACGAGGAGGTGACTACGCACGAGACCCGCCCATGGGTTATTTAACACTGCACATCGATCTCGACATTCAACCTATTGGCAGAATGTCCAGTTTTGACACTACTTGACCATGGGCCTGCGTAAAGAAATAGTTGTTTCGTAGTCTAACTGCGAAACACATATCTCCAACGCAGCGCTAACATGAATCTTTACAAACGTAGAACCAGGCATACGTAACGCATGATCTATCTCCCACACAACGATTACATCGATCAGTACAAATAAACAATAATTCGCATCCCTACTGGCAACATTCGGTATCAAAGACACATTTATCTAACTTGGAGCGAAAAGAAGAAGATGAAGCTACTGACACTGTCCCGAAACGGACGAGATCGCGATCTCTCGAAAGAACTAACAAACCTACGCGACGTACCCCCGTACACGAGATAACCCCGAGGTTCAACGGAAAGCCCAAGAATTGGCCGTAACTCGATTCCTGTTTCGCCGTTCGAAACTTACACGAGTCGCGGTCGATGGCGCCGACAGATGATGCCAGTGATCCACTAGTAATTCAGCCGTGGATCCAGCACATAGGCCAGCAACTTGACACACTCCAACTGAACAAGTGGAACCCGGGGAGGGACCGCTGAACAGGATTACGAAGGCAAGAGGCCCCAACTGAACAGTGGGGTCCACTCACAGGGAGGGACCGCTGAACAGGATTACCAAGGCACGAGGCCCCAACTGAACAGTGGGGTCCACTCACGGGGAGGGACCGCTGAACAGGATTACGAAGGCAATACCTCAACTGAACAGTGAGGTCCACTCCCGCGAGGGCGAACAGGATTACGGAGGACGTGAAATTGGTGGTCTCTGATCGAGTACCCAAGTACCAATCGGACAGGACTGCAGATCCACGAGTGAATCCCCAACAGATTAGCAAGCATCACCGGCACGACGACAACTCCCGTGATCCGATGCAAAGGTTGAGCAGTCACCAAGACAGAGCTGTCCTTGGGCGACTTACGAATCCGAAGAGTTGTCTAGAGCACATTGACCCGCACGCACCCGAAATACACGCGAGCGAGTACGCCACGCGACAGTTTGAAAGAACTGAGTGATCGCGAACCGATATATCGTGGGAACAATTTTTCCAGTATGGTAAGCGAGGGGATCAAGAGAGACGAGATCTTTATTTGTCGTACCAAGATAGATAAGTATCTTTGTACAGAATGAGCTTACAATGTACATAACATAGGTATCTAACTTATGATTAATTAAAGCTAATACGCTCGCATCCCACGGTGTCCTGCGATGTCCCACGATGTCCCACGTTGCCCCCGCGTGGGGGTATTAGTCCAGTTTAGATCACCAAAAGTATTTTGGGTGATCAAGGCCAGACTATATTCAAGTAGTATTTAGCTTGATATCGTTTTCGAATAATAATACTAATATTCGAAATAGTACTTGGTGTATTATTATTTGGAAAACGATACCAATTACCGGGACCCACCACGAGGAGGTAACTACGTTCGGGTCCCATTTACATATGAGTTTTTACGCATTGGAAGCAGAGATGTAAAATTATTTTATAGTAAAGCGACATTGTAGCGGCGGCATTGTTTTGTCCGGAGTTTATTTGTTTTTAAATTACTTGTAATCTAACGGTTTTGGTACTCCGAGGCAAAACAGCAACACTATTTGAAATGTCCTATGACTCATGTGCAGCTACAGATAAGATGTCGTTGCCTTCGGTTAAACTACACTTGCTTCCTTGATTCCATGAATATGGTGTTGTTTCCTTGGTTTTTAGCAGACATGGAAAATTACATCTAAAAATTACACTCTGCGTTACCACTGCTTTTATACAAAATAGTGAAATGAGAAATTAAGTACTGTATTTAAAATTAAAAAATAATGGTATATAGAAATAAAATAGCAATCCAGGGACCTGAAAGGTTTCGTTAATAAAATAATACAATATAAATCATTAATTCACTCACATTGATGGTACTGATTTAAATCAATGAATGTAGAGTTGCTTCCGATTAATGGTACAACTGTTATAAATTAAGAGCACAATTACTTTGAATTAATTTGAGAATATGAATATAAATTATTGGTATAGTTGTTAAGAATTAATGGAGGAATTGTTTTAGATTAATGGCTTAAATATTATAAATTAATGGCTTAGATGATATAAATTAATAGTTTAAATATTGTAAATTAGTGGCTTAGATGTTGTAAATTAATAGCTTAAATGTTATAATATAATGGCTTAGATGATATAAATTAATAGTTTAAATGTTATAAATTAATGGCTAAATGTATAAAATAACAGTTCAAAAGTTAGAAATTAATGGCTTAAATGTTATAAATTAATAGCTTAAATGTTATAAATTAATAGCTTAAATGTATAAAATAGCACTTTAAATGTTGTAAATTAATGGCTTAGATGTTGTTCATTAATAGCTTAAATGTTATAAAATAATAGCTTAAATGTATAAAACAACAGTTTAAATGTTGTAAATTAGTGGCTCAGATGTTGTCAATTAATTGCTTAAATGTTAGAAATTAATGGCTTAAATGTTAGAAATTAATAGTTTAAATGTTATAAATTAATTGCTTAAATGTTATAAATTAATGGCTTAAATGTATAAAATAACACTTTAAATGCTGTAAATTAATGGTTTAAATGTTATAAATTAACAGTTTAAATGTTATAAATTAATAGCTTGAATGTTATAATTTAATGGCTTAGATGATATAAATTAATAGTTTAAATGTTATAAATTAATGGCTTAAATGTATAAAATAACACATTAAATGCTGTAAATTAATGGTTTAAATGTTATAAATTAACAGTTTAAATGTTATAAATTAGTGGCTTAAATGTATAAAATAACACATTAAATGCTGTAAATTAATGGTTTAAATGTTATAAATTAACAGTTTAAATGTTATAAATTAATAGCTTGAATGTTATAATTTAATGGCTTAGATGATATAAATTAATAGTTTAAATGTTATAAATTAATGGCTAAATGTATAAAATAATAGTTCAAAAGTTAGAAATTAATGGCTTAAATGTTATAAATTAATAGCATAAATGTTATAAATTAATAGTATAGACGTTATAAATTAATTCCTTAAATGTTATAAATTAATGGCTTGAATGTTATAAATTAATAGCTTAAGTGTTGTAAATTAATGGTTTAGACGTTATAAATTACTAGTTACAATGTTGTTGTTTGATATTTTTTCTTACTTACCTGATATTTATGTTCTTCTTCGATGTTCACTCTCCGGAATTTCAGGCACAAAAGAGCTCGCGCGCGACCTCCGTGTTCCTTATATAACATAACAAGGCGTCGGTTTGTTAATCAAACGGTAACGATTTTTTGACATAGCAGGAGACGGTTTTTCCATTGTAACAAAATCAAATTGAACGATTTCTTAATTTTTATCGTAAATTGGCATCTTTTACGATTTAATACGATATCCATTTCTATCATTTTAATAGTTTCTACAAACTAAGACTATATTCACACCTACATGATACTAGTTTTCGACTATCGATTAGTTTGGACAAAAAGGGAAAAGAGCCTAAGTGCAGTCGATGACGTTACTGTGAAATAAGTTAAGCTATTAAATAATCAGACAGATAAAATTCATATTAAGCGTTATATTATATTATCGATATTCGTTCATTTACTCGTGCTAATTAAAAAATAAAACGTTCTTTTTTCTTGAGTAACACCTACATCACTGTTTGCGATATTTAAGATTCTTATTTAATGCTTATTTAGAAGTCAGGTACCTTTTTAATTCTTCACAAGTTAAACGATTAAATTTACTCGTTATAGTTGTAACATAAAATGGCTTTATTTCTTCAATACCGCCTGCATCGCTGTACGTGATACAGTTATTAATTATGTAGCAAATATTATGATCTAATTGGTTGTAATCGCGGTTACGTATTTCTTCGTTAAATCTATCGATGTATTGGGCTATTAGCGCGAGACTTACTGATTCCTCGAGGAATGGTTTGATTCTTATAAATTAATGTTTTAAATATGCCAATTATTGTTTCAATTGTTATAAATTAATAGTTTAATCGTTGTTAATTATTTGCTTAAATGTTATAAATTAATAGCTTAAGTGTTATAAATTAATAGTTTGAGTGTTAGGAATTAATGGTATAAATGTAAAAATCAATAGCTTAAATGTTATGTATTTGTGACTTATTGTTGTAAATTCATGACGTAAATATTGTAAATTAATGGCTTAAATGTTATAAGTTAATAGTGCAGTCCAGTGTAGATCATCCAAAATGATCTTAGGGGCTTTTGTTGATCCAAACTGGACTGTTGCGTAGTTCTTGGCTTGGTATCGTTTTCCAAAGATTAATCGACTGATTCCAAAGATTATCTCCAACGCAGCGCTGACATGAATCTTTACAAACGTAGAACAAGGCATACGTAACGCATCATCTTTTTTTTTTTTTTTTTTTTTTGTTTAACGTGGAGGTAATCCGCGCGGACACCAGGTCGCTTCTGGGGTAAAGCGGCGTGGTAGTGCCGGACTCCAACCGACTAAAACCTCCACGATGACCGTCACGGCTGCGATCGAGAGGGGCCCGGGAACCGGTGTAAGCGATACACCGGGCCCCCCTCCGCGCTCAATACGTCACATAGTGAAGCGGTGTGCGGCCACGTCACACCGCGCCTCGTCGCCGGGGCCGCCGTGCCAGGCAGTCCGGTTCCCCTACCGGGCTGCTCTGCGGCCCCGGGGGCGCTGAGCTGCCAGCGCCTAAGTTTGTACCCCGCCGGGGGACGCGGCGGACCTAGTGCTTCTCACCGAAGCGCGTCCATGACCCCTGCCGCGCCCTCGCCGGTCATTCCTTTCAGGGTGAGAGTACCGCACCCTCACCCTCTCCGCAGCCTCTTTTCGAAGCATGACCTGTTCACAGAAGGAGGTCACGGCCCTCCTCCTTCTCTCGTTTGTCAACAGTGCTTCGAAAATCACCGGAGGCGAAAGATCCCCGCCGATTTCCACGATGAGGTCGTGGCGCGGCCGCGCCCACGCCGGGCAGTATTCCAGCGTGTGCTGCGCCGAATCCACACTCGCATCGCAGTGGTGGCAGCGCGCGGTCGCTTCCTTCCCGATTCGGTGCAGATACTCACCGAAGCAACCGTGTCCGGTGAGCACCTGCGTCACCCTGTAGGTCAGGGGAGGCCCGCCGCCGTCCAACCAAACGTCCCAGTTTGGAAGGACGGCCCCGAGGACTCTTATCCCCGGCGCACCCGCTCTCGTGTCGAGGCTGGCGCGCCATCTGTCGAGCAAAGTTCGCCGAGCCCGAACCCCGACGTCGGCGCCCCCCGGGCCCGCCCCGTCCGACAGACCCCGAGTGTGGAGATAAATCTCACGGCACCTCAGGGCCTGCATTTCGAACGGGGGAAATCCGGCGAGCACCGCCGCCGCCGCCGCCGAAATAGTGCGGAAGCCCCTCGCTATCCTGATGGCCACCGTCCTGTGCAGTCTCCTGACTACTAAGAGACTGCGACGATTGGTCATCAGGTCCTCCGCCCAGACCGGAGCCCCGTAGAGGAGCTTCGATCGCACCACGCCGGCGTACAGCCGGCGCACCCCGACGTCGGGCCCGCCCAGCCGAGGCAGCAGACGTCCTAAGGCGTTCGCCGTCGCCTCGACAGACGGCGTCAGGCGCTCGAAGTGAACGCCGAAGGTCCAGTGGCTGTCGAGGGTCAGGCCCAGATACTTCATGCTGGTCCCGACCCCGATCTCAGTCCCTTCCAACCTCAGGCGGTAACCCGCTGGGGGCGTTCCGTGATCGGCCTTGCGGCAAAACCACATTGCCTCGGACTTCTCAGGGGACACCCTCAGTCCCAATCGCTTGATTTCGGCGACCACGCAGGCCACCGCCAGCTCCGCCAGGCGGACGGTTCTACCCCATGCCGTGCCCCAGACCAGCACCAACGTGTCGTCGGCGTAGCACGTCAGCGCCGAGTTCGGAGGCATCGGCGTCCGAAGTACCGCGTCGTACGCGATGTTCCACAGCAACGGGCCCAACACCGAACCTTGCGGGACCCCGCGGTGTACAGCCCTCCCGGTCACCCCCCCTCCCCGGACGGTGTAGACGATACTCCGGTCCCGGAGGAAAGCCCGGACCACATCCCGCAGATACGCGGGTACGCGATGAAATTCGAGGGCCCGGCATATTCTGTCCCACGGGATGCTGTTGAAGGCGTTGACCACGTCCAGCGATACGGCCAACGCCACGTAACCACGCCGCTCGGCCCCCTCGACAAGGGAGCGGACACGGGCGATAGCGTCGGTCGTAGACCGCCCCCTCCGGAAACCGAACTGGCCATCGTGCAACCCGGGCACGCTCCGGGACAAATGCGACTCCAGGCGGGCAGCTATCACTCTCTCCAGCAGCTTGCCCGCCTCGTCCAAAAGGCACACCGGCCGGAAGGCGGAAGGCGAGTCCGGAGAGCGCCCCGGCTTCGGCAGTAGGACCATCCGCCCCTCCTTCCACGAAGTAGGGAATTCACCTCGAGACAGGCATCCGTCGAACAGACGCATTAGTCTCGGGGCCAAGACCCCGGCGACGTCCCTCCACAGGCGGGCCGGGACTCCATCAGGACCCGGAGCTTTCCGCGCTCCGATCCTCTCGACGGCCCTGGCCAGTTCTTCCTCGGTGACCCTCGATTCCGGGCTCCAACTCCCCGCAGTGACCCGTGGTTCCTCTTCCAGCGGCTGGGACTCCTGCTCCTCCT
Organism: Bombus flavifrons; assembly: GCF_040668555.2. NCBI lineage: Eukaryota > Metazoa > Arthropoda > Insecta > Hymenoptera > Apidae > Bombus > Bombus flavifrons. The sequence goes on along the minus strand of NW_027184777.1, from coordinate 194,987 downwards.
CTTTGGTAAAGGTGCCCACTCCCTCATTCGCTGCTCCCGGAAACAGGGTGCCGACGACCTCCTCCAGGAACCGAGGGTCCATGCTCTCCGTTAAGGGAGGCGCCCATGGACGGAGTTTGTTCAATACCATCTTGTAAGGACGCCCCCAGGGATCAGAGTCGAGGCTGGCCAGAAGCTCGTTCCAGGCCCGCCTCTTCGCCTCCTTGATGGCTCGTTGGAGGGGCCTCCGCGCTTCGCGGTAGGCCTCGTACAGGCGAGCCACTGTGCCTTCGTCCTCCCGCCGTCTACGGCGGGATCTGGTGTATTGGCGCCGAGCGTGGATACACGCCTACCGGCCCACCGGGAAGGAGAAGAAAATTCCCGCGATGGGCGGTGACGCGGCGCGGCGTTCCAGACCGCGGCATACACGAATCACAGATCGCGTGCATGTCGCGTCTCAGCCGGGTGGCTCCTGCTTCCGCGTCCTCCTCGGTCGGGGATTCTTCTAACCAAGCCACGGCTATAGCGGCCGCCGCCATGAAGTCCTCGTCGCGCCGCGTCACCGCCCATCGCGGGAATTTTCTTCTCCTTCCCGGTGGGCCGGTAGGCCCGCGCGCATCCGACGAACGGTAGCCCGTCGCGCCGCCAACCGCCACCTCCATCACGATGTAGAGATGGTCCGAGAGGGTCTCCTCCGGGGAGACCTTCCAACCGGAAACGCGGCGGGATGCGGCGGGGTTTGCCCATGTGAGGTCCACTATGGACTCGCCCCGCCACGCCACGCACGTGCTGGACGACCCCCGGTTCATAAGTCGGAGGTCGAGTGCGGCCGCCCAATCCTGTACATCGCGCCCCCTTCTGTTGGTCCGGCGGGAGCCCCACGCCGTTGAGTGGGCGTTGAAGTCCCCGAGGACCAGTGACGGGCAGGCGCCTAAACGTCTCGTGCAAGCCGCGAGTCCGTCCAGAAAGGAGGCGTATTCTGCCTGGCTGATGTTGGGCGACACGTAGATGGCTACCACGGCCAGGTCGCCCCATTTCACGGCCACGAAGCCCCGTCCGCGCTCAATTACCGAGCAGGAAGGGCTTCCCGCAATTCCAGTCCAGAATATGGCGACCGAGCCGGTCAGATCTCCAGCGCCTCGCGACGCGTCGGGAATGCAGTACGGCTCAGCCACTGCCGCCAGAGCAATCCGCCGCTCCGTCAAGCTCTGAAACATTAAGTCCTGAGCACGGCGGGAGCGGTTAAGATTGCACTGCAGGAGCAGTTGTCCTCCTCCTCTTCTTCCGCTCACGTTGGGGAAGGCTCCGTCTCCATAGCCTCCTCCGGGCCGTTCCCCTCGCAGTCGTTGTGTCTGACTTCGCCATCCTCTCTTCCGTCCTTCGTGGGGTCAGTTGGCGGCGGTATTCTTTCTTTCCTCGTCGCCGCATCCCCACCGTCGCCTGGAACGGTCCTTGCTTCCTGTGCGGCCCTCCTCCTACGGGCAGGCGGCTTGCATGCCGGTGATCCCATACGGTGCGACGCGGGCAGTCCCAGGTCCGCGCACACCGGACACGTGGGTACTCGCGCCGAGCAGTCCCTGGCGCGATGTCCTTCCGCCCCGCACCGGTAGCAGCGCTCTGACCGGTCGGCCGTCGATGTGCAGTCCCGGCGCACGTGACCCGACTCCATGCACCTGAAGCATTGGAGTCGGCGCGCAGGGAGAGGGGAAACCCTCGCCGCTGACCAACCTATGTTGATCCTACCTCCTGGTCCGGCATCTCTTCCTCTGCTGATTCTCCTGGCTGCTGTTAGCGGGCAGCGTAGCCATACCGACCCGAGGCCCCGAGGGGCGGAACGTATAACACCCACGTTGACCTCGTCGGCGTGGCAGCCCCCGGCCTCAGCAACGGCGGCTGCCACCTCCTCTGCGGTGACCGAGTCCTCCAGTCCGGTCACTCTTAGTTCGGCCGTCCTTCGCGGGACGGTTACCTTGGCGGGCAAATCTTTCAGCGTGGCCGCCATCCGCTCGGCCAGTCGTGATGCTTTACTTCCAGCGTCCTGGCCCGGGATTTCGAACAGCAGCGCCCCCGTGATCGTCCTCCTCGGTCTTAACTCCGTGATGTCGAGTTCGGAGAGCTTGACTTCTCTCTTCACCACTGACATCGCGTCCTTGTATGTGAAGCCCGAGCCGTCCCTCACGGTGAGCGATACCGCGGCACACCGTGGGGGTCGGGGAAGGTCCGGCACTTTCTCGCTGTGCGCGTCCCGCCCGCTAGCGTTGCGTTTCCCTCCTGCCCCGATAGCTCCGAGTCCATTGCCGCTGCCTGCTGCTCGCATGGATTCCCTTCCCGTGCGGGGGCGCACCGGTGGCCGAGCGGCCGCCTCCGCGAAAGTCCTTGCCCTCGTTTCGCTGCTTCTGGTCGCCGTCCAGGGCGCCAAGGCTCCTATTCGCGATGTCGACGTCGGAAGAGACGATAATACCCTTCTCTTGGTTCTTGCGTCCTCGGTCGGCGCATGGACCGTTGAAAGAGGTTGCACCGTGGGCTTCCTGTTCTTCCGCCTCGCTCTACCTCTTCTTCCTCTTACCACAGTAGTGAATCCTGCCTCGTCGGCCGACGACTCCATAGTCGACCGTGAGGTGTCTCTCGCCGACCGCGATCGTGCTTGTACGATTCCTGTGGCGACTCCAGTATCCGTGGCCGGGGGAATTGCCGCCGCTGGCAGTATTTTTTGCCGACATTCCTCCAACTTGCGGAGGATCAGGATCTTGAAATCTTCTAGTGGGTCTCGAGGTCCTGAATCACCGAATCTATCCGTTCCCTCGGTAAGCGTTTTTCGTGCATCACATGTACTCCCCGACTCGTCGGGACAGCGGAGACGGCACGACGCTGACCAGGGGTGTTGGGGAGGTGGGGGAGGGGGACCCATGGCCATTACCGCTGCGGCCCGAGGAGCATTTTCTTTCGTCCTCCTCGTAGAGGTGATCCCCACCTCTTGTCCTTTGCCGTCGGTGTTACCAACTTTGGCTGTCCTCTCCGCGCGATCCCTGGTCAGCCGTTCCACCGTTTCTTGGAGACGACTGACCTCTTCCTCCAGAAAACGCACCCTCCTTCGCAGGTATGCGACGTCCTCCTCTTCCCGATCGTGGGTCGGTTCCGCTTCTTTCCCGGTCGCTTGTTTGCCGACCGGCCCGGTCCTCGCTTCGTCCCTCCGCATGCCGTCGCCGCCGTCGGCACCGCCGCGGATGGTAGAGGCGGCGGCGGCGGCGACCACGGTGACAGCCTCGGCGTCGGTATCGGTGTCGATATCCGTCCCGCGCCTCACGCCCCTCTTCTTCCTTTTACAGGGAGCCGGAAGCAGCGCGGAGTCGGGATCCCGCGCGGGACGTAACGCATCATCTATCTCCCATACAACGATTACATCGATCAGTACAAATATACAATAATTCGCATCCCTACTGGCAACATTCGGTATCAAAGACACATTTATCTAACTTGGAACGAAAAGAAGAAGATGAAGCTACTGACACTGTCCCGAAACGGACGAGATCGCGAACTCTCGAAAGAACTAACAAACCTACGCGACGTACCCCCGTACACGAGATAACCCCGAGGTTCAACGGAAAGCCCAAGAATTGGCCGTAACTCGATTCCTGTTTCGCCGTTCGAAACTTACACGAGTCGCGGTCGATGGCGCCGACAGATGATGCCAGTGATCCACTAGTAATTCAGCCGTGGATCCAGCACATAGGCCAGCAACTTGACACACTCCAACTGAACAAGTGGAACCCGGGGAGGGACCGCTGAACAGGATTACGAAGGCAAGAGGCCCCAACTGAACAGTGGGGTCCACTCACAGGGAGGGACCGCTGAACAGGATTACCAAGGCACGAGGCCCCAACTGAACAGTGGGGCCCACTCACGGGGAGGGACCGCTGAACAGGATTACGAAGGCAATACCTCAACTGAACAGTGGGGTCCACTCCCGCGGGGCCGAACAGGATTACGGAGGACGTGAAATTGGAGGTCTCTGATCGAGTACCCAAGTAACAATCGGACAGGACTGCAGATCCACGAGTGAATCCCCAACAGATTAGCAAGCATCACCGGCACGACGACAACTCCCGTGATCCGATGCAAACGTTGAGCAGTCACCAAGACAGAGCTGTCCTTGGGCGACTTACGAATCCGAAGAGTTGTCTAGAGCACATTGACCCGCACGCACCCGAAATACACGCGAGCGAGTACGCCACGCGACAGTTTGAAAGAACTGAGTGATCGCGAACCGATATATCGTGGGAACAATTTTTCCAGTATGGTAAGCGAGGGGATCAAGAGAGACGAGATCTTTATTTGTCGTTCCAAGATAGATAAGTATCTTTGTACAGAATGAGCTTACAATGTACATAACATAGGTATCTATCTTATGATTAATTGAAGCTAATACGCTCGCATCCCACGGTGTCCTGCGATGTCCCACGATGTCCCACGTTGCCCCCGCGGGGGGGTTTTAGTCCAGTTTAGATCACCAAAACTATTTTGTGTGATCAAGACCAGACTATATTCAAGTAGTTTTTAGCTTGATATCGTTTTCGAATAATAATACTAATATTCGAAATAGTACTTGGTGTATTATTATTTGGAAAACGATACCAATTACCGGGACCCACCACGAGGAGGTAACTACGGTCGGGTCCCATTTACATATGAGTTTTTACGCATTGGAAGCAGAGATGTAAAATTATTTTATAATTAAGCGACATTGTAGCGGCGGCATTGTTTTGTCCGGAGTTTATTTGTTTTTAAATTACTTGTAATCTAACGGTTTTGGTACTCCGAGGCAAAACAACAACACTATTTGAAATGTCCTATGACTCATGTGCAGCTACAGATAAGATGTCGTTGCCTTCGGTTAAACTACACTTGCTTCCTTGATTCCATGAATATGGTGTTGTTTCCTTGGTTTTTAGCAGACATGGAAAATTACATCTTAAAATTACACTCTGCGGTACCACTGCTTTTATACAAAATAGTGAAATGAGAAATTAAGTACTGTATTTAAAATTAAAAAATAATGCTATATAGAAATAAAATAGCAATCCAGGGACCTGAAAGATTTCGTAAATAAAATAATACAATATAAATCATTAATTCACTCACATTGATGGTACTGATTTAAATCAATGAATGCAGAGTTGCTTCCGATTAATGGTACAACTGTTATAAATTAAGAGCACAATTACTTTGAATTAATGGGAGAATATGAATATAAATTATTGGTATAGTTGTTAAGAATTAATGGAGGAATTGATTTAGATTAATGGCTTAAATATTATAAATTAATGGCTTAGATGATATAAATTAATAGTTTAAATATTGTAAATTAGTGGCTTAGATGTTGTAAATTAATAGCTTAAATGTTATAATTTAATGGCTTAGATGATATAAATTAATAGTTTAAATGTTATAAATTATTGGCAAAATGTATAAAATAACAGTTCAAAAGTTAGAAATTAATGGCTTAAATGTTATAAATTAATAGCTTAAATGTTATAAATTAATGGCTTAAATGTATAAAATAACACATTAAATGCTGTAAATTAATGGTTTAAATGTTATAAATTAACAGTTTAAATGTTATAAATTAATAGCTTGAATGTTATAATTTAATGGCTTAGATGATATAAATTAATAGTTTAAATGTTATAAATTAATGGCTAAATGTATAAAATAACAGTTCAAAAGTTAGAAATTAATGGCTTAAATGTTATAAATTAATAGCATAAATGTTATAAGTTAATAGTTTAGACGTTATAAATTAATTCCTTAAATGTTATAAATTAATGGCTTGAATGTTATAAATTAATAGCTTAAGTGTTGTAAATTAATGGTTTAGACGTTATAAATTACTAGTTACAATGTTGTTGTTTGATATTTTTTCTTACTTACCTGATATTTATGTTCTTCTTCGATGTTCACTCTCCGGAATTTCAGGCACAAAAGAGCTCGCGCGCGACCTCCGTGTTCCTTATATAACATAACAAGGCGTCGGTTTGTTAATCAAACGGTAACGATTTTTTGACATAGCAGGAGACGGTTTTTCCATTGTAACAAAATCAAATTGAACGATTTCTTAATTTTTATCGTAAATTGGCATCTTTTACGATTTAATACGATATCCATTTTTATCATTTTAATAGTTTCTACAAACTAAGACTATATTCACACCTACATGATACTAGTTTTCGACTATCGATTAGTTTGGACAAAAAGGGAAAAGAGCCTAAGTGCAGTCGATGACGTTACTGTGAAATAAGTTAAGCTATTAAATAATCAGACAGATAAAATTCATATTAAGCGTTATATTATATTATCGATATTCGTTCATTTACTCGTGCTAATTAAAAAATAAAACGTTCTTTTTTCTTGAGTAACACCTACATCACTGTTTGCGATATTTAAGATTCTTATTTAATGCTTATTTAGAAGTCAGGTACCTTTTTAATTCTTCACAAGTTAAACGATTAAATTTACTCGTTATAGTTGTAACATAAAATGGCTTTATTTCTTCAATACCGCCTGCATCGCTGTACGTGATACAGTTATTAATTATGTAGCAAATAATATGATCTAATTGGTTGTAATCGCGGTTACGTATTTCTTCGTTATATCTATGGATGTATAGGGCTATTAGCGCGAGACTTACTGATTCCTCGAGGAATGGTTTGATTCTTATAAATTAATGTTTTAAATGTGCCAATTATTGTTTGAATTGTTATAAATTAATAGTTTAATCGTTGTTAATTATTTGCTTAAATGTTATAAATTAATAGCTTAAGTGTTATAAATTAATAGTTTGAGTGTTAGGAATTAATGGTATAAATGTAAAAATTAATAGCTAAATGTTATGAATTTGTGACTTATTGTTGTAAATTCATGACGTAAATATTGTAAATTAATGGCTTAAATGTTATAAATTAATAGTGCAGTCCAGTGTAGATCATCCAAAATGATCTTAGCGGCTTTTGTTGATCCAAACTGGACTGTTGCGTAGTTCTTGGCTTGGTATCGTTTTCCAAAGATTAATCGAGTGATTAATTTTTGGAAAACGATGCCAATTACCAGGTCTCACCACGAGGAGGTGACTACGCACGAGACCCGCCCATGGGTTATTTAACACTACTCATCGATCTCGACATTCAACCTATTGGCAGAATGTCCAGTTTTGACACTACTTGACCATGGGCCTGCGTAAAGAAATAGTTGTTTCGTAGTATAACTGCGAAACACATATCTCCAACGCAGCGCTAACATGAATCTTTACAAACGTAGAACAAGGCATACGTAACGCATCATCTATCTCCCACACAACGATTACATCGATCAGTACAAATAAACAATAATTCGCATCCCTACTGGCAACATTCGGTATCAAAGACACATTTATCTAACCTGGAGCGAAAAGAAGAAGATGAAGCTACTGACACTGTCCCGAAACGGACGAGATCGCGATCTCTCGAAAGAACTAACAAACCTACGCGACGTACCCCCGTACACGAGATAACCCCGAGGTTCAACGGAAAGCCCAAGAATAGGCCGTAACTCGATTCCTGTTTCGCCGTTCGAAACTTACACGAGTCGCGGTCGATGGCGCCGACAGATGATGCCAGTGATCCACTAGTAATTCAGCCGTGGATCCAGCACATAGGCCAGCAACTTGACACACTCCAACTGAACAAGTGGAACCCGGGGAGGGACCGCTGAACAGGATTACCAAGGCACGAGGCCCCAACTGAACAGTGGGGTCCTCTCACGGGGCGGGACCGCTGAACAGGATTACGAAGGCAATACCTCAACTGAACAGTGGGGTCCACTCCCGCGGGGCCGAACAGGATTACGGAGGACGTGAAATTGCTGGTCCCTGACCGAGTACCGAAGTACCAATCGGACAGGACTGCAGATCTACGACTGAATCCCCAACAGATTAGCAAGCATCACCGGCACGACGACAACTCCCGTGATCCGATGCAAACGTTGAGCAGTCACCAAGACAGAGCTGTCCTTGGGCGACTTACGAATCCGAAGAGTTGTCTAGAGCACATTGACCCGCACGCACCCGAAATACACGCGAGCGAGTACGCCACGCGACAGTTTGAAAGAACTGAGTGATCGCGAACCGATATATCGTGGGAACAATTTTTCCAGTATGGTAAGCGAGGGGATCAAGAGAGACGAGATCTTTATTTGTCGTTCCAAGATAGATAAGTATCTTTGTACAGAATGAGCTTACAATGTACATAACATAGGTATCTATCTTATGATTAATTGAAGCTAATACGCTCGCATCCCACGGTGTCCTGCGATGTCCCACGATGTCCCACGTTGCCCCCGCGGGGGGGGGGGGGTATTAGTCCAGTTTAGATCACCAAAACTATTTTGGGTGATCAAGACCAGACTATATTCAAGTAGTTTTTAGCTTGATATCGTTTTCGAATAATAATACTAATATTCGAAATAGTACTTGGTGTATTATTATTTGGAAAACGATACCAATTACCGGGACCCACCACGAGGAGGTAACTACGCTCGGGTCCCATTTACATATGAGTTTTTACGCATTGGAAGCAGAGATTGTTATTTCGACCAATCGCGGGGAGACGCAATCGCGCGGAGAGACGTCAACGGGAGTCGTAAATTCCCGTTACGATTATACTAATCGACACCACGAGTTGATCGATCCCCTGATTTCCGTTAAGATAATAGGGGTGATTAAGTTTATATAACACTGTGATTCACAGAATTATAAAATATATATTTCCAACACTTAAACTACACTGTTGAGTAGATACAAATCGTCGATAATACCTTGTCGCACGAATATGAGATAGATATGACTAATAGAGCAAGGTTCGTACAATCGAATTTCGTATGTTAGTGGACGTAGCACTAGAGGATACTTGATAGACACTAGATTTTGATGTTAGACTTCGACGTTGTCGTATGTAGAAGAAGTAAGTTGACTTGACCCTCCTGATGTAGCAGGAGAAGTCTGCGACTTGACTCTCCGAGAGTCGTAGGAGAAGTGACGAGTAGGAAACCTCCGACCAACGTGGTTCGTGAGTGACCTTGTGCATGGGAAAACCCAGCCTGTTCTATTAGACAGATGTTCGATTTTTCCTAATGGGCGCGTACCCGCTTTCTCCGTGTTTTTAATTGCGCCTAATAAACCCAAGGACCTCTCTAAAAACCAGATGTGCGTCGCAAATATTTCTAGCCTTAAGAAAGCTTTCAGGACGACGGATGGAATGCAGATACATGTGTACACATCCCACGGTGTCCTGCGATGTCCCACGATGTCCCACGTTGCCCCCGCGGGGGGTATTAGTCCAGTTTAGATCACCAAAACTATTTTGGGTGATCAAGACCAGACTATATTCAAGTAGTTTTTAGCTTGATATCGTTTTCGAATAATAATACTAATATTCGAAATAGTACTTGGTGTATTATTATTTGGAAAACGATACCAATTACCGGGACCCACCACGAGGAGGTAACTACGCTCGGGTCCCATTTACATATGAGTTTTTACGCATTGGAAGCAGAGATGTAAAATTATTTTATAATAAAGCGACATTGTAGCGGCGGCATTGTTTTGTCCGGAGTTTATTTGTTTTTAAATTACTTGTAATCTAACGGTTTTGGTACTCCGAGGCAAAACAACAACACTATTTGAAATGTCCTATGACTCATGTGCAGCTACAGATAAGATGTCGTTGCCTTCGGTTAAACTACACTTGCTTCCTTGATTCCATGAATATGGTGTTGTTTCCTTGGTTTTTAGCAGACATGGAAATTTACATCTTAAAATTACACTCTGCGTTACCACTGCTTTTATACAAAATAGTGAAATGAGAAATTAAGTACTGTATTTAAAATTAAAAAATAATGCTATATAGAAATAAAATAGCAATCCAGGGACCTGAAAGATTTCCTTAATAAAATAATACAATATAAATCATTAATTCACTCACATTGATGGTACTGATTTAAATCAATGAATGTAGAGTTGCTTCCGATTAATGGTACAACTGTTATAAATTAAGAGCACAATTACTTTGAATTAATGGGAGAATATGGTTATAAATTATTGGTATAGTTGTTAAGAATTAATGGAGGAATTGTTTTAGATTAATGGCTTAAATATTATAAATTAATGGCTTAGATGATATAAATTAATAGTTTAAATATTGTAAATTAGTGGCTTAGATGTTGTAAATTAATAGCTTAAATGTTATAATTTAATGGCTTAGATGATATAAATTAATAGTTTAAATGTTATAAATTATTGGCAAAATGTATAAAATAACAGTTCAAAAGTTAGAAATTAATGGCTTAAATGTTATAAATTAATAGCTTAAATGTTATAAATTAATGGCTTAAATGTATAAAATAACACATTAAATGCTGTAAATTAATGGTTTAAATGTTATAAATTAACAGTTTAAATGTTATAAATTAATAGCTTGAATGTTATAATTTAATGGCTTAGATGATATAAATTAATAGTTTAAATGTTATAAATTAATGGCTAAATGTATAAAATAACAGTTCAAAAGTTAGAAATTAATGGCTTAAATGTTATAAATTAATAGCATAAATGTTATAAGTTAATAGTTTAGACGTTATAAATTAATTCCTTAAATGTTATAAATTAATGGCTTGAATGTTATAAATTAATAGCTTAAGTGTTGTAAATTAATGGTTTAGACGTTATAAATTACTAGTTACAATGTTGTTGTTTGATATTTTTTCTTACTTACCTGATATTTATGTTCTTCTTCGATGTTCACTCTCCGGAATTTCAGGCACAAAAGAGCTCGCGCGCGACCTCCGTGTTCCTTATATAACATAACAAGGCGTCGGTTTGTTAATCAAACGGTAACGATTTTTTGACATAGCAGGAGACGGTTTTTCCATTGTAACAAAATCAAATTGAACGATTTCTTAATTTTTATCGTAAATTGGCATCTTTTACGATTTAATACGATATCCATTTTTATCATTTTAATAGTTTCTACAAACTAAGACTATATTCACACCTACATGATACTAGTTTTCGACTATCGATTAGTTTGGACAAAAAGGGAAAAGAGCCTAAGTGCAGTCGATGACGTTACTGTGAAATAAGTTAAGCTATTAAATAATCAGACAGATAAAATTCATATTAAGCGTTATATTATATTATCGATATTCGTTCATTTACTCGTGCTAATTAAAAAATAAAACGTTCTTTTTTCTTGAGTAACACCTACATCACTGTTTGCGATATTTAAGATTCTTATTTAATGCTTATTTAGAAGTCAGGTACCTTTTTAATTCTTCACAAGTTAAACGATTAAATTTACTCGTTATAGTTGTAACATAAAATGGCTTTATTTCTTCAATACCGCCTGCATCGCTGTACGTGATACAGTTATTAATTATGTAGCAAATAATATGATCTAATTGGTTGTAATCGCGGTTACGTATTTCTTCGTTAAATCTATCGATGTATGGGGCTATTAGCGCGAGACTTACTGATTCCTCGAGGAATGGTTTGATTCTTATAAATTAATGTTCTAAATGTGCCAATTATTGTTTCAATTGTTATAAATTAATAGTTTAATCGTTGTTAATTATTTGCTTAAATGTTATAAATTAATAGCTTAAGTGTTATAAATTAATAGTTTGAGTGTTAGGAATTAATGGTATAAATGTAAAAATTAATAGCTTAAATGTTATGAATTTGTGACTTATTGTTGTAAATTCATGACGTAAATATTGTAAATTAATGGCTTAAATGTTATAAATTAATAGTGCAGTCCAGTGTAGATCATCCAAAATTATCTTAGCGGCTTTTGTTGATCCAAACTGGACTGTTGCGTAGTTCTTGGCTTGGTATCGTTTTCCAAAGATTAATCGAGTGATTAATTTTTGGAAAACGATGCCAATTACCAGGTCTCACCACGAGGAGGTGACTACGCACGAGACCCGCCCATGGGTTATTTAATACTACACATCGATCTCGACATTCAACCTATTGGCAGAATGTCCAGTTTTGACACTACTTGACCATGGGCCTGCGTAAAGAAATAGTTGTTTCGTAGTCTAACTGCGAAACACATATCTCCAACGCAGCGCGAACATGAATCTTTACAAACGTAGAACAAGGCATACGTAACGCATCATCTATCTCCCACACAACGATTACATCGATCAGTACAAATATACAATAATTCGCATCCCTACTGGCAACATTCGGTATCAAAGACACATTTATCTAACTTGGAACGAAAAGAAGAAGATGAAGCTACTGACACTGTCCCGAAACGGACGAGATCGCGATCTCTCGAAAGAACTAACAAACCTACGCGACGTACCCCCGTACACGAGATAACCCCGAGGTTCAACGGAAAGCCCAAGAATTGGCCGTAACTCGATTCCTGTTTCGCCGTTCGAAACTTACACGAGTCGCGGTCGATGGCGCCGACAGATGATGCCAGTGATCCACTAGTAATTCAGCCGTGGATCCAGCACACAGGCCAGCAACTTGACACACTAAAACTGAACAAGTGGAACCCGGGGAGGGACCGCTGAACAGGATTACGAAGGCAAGAGGCCCCAACTGAACAGTGGGGTCCACTCACGGGGAGGGACCGCTGAACAGGATTACGAAGGCAATACCTCAACTGAACAGTGGGGTCCACTCCCGCGGGGCCGAACAGGATTACGGAGGACGTGAAATTGCTGGTCCCTGACCGAGTACCGAAGTACCAATCGGACAGGACTGCAGATCCACGACTGAATCCCCAACAGATTAGCAAGCATCACCGGCACGACGACAACTCCCGTGATCCGATGCAAACGTTGAGCAGTCACCAAGACAGAGCTGTCCTTGGGCGACTTACGAATCCGAAGAGTTGTCTAGAGCACATTGACCCGCACGCACCCGAAATACACGCGAGCGAGTACGCCACGCGACAGTTTGAAAGAACTGAGTGATCGCGAACCGATATATCGTGGGAACAATTTTTCCAGTATGGTAAGCGAGGGGATCAAGAGAGACGAGATCTTTATTTGTCGTTCCAAGATAGATAAGTATCTTTGTACAGAATGAGCTTACAATGTACATAACATAGGTATCTATCTTATGATTAATTAAAGCTAATACGCTCGCATCCCACGGTGTCCTGCGATGTCCCACGATGTCCCACGTTGCCCCCGCGGGGGGGTATTAGTCCAGTTTAGATCACCAAAACTATTTTGGGTGATCAAGACCAGACTATATTCAAGTAGTTTTTAGCTTGATATCGTTTTCGAATAATAATACTAATATTCGAAATAGTACTTGGTGTATTATTATTTGAAAAACGATACCAATTACCGGGACCCACCACGAGGAGGTAACTACGCTCGGGTCCCATTTACATATGAGTTTTTACGCATTGGAAGCAGAGATTGTTATTTCGACCAATCGCGGGGAGACGCAATCGCGCGGAGAGACGTCAACGGGAGTCGTAAATTCCCGTTACGATTATACTAATCGACACCACGAGTTGATCGATCCCCTGATTTCCGTTAAGATAATAGGGGTGATTAAGTTTATATAACACTGTGATTCACAGAATTATAAAATATATATTTCCAACACTTAAACTACACTGTTGAGTAGATACAAATCGTCGATAATACCTTGTCGCACGAATATGAGATAGATATGACTAATAGAGCAAGGTTCGTACAATCGAATTTCGTATGTTAGTGGACGTAGCACTAGAGGATACTTGATAGACACTAGATTTTGATGTTAGACTTCGACGTTGTCGTATGTAGAAGAAGTAAGTTGACTTGACCCTCCTGATGTAGCAGGAGAAGTCTGCGACTTGACTCTCCGAGAGTCGTAGGAGAAGTGACGAGTAGGAAACCTCCGACCAACGTGGTTCGTGAGTGACCTTGTGCATGGGAAAACCCAGCCTGTTCTATTAGACAGATGTTCGATTTTTCCTAATGGGCGCGTACCCGCTTTCTCCGTGTTTTTAATTGCGCCTAATAAACCCAAGGACCTCTCTAAAAACCAGATGTGCGTCGCAAATATTTCTAGCCTTAAGAAAGCTTTCAGGACGACGGATGGAATGCAGATACATGTGTACACAATGCAAGAGAAAGTTATGGTTGGTCCTCAGGTTTATTGAGGGTCGAAATGACGTTACGCAGGCCGTCGGCTGGCCGGTCGCGAGAGCTGCAGCGCAGATGTTTTAGGCGACGTAACATCCTCCCTCCGTTGAGAGGGTACCGATCAAAATTTCTGGTAGGTAGAGTTACTTGGAGCTGCCGCCCAACTCTTTGTTGATTGCTGATTGTCCGTGGTCTGCTGGATGGGGTCAGCTCGAGCGTAGGACGTGCTGCGTGGCACCTCGATCCGCGAGGCTCGTTGTCGTGTGGATTGTGATTGTCTGGATGAGGCCGTCTCCGCCAGAATGTATTCGATAATACGGCCGAGAGGCCGTTGCGTTGAGGATATGTTGTCTTCCTTGCGTTCTGGATCGTCGTGGTCCTCGGCATTGCCTAGATAGTTTCTGTTGAAGTTCACGAACCAGGACGTGTCGTGAAACAGCTCGGCCCATGAAGTGTCGTGGAACACCTCGTCCCAGGAGGTGTCGTTATATATCTCTCCGATTTCACAACGGAAAGTGAAATTCGCATGTAGATGCGTTGTGGAAACGTGAAGAAGATCTATGGTTGGTTGCGGAACAGGACTCCCCCCGCTGACCCATTCGTGTCGCGCCGTCTTGATGATGCGTGGTGGTTGGACCGGCGTGGACCAATTATCCGCAAAAGGCAAAATCAGAGACTTGTTCGAGGCAGCGCTCTGTGGCCGGGTATTGGGATCCGAAGGAGTGTTCTGAAAACTATCAATATCAATTACGTAATTATTCACGGTAGCAATAACGTAGATATTATTTCGCTTCGGGTTATTCGCAGCTGTGGCCCCTGTCGGCCATGGAGAGTGAGGACTCTTCACGGAATGTCCCGGAGAATGAATGAGAGTCTCCGATACGATGTTTATGCCAAATGTTGCGTGTGACGGTATGCAGAACAGGTTATTAACCGTCGAAGTGTTGATAAAGGAACGTCTGTTCCCAGATAATTCTATCATCGTGAATTTCGGAGAGTCTTCTGTAGGTTTCGCTTCTAGATTGGCTTCGGTATCCTTGACGGGATTTGACCCGCTACTCTCGTCGTTTTGAATTACAGTTGCAGGGCATCGCCCATCCTGTAACAGCTTCGGAAAGAATGTTTGCGACATCTTGTCGCCTGGTGAGGTTTTCTCTCTCTGTTGATCCAGAGAATCGTGAAGTGTTGTCTTCAGGACGCGTGTAGGCGATGAGGTGCGAGTTTCACGCAATGTGCCGCGCGGATTAGGCGATGAGATCCGCGTGTCAGGCGACGATATCGACGTTGGATTCGACGCGTTGTTTTCTGCCGGCGGAGTATGGCCGCTGTTGTCCTGGACGGGATTGAGTTCCTTCTGGTCCAGAGTATCTTGAGCGGTTTGCTGATTCAAGGCGTTTTGTGTCGTTGAATCAGATTGTTGTGATGCTGACGATGTGAACGTGGTCGTCGTCAGGTCGCGTATGGGGGACACGTTGTGAGTATCACGCGATGAGCTCCGCATGTCAGGCGACGGTATCGGCGCTAGGTTCGACGCGATATTCTCCGTCGGCTGGCGTTTCACGCATGAATCGCGTGCTTTTAATGTCGAAGGGGTTGTTGATGGTAGTAGGTCAAAGAGGTCCAGGATCCGTACGTCAATCTTAAGATGCTCTCGCAATAAAGAGTCTGCATGAGCAATTTCCCCCTCATCTAACGCTTCCAGCTCGTCCTGAACCTCGATTATCTTCCTCCAATTCTCGTCGAAGAAGTTACGGCATGCTATGAGGGAGTTCTTTTCTACCCGTCCAGACGCTTCATATTCGTCGAGTTGACGATTCGTGGTCGCGAGTCAGCGGACTAAGATGCTTCGTCTCCGCCGCAGTGTGCTGATCGGTTCAGCGTGGGCCATATTTGAGTTTAATGGCAGGAACGAGTTTACCTTAATCAAATGGACGTTGATCTAGGAATCGGTAGCTACTCGTTACAGTGCGGTGTGGGCTCGCGTATGTGCTGAGCGAGGAAGGAGTTCCTTTCCGATGGCAGCTCCTTTGGCTAGTTGCCTAAGTCGTTGGAATGTGGATTTCACGCGACACTGTATAGTCACTGGTCAATGCACTTTTTAATGGCGCAAAATCCGGCTCGAAGGACCATGTTATTTCGACCAATCGCGGGGAGACGCAATCGCGAGGAGAGACGTCAACGGGAGTCGTAAATTCCCGTTACGATTATACTAATCGACACCACGAGTTGATCGATCCCCTGATTTCCGTTAAGATAATAGGGGTGATTAAGTTTATATAACACTGTGATTCACAGAATTATAAAATATATATTTCCAACACTTAAACTACACTGTTGAGTAGATACAAATCGTCGATAACACCATGTCGCACGAATATGAGATAGATATGACTAATAGAGCAAGGTTCGTACAATCGAATTTCGTATGTTAGTGGACGTAGCACTAGAGGATACTTGATAGACACTAGATTTTGATGTTAGACTTCGACGTTGTCGTATGTAGAAGAAGTAAGTTGACTTGACCCTCCTGATGTAGCAGGAGAAGTCTGCGACTTGACTCTCCGAGAGTCGTAGGAGAAGTGACGAGTAGGAAACCTCCGACCAACGTGGTTCGTGAGTGACCTTGTGCATGGGAAAACCCAGCCTGTTCTATTAGACAGATGTTCGATTTTTCCTAATGGGCGCGTACCCGCTTTCTCCGTGTTTTTAATTGCGCCTAATAAACCCAAGGACCTCTCTAAAAACCAGATGTGCGTCGCAAATATTTCTAGCCTTAAGAAAGCTTTCAGGACGACGGATGGAATGCAGATACATGTGTACACAATGCAAGAGAAAGTTATGGTTGGTCCACAGGTTTATTGAGGGTCGAAATGACGTTACGCAGGCCGTTGGCTGGCCGGTCGCGAGAGATGCAGCGCAGATGTTTTAGGCGACGTAACAGAGATGTAAAATTATTTTATAATAAAGCGACATTGTAGCGGCGGCATTGTTTTGTCCGGAGTTTATTTGTTTTTAAATTACTTGTAATCTAACGGTTTTGGTACTCCGAGGCAAAACAACAACACTATTTGAAATGTCCTATGACTCATGTGCAGCTACAGATAAGATGTCGTTGCCTTCGGTTAAACTACACTTGCTTCCTTGATTCCATGAATATGGTGTTGTTTCCTTGGTTTTTAGCAGACATGGAAATTTACATCTTAAAATTACACTCTGCGTTACCACTGCTTTTATACAAAATAGTGAAATGAGAAATTAAGTACTGTATTTAAAATTAAAAAATAATGCTATATAGAAATAAAATAGCAATCCAGGGACCTGAAAGATTTCCTTAATAAAATAATACAATATAAATCATTAATTCACTCACATTGATGGTACTGATTTAAATCAATGAATGTAGAGTTGCTTCCGATTAATGGTACAACTGTTATAAATTAAGAGCACAATTACTTTGAATTAATGGGAGAATATGGTTATAAATTATTGGTATAGTTGTTAAGAATTAATGGAGGAATTGTTTTAGATTAATGGCTTAAATATTATAAATTAATGGCTTAGATGATATAAATTAATAGTTTAAATATTGTAAATTAGTGGCTTAGATGTTGTAAATTAATAGCTTAAATGTTATAATTTAATGGCTTAGATGATATAAATTAATAGTTTAAATGTTATAAATTATTGGCAAAATGTATAAAATAACAGTTCAAAAGTTAGAAATTAATGGCTTAAATGTTATAAATTAATAGCTTAAATGTTATAAATTAATGGCTTAAATGTATAAAATAACACATTAAATGCTGTAAATTAATGGTTTAAATGTTATAAATTAACAGTTTAAATGTTATAAATTAATAGCTTGAATGTTATAATTTAATGGCTTAGATGGTATAAATTAATAGTTTAAATGTTATAAATTAATGGCTAAATGTATAAAATAACAGTTCAAAAGTTAGAAATTAATGGCTTAAATGTTATAAATTAATAGCATAAATGTTATAAATTAATAGTTTAGACGTTATAAATTAATTCCTTAAATGTTATAAATTAATGGCTTGAATGTTATAAATTAATAGCTTAAGTGTTGTAAATTAATGGTTTAGGCGTTATAAATTACTAGTTACAATGTTGTTGTTTGATATTTTTTCTTACTTACCTGATATTTATGTTCTTCTTCGATGTTCACTCTCCGGAATTTCAGGCACAAAAGAGCTCGCGCGCGACCTCCGTGTTCCTTATATAACATAACAAGGCGTCGGTTTGTTAATCAAACGGTAACGATTTTTTGACATAGCAGGAGACGGTTTTTCCATTGTAACAAAATCAAATTGAACGATTTCTTAATTTTTATCGTAAATTGGCATCTTTTACGATTTAATACGAAATCCATTTTTATCATTTTAATAGTTTCTACAAACTAAGACTATATTGACACCTACATGATACTAGTTTTCGACTATCGATTAGTTTGGACAAAAAGGGAAAAGAGCCTAAGTGCAGTCGATGACGTTACTGTGAAATAAGTTAAGCTATTAAATAATCAGACAGATAAAATTCATATTAAGCGTTATATTATATTATCGATATTCGTTCATTTACTCGTGCTAATTAAAAAATAAAACGTTCTTTTTTCTTGAGTAACACCTACATCACTGTTTGCGATATTTAAGATTCTTATTTAATGCTTATTTAGAAGTCAGGTACCTTTTTAATTCTTCACAAGTTAAACGATTAAATTTACTCGTTATAGTTGTAACATAAAATGGCTTTATTTCTTCAATACCGCCTGCATCGCTGTACGTGATACAGTTATTAATTATGTAGCAAATAATATGATCTAATTGGTTGTAATCGCGGTTACGTATTTCTTCTTTAAATCTATCGATGTATTGGGCTATTAGCGCGAGACTTACTGATTCCTCGAGGAATGGTTTGATTCTTATAAATTAATGTTTTAAATGTGCCAATTATTGTTTCAATTGTTATAAATTAATAGTTTAATCGTTGTTAATTATTTGCTTAAATGTTATAAATTAATAACTTAAGTGTTATAAATTAATAGTTTGAGTGTTAGGAATTAATGGTATAAATGTAAAAATTAATAGCTTAAATGTTATGAATTTGTGACTTATTGTTGTAAATTCATGACGTAAATATTGTAAATTAATGGCTTAAATGTTATAAATTAATAGTGCAGTCCAGTGTAGATCATCCAAAATGATCTTAGGGGCTTTTGTTGATCCAAACTGGACTGTTGCGTAGTTCTTGGCTTGGTATCGTTTTCCAAAGATTAATCGACTGATTAATTTTTGGAAAACGATGCCAATTACCAGGTCTCACCACGAGGAGGTGACTACGCACGAGACCCGCCCATGGGTTATTTAACACTACACATCGATCTCGACATTCAACCTATTGGCAGAATGTCCAGTTTTGACACTACTTGACCATGGGCCTGCGTAAAGGAATAGTTGTTTCGTAGTCTAACTGCGAAACACATATCTCCAACGCAGCGCTAACATGAATCTTTACAAACGTAGAACAAGGCATACGTAACGCATCATCTATCTCCCACACAACGATTACATCGATCAGTACAAATAAACAATAATTCGCATCCCTACTGGCAACATTCGGTATCAAAGACACATTTATCTAACTTGGAGCGAAAAGAAGAAGATGAAGCTACTGACACTGTCCCGAAACGGACGAGATCGCGATCTCTCGAAAGAACTAACAAACCTACGCGACGTACCCCCGTACACGAGATAACCCCGAGGTTCAACGGAAAGCCCAAGAATTGGCCGTAACTCGATTCCTGTTTCGCCGTTCGATACTTACACGAGTCGCGGTCGATGGCGCCGACAGATGATGCCAGTGATCCACTAGTAATTCAGCCGTGGATCCAGCACATAGGCCAGCAACTTGACACACTCCAACTGAACAAGTGGAACCCGGGGAGGGACCGCTGAACAGGATTACGAAGGCAAGAGGCCCCAACTGAACAGTGGGGTCCACTCACAGGGAGGGACCGCTGAACAGGACTACCAAGGCACGAGGCCCCAACTGAACAGTGGGGTCCACTCACAGGGAGGGACCGCTGAACAGGATTACGAAGGCAATACCTCAACTGAACAGTGGGGTCCACTCCCGCGGGGCCGAACAGGATTACGGAGGACGTGAAATTGGAGGTCTCTGATCGAGTACCCAAGTAACAATCGGACAGGACTGCAGATCCACGAGTGAATCCCCAACAGATTAGCAAGCATCACCGGCACGACGACAACTCCCGTGATCCGATGCAAACGTTGAGCAGTCACCAAGACAGAGCTGTCCTTGGGCGACTTACGAATCCGAAGAGTTGTCTAGAGCACATTGACCCGCACGCACCCGAAATACACGCGAGCGAGTACGCCACGCGACAGTTTGAAAGAACTGAGTGATCGCGAACCGATATATCGTGGGAACAATTTTTCCAGTATGGTAAGCGAGGGGATCAAGAGAGACGAGATCTTTATTTGTCGTTCCAAGATAGATAAGTATCTTTGTACAGAATGAGCTTACAATGTACATAACACAGGTATCTATCTTATGATTAATTAAAGCTAATACGCTCGCATCCCACGGTGTCCTGCGATGTCCCACGATGTCCCACGTTGCCCCCGCGGGGGGGTATTAGTCCAGTTTAGATCACCAAAACTATTTTGGGTGATCAAGACCAGACTATAATCAAGTAGTTTTTAGCTTGATATCGTTTTCGAATAATAATACTAATATTCGAAATAGTACTTGGTGTATTATTATTTGGAAAACGATACCAATTACCGGGACCCACCACGAGGAGGTAACTACGCTCGGGTCCCATTTACATATGAGTTTTTACGCATTGGAAGCAGAGATGTAAAATTATTTTATAATAAAGCGACATTGTAGCGGCGGCATTGTTTTGTCCGGAGTTTATTTGTTTTTAAATTACTTGTAATCTAACGGTTTTGGTACTCCGAGGCAAAACAACAACACTATTTGAAATGTCCTATGACTCATGTGCAGCTACAGATAAGATGTCGTTGCCTTCGGTTAAACTACACTTGCTTCCTTGATTCCATGAATATGGTGTTGTTTCCTTGGTTTTTAGCAGACATGGAAAATTACATCTTAAAATTACACTCTGCGTTACCACTGCTTTCATACAAAATAGTCAAATGAGAAATTAAGTACTATATTTAAAATTAAAAAATAATGCTATACAGAAATAAAATAGCAATCCAGGGACCTGAAAGATTTCGTTAATAAAATAATACAATATAAATCATTAATTCACTCACATTGATGGTACTGATTTAAATCAATGAATGTAGAGTTGCTTCCGATTAATGGTACAACTGATATAAATTAAGAGCACAATTACTTTGAATTAATGGGAGAATATGGTTATAAATTATTGGTATAGTTGTTAAGAATTAATGGAGGAATTGTTTTAGATTAATGGCTTAAATATTATAAATTAATGGCTTAGATGATATAAATTAATAGTTTAAATATTGTAAATTAGTGGCTTAGATGTTGTAAATTAATAGCTTAAATGTTATAATTTAATGGCTTAGATGATATAAATTAATAGTTTCAATGTTATAAATTATTGGCAAAATGTATAAAATAACAGTTCAAAAGTTAGAAATTAATGGCTTAAATGTTATAAATTAATAGCTTAAATGTTATAAATTAATGGCGTAAATGTATAAAATAACACATTAAATGCTGTAAATTAATGGTTTAAATGTTATAAATTAACAGTTTAAATGTTATAAATTAATAGCTTGAATGTTATAATTTAATGGCTTAGATGATATAAATTAATAGTTTAAATGTTATAAATTAATGGCTAAATGTATAAAATAACAGTTCAAAAGTTAGAAATTAATGGCTTAAATGTTATAAATTAATAGCATAAATGTTATAAATTAATAGTTTAGACGTTATAAATTATTTCCTTAAATGTTATAAATTAATGGCTTGAACGTTATAAATTAATAGCTTAAGTGTTGTAAATTAATGGTTTAGACGTTATAAATTACTAGTTACAATGTTGTTGTTTGATATTTTTTCTTACTTACCTGATATTTATGTTCTTCTTCGATGTGCACTCTCCGGAATTTCAGGCACAAAAGAGCTCGCGCGCGACCTCCGTGTTCCTTATGTAACATAACAAGGCGTCGGTTTGTTAATCAAACGGTAACGATTTTTTGACATAGCAGGAGACGGTTTTTCCATTGTAACAAAATCAAATTGAACGATTTCTTAATTTTTATCGTAAATTGGCATCTTTTACGATTTAATACGATATCCATTTTTATCATTTTAATGGTTTCTACAAACTAAGACTATATTCACACCTACATGATACTAGTTTTCGACTATCGATTAGTTTGGACAAAAAGGGAAAAGAGCCTAAGTGCAGTCGATGACGTTACTGTGAAATAAGTTAAGCTATTAAATAATCAGACAGATAAAATTCATATTAAGCGTTATATTATATTATCGATATTCGTTCATTTACTCGTGCTAATTAAAAAATAAAACGTTCTTTTTTCTTGAGCAACACCTACATCACTGTTTGCGATATTTAAGATTCTTATTTAATGCTCATTTAGAAGTCAGGTACCTTTTTAATTCTTCACAAGTTAAACGATTAAATTTACTCGTTATAGTTGTAACATAAAATGGCTTTATTTCTTCAATACCGCCTGCATCGCTGTACGTGATACAGTTATTAATTATGTAGCAAATAATATGATCTAATTGGTTGTAATCGCGGTTACGTATTTCTTCGTTAAATCTATCGATGTATTGGGCTATTGGCGCGAGACTTACTGATTCCTCGAGGAATGGTTTGATTCTTATAAATTAATGTTTTAAATGTGCCAATTATTGTTTCAATTGTTATAAATTAATAGTTTAATCGTTGTTAATTATTTGCTTAAATGTTATAAATTAATAGCTTATGTGTTATAAATTAATAGTTTGAGTGTTAGGAATTAATGGTATAAATGTAAAAATTAATAGCTTAAGTGTTATGAATTTGTGACTTATTGTTGTAAATTCATGACGTAAATATTGTAAATTAATGGCTTAAATGTTATAAATTAATAGTGCAGTCCAGTGTAGATCATCCAAAATGATCTTAGCGGCTTTTGTTGATCCAAACTGGACTGTTGCGTAGTTCTTGGCTTGGTATCGTTTTCCAAAGATTAATCGACTGATTAATTTTTGGAAAACGATGCCAATTACCAGGTCTCACCACGAGGAGGTGACTACGCACGAGACCCGCCCATGGGTTATTTAACACTACACATCGATCTCGACATTCAACCTATTGGCAGAATGTCCACTTTTGACACTACTTGACCATGGGCCTGCGTAAAGAAATAGTTGTTTCGTAGTCTAACTGCGAAACACATATCTCCAACGCAGCGCTAACATGAATCTTTACAAACGTAGAACAAGGCATACGTAACGCATCATCTATCTCCCACACAACGATTGCATCGATCAGTACAAATAAACAATAATTTGCATCCCTACTGGCAACATTCGGTATCAAAGACACATTTATCTAACTTGGAGCGAAAAGAAGAAGATGAAGCTACTGACACTGTCCCGAAACGGACGAGATCGCGATCTCTCGAAAGAACTAACAAACCTACGCGACGTACCCCCGTACACGAGATAACCCCGAGGTTCAACGGAAAGCCCAAGAATTGGCCGTAACTCGATTCCTGTTTCGCCGTTCGAAACTTACACGAGTCGCGGTCGATGGCGCCGACAGATGATGCCAGTGATCCACTAGTAATTCAGCCGTGGATCCAGCACATAGGCCAGCAACTTGACACACTCCAACTGAACAGGTGGAACCCGGGGAGGGACCGCTGAACAGGATTACGAAGGCGAGAGGCCCCAACTGAACAGTGGGGTCCACTCACAGGGAGGGACCGCTGAACAGGATTACCAAGGCACGAGGCCCCAACTGAACAGTGGGGTCCACTCACGGGGAGGGACCGCTGAACAGGATTACGAAGGCAATACCTCAACTGAACAGTGGGGTCCACTCCCGCGGGGCCGAACAGGATTACGGAGGACGTGAAATTGCTGGTCCCTGACCGAGTACCGAAGTACCAATCGGACAGGACTGCAGATCCACGACTGAATCCCCAACAGATTAGCAAGCATCACCGGCACGACGACAACTCCCGTGATCCGATGCAAACGTTGAGCAGTCACCAAGACAGAGCTGTCCTTGGGCGACTTACGAATCCGAAGAGTTGTCTAGAGCACATTGACCCGCACGCACCCGAAATACACGCGAGCGAGTACGCCACGCGACAGTTTGAAAGAACTGAGTGATCGCGAACCGATATATCGTGGGAACAATTTTTCCAGTATGGTAAGCGAGGGGATCAAGAGAGACGAGATCTTTATTTGTCGTTCCAAGATAGATAAGTATCTTTGTACAGAATGAGCTTACAATGTACATAACATAGGTATCTATCTTATGATTAATTAAAGCTAATACGCTCGCATCCCACGGTGTCCTGCGATGTCCCACGATGTCCCACGTTGCCCCCGCGGGGGGGTATTAGTCCAGTTTAGATCACCAAAACTATTTTGGGTGATCAAGACCAGACTATATTCAAGTAGTTTTTAGCTTGATATCGTTTTCGAATAATAATACTAATATTCGAAATAGTACTTGGTGTATTATTATTTGGAAAACGATACCAATTACCGGGACCCACCACGAGGAGGTAACTACGCTCGGGTCCCATTTACATATGAGTTTTTACGCATTGGAAGCAGAGATTGTTATTTCGACCAATCGCGGGGAGACGCAATCGCGAGGAGAGACGTCAACGGGAGTCGTAAATTCCCGTTACGATTATACTAATCGACACCACGAGTTGATCGATCCCCTGATTTCCGTTAAGATAATAGGGGTGATTAAGTTTATATAACACTGTGATTCACAGAATTATAAAATATACATTTCCAACACTTAAACTACACTGTTGAGTAGATACAAATCGTCGATAACACCTTGTCGCACGAATATGAGATAGATATGACTAATAGAGCAAGGTTCGTACAATCGAATTTCGTATGTTAGTGGACGTAGCACTAGAGGATACTTGATAGACACTAGATTTTGATGTTAGACTTCGACGTTGTCGTATGTAGAAGAAGTAAGTTGACTTGACCCTCCTGATGTAGCAGGAGAAGTCTGCGACTTGACTCTCCGAGAGTCGTAGGAGAAGTGACGAGTAGGAAACCTCCGACCAACGTGGTTCGTGAGAGACCTTGTGCATGGGAAAACCCAGCCTGTTCTATTAGACAGATGTTCGATTTTTCCTAATGGGCGCGTACCCGCTTTCTCCGTGTTTTTAATTGCGCCTAATAAACCCAAGGGAGTCTCTAAAAACCAGATGTGCGTCGCAAATATTTCTAGCCTTAAGAAAGCTTTCAGGACGACGGATGGAATGCAGATACATGTGTACACAATGCAAGAGAAAGTTATGGTTGGTCCTCAGGTTTATTGAGGGTCGAAATGACGTTACGCAGGCCGTCGGCTGGCCGGTCGCGAGAGCTGCAGCGCAGATGTTTTAGGCGACGTAACAGAGATGTAAAATTATTTTATAATAAAGCGACATTGTAGCGGCGGCATTGTTTTGTCCGGAGTTTATTTGTTTTTAAATTACTTGTAATCTAACGGTTTTGGTACTCCGAGGCAAAACAACAACACTATTTGAAATGTCCTATGACTCATGTGCAGCTACAGATAAGATGTCGTTGCCTTCGGTTAAACTACACTTGCTTCCTTGATTCCATGAATATGGTGTTGTTTCCTTGGTTTTTAGCAGACATGGAAAATTACATCTTAAAATTACACTCTGCGTTACCACTGCTTTTATACAAAATAGTGAAATGAGAAATTATGTACTGTATTTAAAATTAAAAAATAATGCTATATAGAAATAAAATAGCAATCCAGGGACCTGAAAGATTTCGTTAATAAAATAATACAATATAAATCATTAATTCACTCACATTGATGGTACTGATTTAAATCAATGAATGTAGAGTTGCTTCCGATTAATGGTACAACTGTTATAAATTAAGAGCACAATTACTTTGAATTAATGGGAGAATATGGTTATAAATTATTGGTACAGTTGTTAAGAATTAATGGAGGAATTGTTTTAGATTAATGGCTTAAATATTATAAATTAATGGCTTAGATGATATAAATTAATAGTTTAAATATTGTAAATTAGTGGCTTAGATGTTGTAAATTAATAGCTTAAATGTTATAATTTAATGGCTTAGATGATATAAATTAATAGTTTAAATGTTATAAATTAATGGCTAAATGTATAAAATAACAGTTCAAAAGTTAGAAATTAATGGCTTAAATGTTATAAATTAATAGCTTAAATGTTATAAATTAATAGCTTAAATGTATAAAATAACACTTTAAATGTTGTAAATTAATGGCTTAGATGTTGTTAATTAATAGCTTAAATGTTATAAAATAATAGCTTAAATGTATAAAACAACAGTTTAAATGTTGTAAATTAGTGGCTCAGATGTTGTCAATTAATTGCTTAAAAGTTAGAAATTAATGGCTTAAATGTTAGAAATTAATAGTTTAAATGTTATAAATTAATTGCTTAAATGTTATAAATTAATGGCTTAAATGTATAAAATAACACTTTAAATGCTGTAAATTAATGGTTTAAATGTTATAAATTAACAGTTTAGATGTTATAAATTAATAGCTTGAATGTTATAATTTAATGGCTTAGATGATATAAATTAATAGTTTAAATGTTATAAATTAATGGCTAAATGTATAAAATAACAGTTCAAAAGTTAGAAATTAATGGCTTAAATGTTATAAATTAATAGCTTAAATGTTATAAATTAATGGCTTAAATGTATAAAATAACACATTAAATGCTGTAAATTAATGGTTTAAATGTTATAAATTAACAGTTTAAATGTTATAAATTAATAGCTTGAATGTTATAATTTAATGGCTTAGATGATATAAATTAATAGTTTAAATGTTATAAATTAATGGCTAAATGTATAAAATAACAGTTCAAAAGTTAGAAATTAATGGCTTAAATGTTATAAATTAATAGCATAAATGTTATAAATTAATAGTTTAGACGTTATAAATTAATTCCTTAAATGTTATAAATTAATGGCTTGAATGTTATAAATTAATAGCTTAAGTGTTGTAAATTAATGGTTTAGACGTTATAAATTACTAGTTACAATGTTGTTGTTTGATATTTTTTCTTACTTACCTGATATTTATGTTCTTCTTCGATGTTCACTCTCCGGAATTTCAGGCACAAAAGAGCTCGCGCGCGACCTCCGTGTTCCTTATATAACATAACAATGCGTCGGTTTGTTAATCAAACGGTAACGATTTTTTGACATAGCAGGAGACGGTTTTTCCATTGTAACAAAATCAAATTGAACGATTTCTTAATTTTTATCGGAAATTGACATCTTTTACGATTTAATACGATATCCATTTTTATCATTTTAATAGTTTCTACAAACTAAGACTATATTCACACCTACATGATACTAGTTTTCGATTATCGATTAGTTTGGACAAAAAGGGAAAAGAGCCTAAGTGCAGTCGATGACGTTACTGTGAAATAAGTTAAGCTATTAAATAATCAGACAGACAAAATTCATATTAAGCGTTATATTATATTATCGATATTCGTTCATTTACTCGTGCTAATTAAAAAATAAAACGTTCTTTTTTCTTGAGTAACACCTACATCACTGTTTGCGATATTTAAGATTCTTATTTAATGCTTATTTAGAAGTCAGGTACCTTTTTAATTCTTCACAAGTTAAACGATTAAATTTACTCGTTATGGTTGTAACATAAAATGGCTTTATTTCTTCAATACCGCCTGCATCGCTGTACGTGATACAGTTATTAATTATGTAGCAAATAATATGATCTAATTGGTTGTAATCGCGGTTACGTATTTCTTCGTTAAATCTATCGATGTATTGGGCTATTAGCGCGAGACTTACTGATTCCTCGAGGTAAATTAATGTTTTAAATGTGCCAATTATTGTTTCAATTGTTATAAATTAATAGTTTAATCGTTGTTAATTATTTGCTTAAATGTTATAAATTAATAGCTTAAGTGTTATAAATTAATAGTTTGAATGTTAGGAATTAATGGTATAAATGTAAAAATTAATAGCTTAAATTGTTACGTCGCCTAAAACATCTGCGATGCATCTCTCGCGACCGGCCAGCCGACGGCCTGCGTAACGTCATTTCGACCCTCAATAAACCTGAAGACCGACCATAACTTTCTCTTGCATTCTGTACACATGTATCTGCATTCCATCCGTCGTCCTGAAAGTTTTCTTAAGGCTAGAAATATTTGCGACGCACATCTGGTTTTTTAGAGAGGTCCTTGGGTTTATTAGGCGCAATCAAAAATGCGGAGAAAGCGGGTACGCGCCCATTAGGAAAAACCAAACATCTGTCTAACAGAACAGGCTGAGTTTTCCCATGTGCAAGGTCATTTATGAACCACGTTGGTAGGAGGACTCCGACTCACTCCTTCAGGTTTCAGCATGGGTCACAGCCAATCGACATCGCGGA
This sequence comes from Bombus flavifrons, assembly GCF_040668555.2. Taxonomy (NCBI): domain Eukaryota; kingdom Metazoa; phylum Arthropoda; class Insecta; order Hymenoptera; family Apidae; genus Bombus; species Bombus flavifrons. The sequence goes on along the minus strand of NW_027184777.1, from coordinate 166,102 downwards.
TCGTTGCCCTCACTTTTCCTGACGAACAACGTGAATAACGAATCCGCGTTCTTCATGCAAAGGGCACACCCACACCGAGATTTCTTCCGTGCTAGCCTAAGGGCGACAATTAATAGAAAGAAAAACAACGTCGACGTGTAGCATCTAACTCTCCCGTCCACTAACATACGAAATTCGACTGTACGAACTTTGCTCTATTATTCGTGTCTATCTCATATTCGTGCGACAAGTTGTTACTGACGATTTGTATCTACTCAACAGTGTAGTTTAAGTGTTGGAAATGTATATTTTATAATTCTGTGAATCACAGTGTTATATAAACTTAATCACCCCTATTATCTTAACGGAAATCAGGGGATCGATCAACTCGTGGTGTCGATTAATATAATCGTAACGGGAATTTACGACTCCCGTTGACGTCTCTCCTCGCGATTGCGTCTCCCCGCGATTGGCCGAATTTACATGGTCCTTCGAGCCGGATTTTGCGCCATTAAAAAGTGCATTGACCCGTGACTATACAGTGTCGCGTGAAATCCACATTCCAACGACTTAAGCAACTAACCAAAGGAGCTGCCCTCGGAAAGGAACTCCTTCATCGCTCAGCACATACGCGAGCCCACACCGCACTGTAACGAGTAGCTACCGATTCCTAGATCAACGTCCATTTGATTAAGGTAAGCCCATTCCGATTATTAAATTCAAATATGGCTCAAGCTGAATCGATCAGCACGTTGCGGCGTAGACGAAGTGCCTTAGTCAGCCGATTTGCAACCACGAAGCGTCAACTCGAGGAATATGAAGAGTCTGAACGGGTAGACAAAAACTATCTAACAGCTTGCCGTAATTCGTTCGACGAAAATTGGCGAAAAATCTGCGCGGTGCAAGAGGAATTAGAAGTGTTAGATGAGGGGGAAATAGCTCGTGCAGATTCTTTATTGCGAGAGCATCATAGGATTGACGTACAGATCATGGACCTCTTCGACCGACTACCATCAGTAACCCCTTCGCCAACAAAGACCCGCGATCCATGCGTGAAACCGGAGACGAGACCAATCACTTTGCCAGAGGTCCGTTTACCTCAATTCGACGGTGCCCTCGAGAACTGGACCTATTTCTACGACACGTTCTTATCCACAGTGGATCGCAATGAGAACTTAACTAACGTCCAAAGGTTTCAACATCTACGCTCCTCTATAACTGGACGGGCCGCACGGAGCATACAATCCTTAGAACTCACAGAGGCCAACTATCCCATCGCGCTCAACACACTGAAGGAGAAATTTAATTGTGCCCTCCGGATCTGTATGCGTCTGTGGGAATTACTGCGCAGTTATCCCGAAATAAAAAGGGAAACTCCAGAAGCCATTGAAGATTTGCTGGAAACCGTCAGCGTAAATTTGAAAGCGCTCGAAAAATTAGGGCAGCCTGTAACATCAGATATAGTGATTATCGAGTTGCTTGCATCGAAATTACCTTCGTCCAGCATGCGTAAATGGCAGCGCACGTTGCCAAACCAAGACGTGCCTTCCTATCAACATCTGATGGAATTTCTGAAAACACGGGCAAACGGTAATCAACTCCTTTCTAAATCAAAGGAAACGAAAGGATCAACCCACAAAAAACATCGTCATCGACAAAACGTACCGCGCGGCCGAACCTTTGCCACAACCAGCAAGACATTAGTGTGCCCGACCTGCAGCGGACCCCACGTACTCAGACATTGTAAGGTCTTCAAAGCCAAATCGGCGGTAGAACGCTTTCAAATCGTAAAAGGGGCAGCGTTATGTATAAACTGCCTAGGCAGCGGACATTCGCTGACACAGTGCACAGCGGGTTCGTGTCATATCTGCGGGCAACGACACAACACCTACCTACACCGAGAGCAAACGCAGATAATTCCACGTTCGTCGAGTAGTCAGTCATCTAGCAATCGGTCGTCCAGCAGTCGGTCGTCTAGCGGTCGGTCATCGAGCGGTCGGTCCTCGAGCGGTCGGTCATCGAGCGGTCGGTCGTCGAGCGGTCGGTCGTCGAGCGGTCGGTCGTCGCGCAGTCGTTCATCGAGCGGTCGGTCGCCGGGCAGTCGTTCATCGCATAAACGATCTAAGAGACAATCCCCCCCGGGATCATCGAAGTCACGTTCGTATCATAAGTCCAGACGGACAACCGAATCATCCCGGAAGCATACATATTCGGCTCCTAAAGACTCGAAAGTTCCTGAGTCAAGCTCCCCACGGACCAAGGGCACCGCCATTCACACCTTATCCAAGTCCCAACCCGAGCTAAACTGACTAGCTCAACAAACTACAAAAGGGTGGACCGAATGGGAAAATACATCTCCAAACGGCATACTACATCACGATCTACTGGTCACAGCACAGATCGATGTGCTAGACAAAAGGGCCTCACCAATCCGAGCCAGAGCATTGCTAGATACCGGATCTAGTATGAATTTCATGAGTGAGAAATTCGCAAAATCCCTCGGTATGAAACGAAGGAGATGTTCAGTCCCAATCGGCACCCTCGATGATTTGACGACAATTGCCAAGAGCCAGATCACGGCCACCATTGTTTCTATGGATGGCAAATATAAACGCATAGTAACGTTCTTAGTAATCCCAATAATATCGGCAGTCGTTCCAGATCAACCAATCGATAGGTCCGTCATCCAGCTACCCAAAAATATAAAATTAGCCGACCCAGCATTTCATCGACCAGGCCCGATCGACATATTATTGAGTTCGGGACCAACCTTAGCATCCTTTTGTGTCGGACAGATCAAACTATCCCAATCCACCGATACGGAGCTGTGTTTGCAAAAGACTCGATTCGGTTGGGTTATCGGGGGGAGCCCGCCAGCTCGCGCGGGGATCCATTCCTTTCACGTCACCACCACCGACCTACAAGCGGATCTCGCACGTTTTTGGGAAATCGATGAGGGACCACCTACCACGCATTTCTCAGAGGCGGAATTACAATGTGAGGAGCATTTCCGCAACCATGTCCAACGCAACAAGGAAGGGCGATACGTCGTCGCCCTGCCATTCAACGAGAAGCTTCCCACGCTGGGGACGTCAAGGTCCGTTGCCATGAGTAGACTCGCCTCGCTCCATCGCCGATTCCAACGCGACAAGCAATTCGAAGCCGCGTATAGTGCGGTGATCCAAGAGTATCTAGACTTGGGTCATATGACGAAGATCACGCCTGACCTTCCCACAACCAACGGTTATTATTTGCCTCATCACGGCGTGATAAAGGAATCGAGTGATACTACGAAACTCCGAGTTGTTTTCGACGGATCAGCAATCAGCACTACCAGAGTATCCCTCAACGACATGCTACATACAGGACCTAAATTACAGGAAGATCTAATTGAAATTCTATTGAGATTCCGGTCGCATCAATATGTTCTAACGGGTGACATTGAGAAGATGTATCGACAAATCCTCGTACGTCCAGAAGATCGTAAATATCAACTCATTCTATGGCGTAATTCCAACGGGGAGGTCGATACATATCAACTTAACACCGTGACGTTCGGACTATCAGCTGCCCCATACTTGGCCCTCCGATGCCTCAAACAATTAGCAGAAGACGAAGGACATCGATTCCCGCGAGCAGCAGCGGTTGTGCAGCGCGATTTTTATGTCGACGATGCCCTCACTGGAGCCGACACAAAAGAAGAATTACTATCGGTAAGACACGAACTCACAGACCTTCTCAGATCGGCCGGCTTACATATCCGGGAATGGGCATCCAATGACAAGGACATATTGCGAGGACTAACAGAAAGAGATACCAATAGAAGGCTACAATTGGGCGAGTCACAGACGTTGAAGACCTTAGGCATTTATTGGGATTCTCAGGAAGACGCAATCCTTTACTCAGTTGAACCCACAGCGACCATCACTCGAGTCACTAAACGATCAATGAGTTCGGTGATAGCCCGAATCTATGATCCACTTGGTTTGCTCGCGCCAGTGATTGTCAAAGCAAAAATATTGCTTCAACGCGTCTGGGCATTAAAAATTGATTGGGACGAATCCCTACCAGCAGAGTTGCATACTGAATGGGATCGATATCATATCCAACTACCCTTGCTTAATGATATTCGGTTCCCTCGTAAAACCATAATCAAGGCAGCTAATCATATAGAGCTGCACGGTTTCTGCGACGCCAGTGAAAGGGCATACGGAGCATGTGTCTATCTACGCAGCACCAATCCGGAGGGACACACACAAACTCAGATACTCACGGCTCGATCTAAGGTCGCGCCACTAAAATCGTTGACAATCCCACGACTCGAGTTAAGCGGAGCATTACTCCTCGCCTCACTTATGTCCTTGATAAAGAAGTCCCTCAATATAAAGATTTCTCGCACTGTGTATTGGACGGATTCTACTATAGTGCTTCAGTGGATCAAGTCCTCGCCACACATGTTGAAAACCTTCGTGGCGAACCGCGTAGCCGAGATCCAGACGAAAACAAACATCGACGATTGGCGTCATGTGCCCACCAACGATAATCCAGCAGATCTCATCTCCCGCGGGCAGACTCCCAAGGAATTTCTGCGCCCGACCATCTGGAAAAACGGACCCGAATGGCTCAAACAACAAGAGGAAAACTGGCCGATCTGGATACCCACGACGCTGGGAGAACTCCCAGAACAAAAGAAGACGATATGTCTAACAACTAGTACCATCGACAACACACTCCTCCATGGATATTCATCCTGGACAAGACTAATAAGAGTCGTCTCTTGGTGTCTTCGATGGAAATATAAGCAGAACCGATCCTCCCATCTAACAACGGACGAATTAACCACCGCACATAATAAATTGATCAAGATAATCCAATCCCGACACTTCGCAGCGGAGATTCGGATACTGCAGAAAGATCGAAGCAAGGATGTTGGAGGAAAACTACAGCCACTAAATCCATTCTTCGACGAAGAGGGGATACTACGCGTCGGAGGACGACTGACCAACTCTGCTATCCCATTCAGGCAAAAGCATCCAATTATTTTGCCGAAATCGACAATTACCGAGATCATTATAAACGAAGAACATCGAAACAACCACCACACAGGGACACAAGCTACATTATACGCCGTGAGACTACGCTATTGGCCGATCGACGGCCGTAGCCAAGTGTGGCGCACTATCAAAAGGTGCGTCCGTTGCTGCAGAGCTAATCCTCCACCAGTAGAGTACTTGATGGGGGATTTACCAGAGGCGCGTATTACCGAATCGCGCCCGTTTACGAACGTCGGAATCGACTACTGCGGTCCGCTCTATATCAAAGAGAGAAGGAATCGTAACCGCAGTAAAGTCAAGGTATACGTTGCCATATTCGTATGTCTAGCAACAAAAGCCGTCCACATCGAGTTAGTCAGCGATCTAACTACCGACGCATTCCTAGCCGTTCTACGCCGATTCATCTCCCGAAGAGGATACTGCGCAACCATCCTCACCGACAATGGCACCAATTTCGTCGGAGCTAATCGGGAATTACAAGAACTCCGAACCCTATTACAGTCCGACGACCACAAGGAAAAGGTGCAGAATTTTCTCGCCGACCGACAGATACAATGGCGTTTCAACCCCCCAAACTCACCACATTTTGGCGGTTTATGGGAAGCCGCCGTAAAATCGTTCAAACGTCACCTCATCCGCGTCGTCGGCACGGAGCTCTTGACCTTTGAACACCTTAACACCCTTGTGATTGAGATTGAAGCAATTCTCAATTCACGTCCACTGACTCCCATCTCGTCCGATCCGAAAGATCCCCCTGTCCTCACTCCCGGTCACTTTCTAATCGGCGATACATTAACGAGTTTACGGGAGCGTGATTTCAGGACAGTTCCATCAGGCCGGCTATCTAGTTGGCAGCGCATCCACCAGATCAAGCAGTACTTCTGGAGCAGGTGGAATCGAGAGTACCTCAACGAGCTGACCCGCCGCAACAAATGGGACAAGGGAAAACACGACATCCGTGAAGGCACCGTCGTAATCCTCAGGGAGGATAACGTCCCATCCATGCAGTGGCCTTTGGGCCGCGTAATCAAAGTCCATCCAGGAGCCGACGGAATCATACGGACCGCTACCGTGCAGACGGCAACGAGTATCCTGGACCGTGGTGTCAAAAGATTGGTCCCCTTACCCATTCAACCAGAAACAGATGAATCCGAGCATCAACCCGGAGCGAAGGAAATGGACAAACGACGCACCTGACTCCACAGGCAGAATTTGATCGGTGCCCTCTCAACGGGGGGAGGATGTTACGTCGCCTAAAACATCTGCGCTGCATCTCTCGCGACCGGCCAGCCGACGGCCTGCGTAACGTCATTTCGACCCTCAATAAACCTGAGGACCGACCATAACTTTCTCTTGCATTCTGTACACATGTATCTGCATTCCATCCGTCGTCCTGAAAGTTTTCTTAAGGCTGGAAATATTTGCGACGCACATCTGGTTTTTTAGAGAGGTCCTTGGGTTTATTAGGCGCAATCAAAAATGCGGAGAAAGCGGGTACGCGCCCATTAGGAAAAACCAAACATCTGTCTAACAGAACAGGCTGAGTTTTCCCATGTGCAAGGTCATTTATGAACCACGTTGGTAGGAGGACTCCGACTCACTCCTTCAGGTTTCAGCATGGGTCACAGCCAATCGACATCGCGGATCGTTGCCCTCACTTTTCCTGACGAACAACGTGAATAACGAATCCGCGTTCTTCATGCAAAGGGCACACCCACACCGAGCTTTCTTCCGTGCTAGCCTAAGGGCGACAATTAGTAGAAAGAAAAACAACGTCGACGTGTAGCATCTAACTCTCCCGTCCACTAACATACGAAATTCGACTGTACGAACTTTGCTCTATTATTCGTGTCTATCTCATATTCGTGCGACAAGTTGTTACTGACGATTTGTATCTACTCAACAGTGTAGTTTAAGTGTTGGAAATATATATTTTATAATTCTGTGAATCACAGTGTTATATAAACTTAATCACCCCTATTATCTTAACGGAAATCAGGGGATCGATCAACTCGTGGTGTCGATTAATATAATCGTAACGGGAATTTACGACTCCCGTTGACGTCTCTCCTCGCGATTGCGTCTCCCCGCGATTGGCCGAATTTACATAAATGTTATGAATTTGTGACTTATTGTTGTAAATTCATGACGTAAATATTCTAAATTAATGGCTTAAATGTTATAAATTATTAGTGCAGTCCAGTGTAGATCATCCAAAATGATCTTGGGGGCTTTTGGTGATCCAAACTGGACTGTTGCGTAGTTCTTGGCTTGGTATCGTTTTCCAAAGATTAATCGACTGATTAATTTTTGGAAAACGATGCCAATTACCAGGTCTCACCACGAGGAGGTGACTACGCACGAGACCCGCCCATGGGTTATTTAACACTACACATCGATCTCGACATTCAACCTATTGGCAGAATGTCCAGTTTTGACACTACTTGACCATGGGCCTGCGTAAAGAAATAGTTGTTTCGTAGTCTAACTGCGAAACACATATCTCCAACGCAGCGCTAACTTGAATCTTTACAAACGTAGAACAAGGCATACGTAACGCATCATCTATCTCCCACACAACGATTACATCGATCAGTACAAATGTACAATTATTCGCATCCCTACTGGCAACATTCGGTATCAAAGACACATTTATCTAACTTGGAGCGAAAAGAAGATGAAGCTACTGACACTGTCCCGAAACGGACGAGATCGCGATCTCTCGAAAGAACTAACAAACCTACGCGACGTACCCCCGTACACGAGATAACCCCGAGGTTCAACGGAAAGCCCAAGAATTGGCCGTAACTCGATTCCTGTTTCGCCGTTCGAAACTTACACGAGTCGCGGTCGATGGCGCCGACAGATGATGCCAGTGATAAACTAGTAATTCAGCCGTGGATCCAGCACATAGGCCAGCAACTTGACACACTCCAACTGAACAAGTGGAACCCGGGGAGGGACCGCTGAACAGGATTACGAAGGCAAGAGGCCCCAACTGAACAGTGGGGTCCACTCACAGGGAGGGACCGCTGAACAGGATTACCAAGGCACGAGGCCCCAACTGAACAGTGGGGTCCACTCACGGGGAGGGACCGCTGAACAGGATTACGAAGGCAATACCTCAACTGAACAGTGGGGTCCACTCCCGCGGGGCCGAACAGGATTACGGAGGACGTGAAATTGCTGGTCCCTGACCGAGTACCGAAGTACCAATCGGACAGGACTGCAGATCCACGACTGAATCCCCAACAGATTAGCAAGCATCACCGGCACGACGACAACTCCCGTGATCCGATGCAAACGTTGAGCAGTCACCAAGACAGAGCTGTCCTTGGGCGACTTACGAATCCGAAGAGTTGTCTAGAGCACATTGACCCGCACGCACCCGAAATACACGCGAGCGAGTACGCCACGCGACAGTTTGAAAGAACTGAGTGATCGCGAACCGATATATCGTGGGAACAATTTTTCCAGTATGGTAAGCGAGGGGATCAAGAGAGACGAGATCTTTATTTGTCGTTCCAAGATAGATAAGTATCTTTGTACAGAATGAGCTTACAATGTACATAACATAGGTATCTATCTTATGATTAATTAAAGCTAATACGCTCGCATCCCACGGTGTCCTGCGATGTCCCACGATGTCCCACGTTGCCCCCGCGGGGGGGTATTAGTCCAGTTTAGATCACCAAAACTATTTTGGGTGATCAAGACCAGACTATATTCAAGTAGTTTTTAGCTTGATATCGTTTTCGAATAATAATACTAATATTCGAAATAGTACTTGGTGTATTATTATTTGGAAAACGATACCAATTACCGGGACCCACCACGAGGAGGAAACTACGCTCGGGTCCCATTTACATATGAGTTTTTACGCATTGGAAGCAGAGATGTAAAATTATTTTATAATAAAGCGACATTGTAGCGGCGGCATTGTTTTGTCCGGAGTTTATTTGTTTTTAAATTACTTGTAATCTAACGGTTTTGGTACTCCGAGGCAAAGAACAACACTATTTGAAATGTCCTATGACTCATGTGCAGCTACAGATAAGATGTCGTTGCCTTCGGTTAAACTACACTTGCTTCCTTGATTCCATGAATATGGTGTTGTTTCCTTGGTTTTTAGCAGACATGGAAAATTACATCTTAAAATTACACTCTGCGTTACCACTGCTTTTATACAAAATAGTGAAATGAGAAATTAAGTACTGTATTTAAAATTAAAAAATAATGCTATATAGAAATAAAATAGCAATCCAGGGACCTGAAAGATTTCGTTAATAAAATAATACAATATAAATCATTAATTCACTCACATTGATGGTACTGATTTAAATCAATGAATGTAGAGTTGCTTCCGATTAATGGTACAACTGTTATAAATTAAGAGCACAATTACTTTGAATTAATGGGAGAATATGGTTATAAATTATTGGTATAGTTGTTAAGAATTAATGGAGGAATTGTTTAAGATTAATGGCTTAAATATTATAAATTAATGGCTTAGATGATATAAATTAATAGTTTAAATATTGTAAATTAGTGGCTTAGATGTTGTAAATTAATAGCTTAAATGTTATAATTTAATGGCTTTGATGATATAAATTAATAGTTTAAATGTTATAAATTAATGGCTAAATGTATAAAATAACAGTTCAAAAGTTAGAAATTAATGGCTTAAATGTTATAAATTAATAGCTTAAATGTTATAAATTAATAGCTTAAATGTATAAAATAACACTTTAAATGTTGTAAATTAATGGCTTAGATGTTGTTAATTAATAGCTTAAATGTTATAAAATAATAGCTTAAATGTATAAAACAACAGTTTAAATGTTGTAAATTAGTGGCTCAGATGTTGTCAATTAATTGCTTAAATGTTAGAAATTAATGGCTTAAATGTTAGAAATTAATAGTTTAAATGTTATAAATTAATTGCTTAAATGTTATAAGTTAATGGCTTAAATGTATAAAATAACACTTTAAATGCTGTAAATTAATGGTTTAAATGTTATAAATTAACAGTTTAAATGTTATAAATTAATAGCTTGAATGTTATAATTTAATGGCTTAGATGATATAAATTAATAGTTTAAATGTTATAAATTAATAGCTAAATGTATAAAATAACAGTTCAAAAGTTAGAAATTAATGGCTTAAATGTTATAAATTAATAGCATAAATGTTATAAATTAATAGTTTAGACGTTATAAATTAATTCCTTAAATGTTATAAATTAATGGCTTGAATGTTATAAATTAATAGCTTAAGTGTTGTAAATTAATGGTTTAGACATTATAAATAACTAGTTACAATGTTGTTGTTTGATATTTTTTCTTACTTACCTGATATTTATGTTCTTTTTCGATGTTCACTCTCCGCAACTTCAGGCACAAAAGAGCTCGCGCGCGACTTCCGTGTTCCTTATATAACTTAACAAGGCGTCGGTTTGTTAATCAAACGGTAACGATTTTTTGACATAGCAGGAGACGGTTTTTCCATTGTAACAAAATCAAATTGAACGATTTCTTAATTTTTATCGTAAATTGGCATCTTTTACGATTTAATACGATATCCATTTTTATCATTTTAATAGTTTCTACAAACTAAGACTAAATTCACACCTACATGATACTAGTTTTCGACTATCGATTAGTTTGGACAAAATGGGAAAAGAGCCTAAGGGCAGTCGATGACGTTACTGTGAAATAAGTTAAGCTATTAAATAATCAGACAGATAAAATTCATATTAAGCGTTATATTGTATTATCGATATTCGTTCATTTACTCGTGCTAATTAAAAAATAAAACGTTCTTTTTTCTTGAGTAACACCTACATCACTGTTTGCGATATTTAAGATTCTTATTTAATGCTTATTTAGAAGTCAGGTACCTTTTTAATTCTTCACAAGTTAAACGATTAAATTTACTCGTTATAGTTGTAACATAAAATGGCTTTATTTCTTCAATACCGCCTGCATCGCTGTACGTGATACAGTTATTAATTATGTAGCAAATGATATGATCTAATTGGTTGTAATCGCGGTTACGTATTTCTTCGTTAAATCTATCGATGTATTGGGCTATTAGCGCGAGACTTACTGATTCCTCGAGGAATGGTTTCATTCTTATAAATTAATGTTTTAAATGTGCCAATTATTGTTTCAATTGTTATAAATTAATAGATTAATCGTTGTTAATTATTTGCTTAAATGTTATAAATTAATAGCTTAAGTGTTATAAATTAATAGTTTGAATGTTAGGAATTAATGGTATAAATGTAAAAATTAATAGCTTAAATGTTATGAATTTGTGACTTATTGTTGTAAATTCATGACGTAAATATTGTAAATTAATGACTTAAATGTTATAAATTAATAGTGCAGTCCAGTGTAGATCATCCAAAATGATCTTAGGGGCTTTTGGTGGTACAAACTGGACTGTTGCGTAGTTCTTGGCTTGGTATCGTTTTCCACAGATTAATCGACTGATTAATTTTTGGAAAACGATGCCAATTACCAGGTCTCACCACGAGGAGGTGACTACGCACGAGACCCGCCCATGGGTTATTTAACACTACACATCGATCTCGACATTCAACCGATTGGCAGAATGTCCAGTTTTGACACTACTTGACCATGGGCCTGCGTAAAGAAATAGTTGTTTCGTAGTCTAACTGCGAAACACATATCTCCAACGCAGCGCTAACATGAATCTTTACAAACGTAGAACAAGGCATACGTAACGCATCATCTATCTCCCACACAACGATTACATCGATCAGTACAAATAAACAATAATTCGCATCCCTACTGGCAACATTCGGTATCAAAGACACATTTATCTAACTTGGAGCGAAAAGAAGAAGATGAAGCTACTGACACTGTCCCGAAACGGACGAGATCGCGATCTCTCGAAAGAACTAACAAACCTACGCGACGTACCCCCGTACACGAGATAACCCGGAGGTTCAACGGAAAGCCCAAGAATTGGCCGTAACTCGATTCCTGTTTCGCCGTTCGAAACTTACACGAGTCGCGGTCGATGGCGCCGACAGATGATGCCAGTGATCCACTAGTAATTCAGCCGTGGATCCAGCACATAGGCCAGCAACTTGACACACTCCAACTGAACAAGTGGAACCCGGGGAGGGACCGCTGAACGGGATTACGAAGGCAAGAGGCCCCAACTGAACAGTGGGGTCCACTCACAGGGAGGGACCGCTGAACAGGATTACCAAGGCACGAGGCCCTAACTGAACAGTGGGGTCCACTCACGGGGAGGGACCGCTGAACAGGATTACGAAGGCAATACCTCAACTGAACAGTGGGGTCCACTCCCGCGGGGCCGAACAGGATTACGGAGGACGTGAAATTGCTGGTCCCTGACCGAGTACCGAAGTACCAATCGGACAGGACTGCAGATCCACGACTGAATCCCCAACAGATTAGCAAGCATCACCGGCACGACGACAACTCCCGTGATCCGATGCAAACGTTGAGCAGTCACCACGACAGAGCTGTCCTTGGGCGACTTACGAATCCGAAGAGTTGTCTAGAGCACATTGACCCGCACGCACCCGAAATACACGCGAGCGAGTACGCCACGCGACAGTTTGAAAGAACTGAGTGATCGCGAACCGATATATCGTGGGAACAATTTTTCCAGTATGGTAAGCGAGGGGATCAAGAGAGACGAGATCTTTATTTGTCGTTCCAACATAGATGAGTATCTTAGTACAGAATAAGCTTACAATGTACATAACGTAGGTATCTAGCTTATGATTAATTAAAGCTAATACGCTCGCATCCCACGGTGTCCTGCGATGTCTCACGATGTCCCACGTTACCCCCGCGGGGGGTATTAGTCCAGTTTAGATCACCAAAACTATTTTGGGTGATCAAGACCAGACTATATTCAAGTAGTTTTTAGCTTGATATCGTTTTCGAATAATAATACTAATATTCGAAATAGTACTTGGTGTATTATTATTTGGAAAACGATACCAATTACCGGGACCCACCACGAGGAGGTAACTACGCTCGGGTCCCATTTACATATGAGTTTTTACGCATTGGAAGCAGAGATGTAAAATTATTTTATAATAAAGCGACATTGTAGCGGCGGCATTGTTTTGTCCGGAGTTTATTTGTTTTTAAATTACTTGTAATCTAACGGTTTTGGTACTCCGAGGCAAAACAACAACACTATTTGAAATGTCCTATGACTCACGTGCAGCTACAGATAAGATGTCGTTGCCTTCGGTTAAACTACACTTGCTTCCTTGATTCCATGAATATGGTGTTGTTTCCTTGGTTTTTAGCAGACATGGAAAATTACATCTTAAAATTACACTCTGCGTTACCACTGCTTTTATACAAAATAGTGAAATGAGAAATTAAGTACTGTATTTAAAATTAAAAAATAATGCTATATAAAAATAAAATAGGAATCCAGGGACCTGAAAGATTTCGTTAATAAAATAATACAATATAAATCATTAATTCACTCACATTGATGGTACTGATATAAATCAATGAATGTAGAGTTGCTTCCGATTAATGGTACAACTGTTATAAATTAAGAGCACAATTACTTTGAATTAATGGGAGAATATGGTTATAAATTATTGGTATAGTTGTTAAGAATTAATGGAGGAATTGTTTTAGATTAATGGCTTAAATATTATAAATTAATGGCTTAGATGATATAAATTAATAGTTTAAATATTGTAAATTAGTGGCTTAGATGTTGTAAATTAATAGCTTAAATGTTATAATTTAATGGCTTAGATGATATAAATTAATAGTTTAAATGTTATAAATTAATGGCTAAATGTATAAAATAACAGTTCAAAAGTTAGAAATTAATGGCTTAAATGTTATAAATTAATAGCTTAAATGTTATAAATTAATAGCTTAAATGTATAAAATAACACTTTAAATGTTGTAAATTAATGGCTTAGATGTTGTTAATTAATAGCTTAAATGTTATAAAATAATAGCTTAAATGTATAAAACAACAGTTTAAATGTTGTAAATTAGTGGCTCAGATGTTGTCAATTAATTGCTTAAATGTTAGAAATTAATGGCTTAAATGTTAGAAATTAATAGTTTAAATGTTATAAATTAATTGCTTAAATGTTATAAGTTAATGGCTTAAATGTATAAAATAACACTTTAAATGCTGTAAATTAATGGTTTAAATGTTATAAATTAACAGTTTAAATGTTATAAATTAATAGCTTGAATGTTATAATTTAATGGCTTAGATGATATAAATTAATAGTTTAAATGTTATAAATTAATGGCTAAATGTATAAAATAACAGTTCAAAAGTTAGAAATTAATGGCTTAAATGTTATAAATTAATAGCATAAATGTTATAAATTAATAGTTTAGACGTTATAAATTAATTCCTTAAATGTTATAAATTAATGGCTTGAATGTTATAAATTAATAGCTTAAGTGTTGTAAATTAATGGTTTAGACATTATAAATAACTAGTTACAATGTTGTTGTTTGATATTTTTTCTTACTTACCTGATATTTATGTTCTTCTTCGATGTTCACTCTCCGCAACTTCAGGCACAAAAGAGCTCGCGCGCGACTTCCGTGTTCCTTATATAACTTAACAAGGCGTCGGTTTGTTAATCAAACGGTAACGATTTTTTGACATAGCAGGAGACGGTTTTTCCATTGTAACAAAATCAAATTGAACGATTTCTTAATTTTTATCGTAAATTGGCATCTTTTACGATTTAATACGATATCCATTTTTATCATTTTAATAGTTTCTACAAACTAAGACTAAATTCACACCTACATGATACTAGTTTTCGACTATCGATTAGTTTGGACAAAATGGGAAAAGAGCCTAAGGGCAGTCGATGACGTTACTGTGAAATAAGTTAAGCTATTAAATAATCAGACAGATAAAATTCATATTAAGCGTTATATTATATTATCGATATTCGTTCATTTACTCGTGCTAATTAAAAAATAAAACGTTCTTTTTTCTTGAGTAACACCTACATCACTGTTTGCGATATTTAAGATTCTTATTTAATGCCTATTTAGAAGTCAGGTACCTTTTTAATTCTTCACAAGTTAAACGATTAAATTTACTCGTTATAGTTGTAACATAAAATGGCTTTATTTCTTCAATACCGTCTGCATCGCTGTACGTGATACAGTTATTAATTATGTAGCAAATAATATGATCTAATTGGCTGTTATCGCGGTTACGTATTTCTTCGTTAAATCTATCGATGTATTGGGCTATTAGCGCGAGACTTACTGATTCCCCGAGGAATGGTTTGATTCTTATAAATTAATGTTTTAAATGTGCCAATTAATGTTTCAATTGTTATAAATTAATAGTTTAATCGTTGTTAATTATTTGCTTAAATGTTATAAATTAATAGCTTAAGTGTTATAAATTAATAGTTTGAATGTTAGGAATTAATGGTATAAATGTAAAAATTAATAGCTTAAATTGTTACGTCGCCTAAAACATCTGCGCTGCATCTCTCATGACCGACCAGCCGACGGCCTGCGTAACGTCATTTCGACCCTCAATAAACCTGAGGACCGACCATAACTTTCTCTTGCATTCTGTACACATGTATCTGCATTCCATCCGTCGTCCTGTAAGTTTTCTTAAGGCTGGAAATATTTGCGACGCACATCTGGTTTTTTAGAGAGGTCCTTGGGTTTATTAGGCGCAATCAAAAATGCGGAGAAAGCGGGTACGCGCCCATTAGGAAAAACCAAACATCTGTCTAACAGAACAGGCTGAGTTTTCCCATGTGCAAGGTCATTTATGAACCACGTTGGTAGGAGGACTCCGACTCACTCCTTCAGGTTTCAGCATGGGTCACAGCCAATCGACATCGCGGATCGTTGCCCTCACTTTTCCTGACGAACAACGTGAATAACGAATTCGCGTTCTTCATGCAAAGGGCACACCCACACCGAGCTATCTTCCGTGCTAGCCTAAGGGCGACAATTAGTAGAAAGAAAAACAACGTCGACGTGTAGCATCTAACTCTCCCGTCCACTAACATACGAAATTCGATTGTACGAACCTTGCTCTATTAGTCATATCTATCTCATATTCGTGCGACAAGTTGTTACTGACGATTTGTATCTACTCAACAGTGTAGTTTAAGTGTTGGAAATATATATTTTATAATTCTGTGAATCACAGTGTTATATAAACTTAATCACCCCTATTATCTTAACGGAAATCAGGGGATCGATCAACTCGTGGTGTCGATTAATATAATCGTAACGGGAATTTACGACTCCCGTTGACGTCTCTCCTCGCGATAGCGTCTCCCCGCGATTGGCCGAATTTACATGGTCCTTCGAGCCGGATTTTGCGCCATTAAAAAGTGCATTGACCCGTGACTATACAGTGTCGCGTGAAATCCACATTCCAACGACTTAACCAACTAACCAAAGGAGCTGCCCTCGGAAAGGAACTCCTTCATCGCTCAGCACATACGCGAGCCCACACCGCACTGTAACGAGTAGCTACCGATTCCTAGATCAACGTCCATTTGATTAAGGTAAGCCCATTCCGATTATTAAATTCAAATATGGCTCAAGCTGAATCGATCAGCACGTTGCGGCGTAGACGAAGTGCCTTAGTCAGCCGATTTGCAACCACGAAGCGTCAACTCGAGGAATATGAAGAGTCTGAACGGGTAGACAAAAACTATCTAACAGCTTGCCGTAATTCGTTCGACGAAAATTGGCGAAAAATCTGCGCGGTGCAAGAGGAATTAGAAGTGTTAGATGAGGGGGAAATAGCTCGTGCAGATTCTTTATTGCGAGAGCATCATAGGATTGACGTACAGATCATGGACCTCTTCGACCGACTACCATCAGTAACCCCTTCGCCAACAAAGACCCGCGATCCATGCGTGAAACCGGAGACGAGACCAATCACTTTGCCAGAGGTCCGTTTACCTCAATTCGACGGTGCCCTCGAGAACTGGACCTATTTCTACGACACGTTCTTATCCACAGTGGATCGCAATGAGAACTTAACTAACGTCCAAAGGTTTCAACATCTACGCTCCTCTGTAACTGGACGGGCCGCACGGAGCATACAATCCTTAGAACTCACAGAGGCCAACTATCCCATCGCGCTCAACACACTGAAGGAGAAATTTAATTGTGCCCTCCGGATCTGTATGCGTCATTGGGAATTACTGCGCAGTTATCCCGAAATAAAAAGGGAAACTCCAGAAGCCATTGAAGATTTGCTGGAAACCGTCAGCGTAAATTTGAAAGCGCTCGAAAAATTAGGGCAGCCTGTAACATCAGATATAGTGATTATCGAGTTGCTTGCATCGAAATTACCTTCGTCCAGCATGCGTAAATGGCAGCGCACGTTGCCAAACCAAGACGTGCCTTCCTATCAACATCTGATGGAATTTCTGAAAACACGGGCAAACGGTAATCAACTCCTTTCTAAATCAAAGGAAACGAAAGGATCAACCCACAAAAAACATCGTCATCGACAAAACGTACCGCGCGGCCGAACCTTTGCCACAACCAGCAAGACATTAGTGTGCCCGACCTGCAGCGGACCCCACGTACTCAGACATTGTAAGGTCTTCAAAGCCAAATCGGCGGTAGAACGCTTTCAAATCGTAAAAGGGGCAGCGTTATGTATAAACTGCCTAGGCAGCGGACATTCGCTGACACAGTGCACAGCGGGTTCGTGTCATATCTGCGGGCAACGACACAACACCTACCTACACCGAGAGCAAACGCAGATAATTCCACGTTCGTCGAGTAGTCAGTCATCTAGCAATCGGTCGTCCAGCAGTCGGTCGTCTAGCGGTCGGTCATCGAGCGGTCGGTCCTCGAGCGGTCGGTCATCGAGCGGTCGGTCGTCGAGCGGTCGGTCGTCGCGCAGTCGTTCATCGAGCGGTCGGTCGCCGGGCAGTCGTTCATCGCATAAACGATCTAAGAGACAATCCCCCCCGGGATCATCGAAGTCACGTTCGTATCATAAGTCCAGACGGACAACCGAATCATCCCGGAAGCATACATATTCGGCTCCTAAAGACTCGAAAGTTCCTGAGTCAAGCTCCCCACGGACCAAGGGCACCGCCATACACACCTTATCCAAGTCCCAACCCGAGCTAAACTGACTAGCTCAACAAACTACAAAAGGGTGGACCGAATGGGAAAATACATCTCCAAACGGCATACTACATCACGATCTACTGGTCACAGCACAGATCGATGTGCTAGACAAAAGGGCCTCACCAATCCGAGCCAGAGCATTGCTAGATACCGGATCTAGTATGAATTTCATGAGTGAGAAATTCGCAAAATCCCTCGGTATGAAACGAAGGAGATGTTCAGTCCCAATCGGCACCCTCGATGATTTGACGACAATTGCCAAGAGCCAGATCACGGCCACCATTGTTTCTATGGATGGCAAATATAAACGCATAGTAACGTTCTTAGTAATCCCAATAATATCGGCAGTCGTTCCAGATCAACCAATCGATAGGTCCGTCATCCAGCTACCCAAAAATATAAAATTAGCCGACCCAGCATTTCATCGACCAGGCCCGATCGACATATTATTGAGTTCGGGACCAACCTTAGCATCCTTTTGTGTCGGACAGATCAAACTATCCCAATCCACCGATACGGAGCTGTGTTTGCAAAAGACTCGATTCGGTTGGGTTATCGGGGGGAGCCCGCCAGCTCGCGCGGGGATCCATTCCTTTCACGTCACCACCACCGACCTACAAGCGGATCTCGCACGTTTTTGGGAAATCGATGAGGGACCACCTACCACGCATTTCTCAGAGGCGGAATTACAATGTGAGGAGCATTTCCGCAACCATGTCCAACGCAACAAGGAAGGGCGATACGTCGTCGCCCTGCCATTCAACGAGAAGCTTCCCACGCTGGGGACGTCAAGGTCCGTTGCCATGAGTAGACTCGCCTCGCTCCATCGCCGATTCCAACGCGACAAGCAATTCGAAGCCGCGTATAGTGCGGTGATCCAAGAGTATCTAGACTTGGGTCATATGACGAAGATCACGCCTGACCTTCCCACAACCAACGGTTATTATTTGCCTCATCACGGCGTGATAAAGGAATCGAGTGATACTACGAAACTCCGAGTTGTTTTCGACGGATCAGCAATCAGCACTACCAGAGTATCCCTCAACGACATGCTACATACAGGACCTAAATTACAGGAAGATCTAATTGAAATTCTATTGAGATTCCGGTCGCATCAATATGTTCTAACGGGTGACATTGAGAAGATGTATCGACAAATCCTCGTACGTCCAGAAGATCGTAAATATCAACTCATTCTATGGCGTAATTCCAACGGGGAGGTCGATACATATCAACTTAACACCGTGACGTTCGGACTATCAGCTGCCCCATACTTGGCCCTCCGATGCCTCAAACAATTAGCAGAAGACGAAGGACATCGATTCCCGCGAGCAGCAGCGGTTGTGCAGCGCGATTTTTATGTCGACGATGCCCTCACTGGAGCCGACACAAAAGAAGAATTACTATCGGTAAGACACGAACTCACAGACCTTCTCAGATCGGCCGGCTTACATATCCGGGAATGGGCATCCAATGACAAGGACATATTGCGAGGACTAACAGAAAGAGATACCAATAGAAGGCTACAATTAGGCGAGTCACAGACGTTGAAGACCTTAGGCATTTATTGGGATTCTCAGGAAGACGCAATCCTTTACTCAGTTGAACCCACAGCGACCATCACTCGAGTCACTAAACGATCAATGAGTTCGGTGATAGCCCGAATCTATGATCCACTTGGTTTGCTCGCGCCAGTGATTGTCAAAGCAAAAATATTGCTTCAACGCGTCTGGGCATTAAAAATTGATTGGGACGAATCCCTACCAGCAGAGTTGCATACTGAATGGGATCGATATCATATCCAACTACCCTTGCTTAATGATATTCGGTTCCCTCGTAAAACCATAATCAAGGCAGCTAATCATATAGAGCTGCACGGTTTCTGCGACGCCAGTGAAAGGGCATACGGAGCATGTGTCTATCTACGCAGCACCAATCCGGAGGGACACACACAAACTCAGATACTCACGGCTCGATCTAAGGTCGCGCCACTAAAATCGTTGACAATCCCACGACTCGAGTTAAGCGGAGCATTACTCCTCGCCTCACTTATGTCCTTGATAAAGAAGTCCCTCAATATAAAGATTTCTCGCACTGTGTATTGGACGGATTCTACTATAGTGCTTCAGTGGATCAAGTTCTCGCCACACATGTTGAAAACCTTCGTGGCGAACCGCGTAGCCGAGATCCAGACGAAAACAAACATCGACGATTGGCGTCATGTGCCCACCAACGATAATCCAGCAGATCTCATCTCCCGCGGGCAGACTCCCAAGGAATTTCTGCGCCCGACCATCTGGAAAAACGGACCCGAATGGCTCAAACAACAAGAGGAAAACTGGCCGATCTGGATACCCACGACGCTGGGAGAACTCCCAGAACAAAAGAAGACGATATGTCTAACAACTAGTACCATCGACAACACACTCCTCCATGGATATTCATCCTGGACAAGACTAATAAGAGTCGTCTCTTGGTGTCTTCGATGGAAATATAAGCAGAACCGATCCTCCCATCTAACAACGGACGAATTAACCACCGCACATAATAAATTGATCAAGATAATCCAATCCCGACACTTCGCAGCGGAGATTCGGATACTGCAGAAAGATCGAAGCAAGGATGTTGGAGGAAAACTACAGCCACTAAATCCATTCCTCGACGAAGAGGGGATACTACGCGTCGGAGGACGACTGACCAACTCTGCTATCCCATTCAGGCAAAAGCATCCAATTATTTTGCCGAAATCGACAATTACCGAGATCATTATAAACGAAGAACATCGAAACAACCACCACACAGGGACACAAGCTACATTATACGCCGTGAGACTACGCTATTGGCCGATCGACGGCCGTAGCCAAGTGTGGCGCACTATCAAAAGGTGCGTCCGTTGCTGCAGAGCTAATCCTCCACCAGTAGAGTACTTGATGGGGGATTTACCAGAGGCGCGTATTACCGAATCGCGCCCGTTTACGAACGTCGGAATCGACTACTGCGGTCCGCTCTATATCAAAGAGAGAAGGAATCGTAACCGCAGTAAAGTCAAGGTATACGTTGCCATATTCGTATGTCTAGCAACAAAAGCCGTCCACATCGAGTTAGTCAGCGATCTAACTACCGACGCATTCCTAGCCGTTCTACGCCGATTCATCTCCCGAAGAGGATACTGCGCAACCATCCTCACCGACAATGGCACCAATTTCGTCGGAGCTAATCGGGAATTACAAGAACTCCGAACCCTATTACAGTCCGACGACCACAAGGAAAAGGTGCAGAATTTTCTCGCCGACCGACAGATACAATGGCGTTTCAACCCCCCAAACTCACCACATTTTGGCGGTTTATGGGAAGCCGCCGTAAAATCGTTCAAACGTCACCTCATCCGCGTCGTCGGCACGGAGCTCTTGACCTTTGAACACCTTAACACCCTTGTGATTGAGATTGAAGCAATTCTCAATTCACGTCCACTGACTCCCATCTCGTCCGATCCGAAAGATCCCCCTGTCCTCACTCCCGGTCACTTTCTAATCGGCGATACATTAACGAGTTTACGGGAGCGTGATTTCAGGACAGTTCCATCAGGCCGGCTATCTAGTTGGCAGCGCATCCACCAGATCAAGCAGTACTTCTGGAGCAGGTGGAATCGAGAGTACCTCAACGAGCTGACCCGCCGCAACAAATGGGACAAGGGAAAACACGACATCCGTGAAGGCACCGTCGTAATCCTCAGGGAGGATAACGTCCCATCCATGCAGTGGCCTTTGGGCCGCGTAATCAAAGTCCATCCAGGAGCCGACGGAATCATACGGACCGCTACCGTGCAGACGGCAACGAGTATCCTGGACCGTGGTGTCAAAAGATTGGTCCCCTTACCCATTCAACCAGAAACAGATGAATCCGAGCATCAACCCGGAGCGAAGGAAATGGACAAACGACGCACCTGACTCCACAGGCAGAATTTGATCGGTGCCCTCTCAACGGGGGGAGGATGTTACGTCGCCTAAAACATCTGCGCTGCATCTCTCGCGACCGGCCAGCCGACGGCCTGCGTAACGTCATTTCGACCCTCAATAAACCTGAGGACCGACCATAACTTTCTCTTGCATTCTGTACACATGTATCTGCATTCCATCCGTCGTCCTGAAAGTTTTCTTAAGGCTGGAAATATTTGCGACGCACATCTGGTTTTTTAGAGAGGTCCTTGGGTTTATTAGGCGCAATCAAAAATGCGGAGAAAGCGGGTACGCGCCCATTAGGAAAAACCAAACATCTGTCTAACAGAACAGGCTGAGTTTTCCCATGTGCAAGGTCATTTATGAACCACGTTGGTAGGAGGACTCCGACTCACTCCTTCAGGTTTCAGCATGGGTCACAGCCAATCGACATCGCGGATCGTTGCCCTCACTTTTCCTGACGAACAACGTGAATAACGAATCCGCGTTCTTCATGCAAAGGGCACACCCACACCGAGCTTTCTTCCGTGCTAGCCTAAGGGCGACAATTAGTAGAAAGAAAAACAACGTCGACGTGTAGCATCTAACTCTCCCGTCCACTAACATACGAAATTCGACTGTACGAACTTTGCTCTATTATTCGTGTCTATCTCATATTCGTGCGACAAGTTGTTACTGACGATTTGTATCTACTCAACAGTGTAGTTTAAGTGTTGGAAATATATATTTTATAATTCTGTGAATCACAGTGTTATATAAACTTAATCACCCCTATTATCTTAACGGAAATCAGGGGATCGATCAACTCGTGGTGTCGATTAATATAATCGTAACGGGAATTTACGACTCCCGTTGACGTCTCTCCTCGCGATTGCGTCTCCCCGCGATTGGCCGAATTTACATAAATGTTATGAATTTGTGACTTATTGTTGTAAATTCATGACGTAAATATTCTAAATTAATGGCTTAAATGTTATAAATTAATAGTGCAGTCCAGTGTAGATCATCCAAAATGATCTTAGGGGCTTTTGGTGATCCAAACTGGACTGTTGCGTAGTTCTTGGCTTGGTATCGTTTTCCAAAGATTAATCGACTGATTAATTTTTGGAAAACGATGCCAATTACCAGGTCTCACCACGAGGAGGTGACTACACACGAGACCCGCCCATGGGTTATTTAACCCTACACATCGATCTCGACATTCAACCTATTGGCAGAATGTCCAGTTTTGACACTACTTGACCATGGGCCTGCGTAAAGAAATAGTTGTTTCGTAGTCTAACTGCGAAACACATATCTCCAACGCAGCGCTAACATGAATCTTTACAAACGTAGAACAAGGCATACGTAACGCATCATCTATCTCCCACACAACGATTACATCGATCAGTACAAATATACAATAATTCGAAACCCTACTGGCAACATTCGGTATCAAAGACACATTTATCTAACTTGGAACGAAAAGAAGAAGATGAAGCTACTGACACTGTCCCGAAACGGACGAGATCGCGATCTCTCGAAAGAACTAACAAACCTACGCGACGTACCCCCGTACACGAGATAACCCCGAGGTTCAACGGAAAGCCCAAGAATTGGCCGTAACTCGATTCCTGTTTCGCCGTTCGAAACTTACACGAGTCGCGGTCGATGGCGCCGACAGATGATGCCAGTGATCCACTAGTAATTCAGCCGTGGATCCAGCACATAGGCCAGCAACTTGACACACTCCAACTGAACAAGTGGAACCCGGGGAGGGACCGCTGAACAGGATTACGAAGGCAAGAGGCCCCAACTGAACAGTGGGGTCCACTCACAGGGAGGGACCGCTGAACAGGATTACCAAGGCACGAGGCCCCAACTGAACAGTGGGGTCCACTCACGGGGAGGGACCGCTGAACAGGATTACGAAGGCAATACCTCAACTGAACAGTGGGGTCCACTCCGGCGGGGCCGAACAGGATTACGGAGGACGTGAAATTGCTGGTCCCTGACCGAGTACCCAAGTACCAATCGGACAGGACTGCAGATCCACGAGTGAATCCCCAACAGATTAGCAAGCATCACCGGCACGACGACAACTCCCGTGATCCGATGCAAACGTTGAGCAGTCACCAAGTCAGAGCTGTCTTTGGGCGACTTACGAATCCGAAGAGTTGTCTAGAGCACATTGACCCGCAAGCACCCGAAATACACGCGAGAGAGTACGCCACGCGACAGTTTGAAAGAACTGAGTGATCGCGAACCGATATATCGTGGGAACAATTTTTCCAGTATGGTAAGCGAGGGGATCAAGAGAGACGAGATCTTTATTTGTCGTTCCAAGATAGATAAGTATCTTTGTACAGAATGAGCTTACAATGTACATAACATAGGTATCTATCTTATGATTAATTAAAGTTAATACGCTCGCATCCCACGGTGTCCTGCGATGTCCCACGATGTCCCACGTTGCCCCCGCGGGGGGGTATTAGTCCAGTTTAGATCACCAAAACTATTTTGGGTGATCAAGACCAGACTATATTCAAGTAGTTTTGAGCTTGATATTGTTTTCGAATAATAATACTAATATTCGAAATAGTACTTGGTGTATTATTATTTGGAAAACGATACCAATTACCGGGACCCACCACGAGGAGGTAACTACGCTCGGGTCCCATTTACATATGAGTTTTTACGCATTGGAAGCAGAGATGTAAAATTATTTTATAATAAAGCGACATTGTAGCGGCGGCATTGTTTTGTCCGGAGTTTATTTGTTTTTAAATTACTTGTAATCTAACGGTTTTGGTACTCCGAGGCAAAACAACAACACTATTTGAAATGTCCTATGACTCATGTGCAGCTCCAGATAAGATGTCGTTGCCTTCGGTTAAACTACACTTGCTTCCTTGATTCCATGAATATGGTGTTGTTTCCTTGGTTTTTAGCAGACATGGAAAATTACATCTTAAAATTACACTCTGCGTTACCACTGCTTTTATACAAAATAGTGAAATGAGAAATTAAGTACTGTATTTAAAATTAAAAAATAATGCTATATAGAAATAAAATAGCAATCCAGGGACCTGAAAGATTTCGTTAATAAAATAATACAATATAAATCATTAATTCACTCACATTGATGGTACTGATTTAAATCAATGAATGTAGAGTTGCTTCCGATTAATGGTACAACTGTTATAAATTAAGAGCACAATTACTTTGAATTAATGGGAGAATATGGTTATAAATTATTGGTATAGTTGTTAAGAATTAATGGAGGAATTGTTTTAGATTAATGGCTTAAATATTATAAATTAATGGCTTAGATGATATAAATTAATAGTTTAAATATTGTAAATTAGTGGCTTAGATGTTGTAAATTAATAGCTTAAATGTTATAATTTAATGGCTTAGATGATATAAATTAATAGTTTAAATGTTATAAATTAATGCCCAATTTTATAAAATAACAGTTCAAAAGTTAGAAATTAATGGCTTAAATGTTATAAATTAATGGCTTAAATGTATAAAATACCACATTAAATGCTGTAAATTAATGGTTTAAATGTTATAAATTAACAGTTTAAATGTTATAAATTAATAGCTTGAATGTTATAATTTAATGGCTTAGATGATATAAATTAATAGTTGAAATGTTATAAATTAATGGCTAAATGTATAAAATAACAGTTCAAAAGTTAGAAATTAATGGCTTAAATGTTATGAATTAATAGCTTAAATGTATAAAATAACACTTTAAATGTTGTAAATTAATGGCTTAGATGTTGTTAATTAATAGCTTAAATGTTATAAAATAATAGCTTAAATGTATAAAACAACAGTTTAAATGTTGTAAATTAGTGGCTCAGATGTTGTCAATTAATTGCTTAAATGTTAGAAATTAATGGCTTAAATGTTAGAAATTAATAGTTTAAATGTTATAAATTAATTGCTTAAATGTTATAAATTAATGGCTTAAATGTATAAAATAACACTTTAAATGCTGTAAATTAATGGCTTAAATGTTATAAATTAATAGCATAAATGTTATAAATTAATAGTTTAGACGTTATAAATTAATTCCTTAAATGTTATAAATTAATGGCTTGAATGTTATAAATTAATAGCTTAAGTGTTGTAAATTAATGGTTTAGACGTTATAAATTACTAGTTACAATGTTGTTGTTTGATATTTTTTCTTACTTACCTGATATTTATGTTCTTCTTCGATGTTCACTCTCCGGAATTTCAGGCACAAAAGAGCTCGCGCGCGACTTCCGTGTTCCTTATATAACTTAACAAGGCGTCGGTTTGTTAATCAAATGTTAACGATTTTTTGACATAGAAGGAGACGGTTTTTCCATTGTAACAAAATCAAATTGAACGATTTCTTAATTTTTATCGTAAATTGGCATCTTTTACGATTTAATACGATATCCATTTTTATCATTTTAATAGTTTCTACAAACTAAGACTAAATTCACACCTACATGATACTAGTTTTCGACTATCGATTAGTTTGGACAAAAAGGGAAAAGAGCCTAAGTGCAGTCGATGACGTTACTGTGAAATAAGTTAAGCTATTAAATAATCAGACAGATAAAATTCATATTAAGCGTTATATTATATTATCGATATTCGTTCATTTACTCGTGCTAATTAAAAAATAAAACGTTCTTTTTTCTTGAGTAACACCTACATCACTGTTTGCGATATTTAAGATTCTTATTTAATGCTTATTTAGAAGTCAGGTACCTTTTTAATTCTTCACAAGTTAAACGATTAAATTTACTCGTTATAGTTGTAACATAAAATGGCTTTATTTCTTCAACACCGTCTGCATCGCTGTACGTGATACAGTTATTAATTATGTAGCAAATAATATGATCTAATTGGCTGTAATCGCGGTTACATATTTCTTCGTTAAATCTATCGATGTATTGGGCTATTAGCGCGAGACTTACTGATTCCCCGAGGAATGGTTTGATTCTTATAAATTAATGTTTTAAATGTGCCAATTAATGTTTCAATTGTTATAAATTAATAGTTTAATCGTTGTTAATTATTTGCTTAAATGTTATAAATTAATAGCTTAAGTGTTATAAATTAATAGTTTGAATGTTAGGAATTAATGGTATAAATGTAAAAATTAATAGCTTAAATTGATACGTCGCCTAAAACATCTGCGCTGCATCTCTCGCGACCGGCCAGCCGACGGCCTGCGTAACGTCATTTCGACCCTCAATATACCTGAGGACCGACCATAACTTTCTCTTGCATTCTGTACACATGTATCTGCATTCCATCCGTCGTCCTGAAAGTTTTCTTAAGGCTAGAAATATTTGCGACGCACATCTGGTTTTTTAGAGAGGTCCTTGGGTTTATTAGGCGCAATCAAAAATGCGGAGAAAGCGGGTACGCGCCCATTAGGAAAAACCAAACATCTGTCTAACAGAACAGGCTGAGTTTTCCCATGTGCAAGGTCATTTATGAACCACGTTGGTAGGAGGACTCCGACTCACTCCTTCAGGTTTCAGCATGGGTCACAGCCAATCGACATCGCGGATCGTTGCCCTCACTTTTCCTGACGAACAACGTGAATAACGAATCCGCGTTCTTCATGCAAAGGGCACACCCACACCGAGCTTTCTTCCGTGCTAGCCTAAGGGCGACAATTAGTAGAAAGAAAAACATCGTCGACGTGTAGCATCTAACTCTCCCGTCCACTAACATACGAAATTCGACTGTACGAACTTTGCTCTATTATTCGTGTCTATCTCATATTCGTGCGACAAGTTGTTACTGACGATTTGTATCTACTCAACAGTGTAGTTTAAGTGTTGGAAATATATATTTTATAATTCTGTGAATCACAGTGTTATATAAACTTAATCACCCCTATTATCTTAACGGAAATCAGGGGATCGATCAACTCGTGGTGTCGATTAATATAATCGTAACGGGAATTTACGACTCCCGTTGACGTCTCTCCTCGCGATTGCGTCTCCCCGCGATTGGCCGAATTTACATAAATGTTATGAATTTGTGACTTATTGTTGTAAATTCATGACGTAAATATTCTAAATTAATGGCTTAAATGTTATAAATTAATAGTGCAGTCCAGTGTAGATCATCCAAAATGATCTTAGGGGCTTTTGGTGATCCAAACTGGACTGTTGCGTAGTTCTTGGCTTGGTATCGTTTTCCAAAGATTAATCGACTGATTAATTTTTGGAAAACGATGCCAATTACCAGGTCTCACCACGAGGAGGTGACTACACACGAGACCCGCCCATGGGTTATTTAACCCTACATATCGATCTCGACATTCAACCTATTGGCAGAATGTCCAGTTTTGACACTACTTGACCATGGGCCTGCGTAAAGAAATAGTTGTTTCGTAGTCTAACTGCGAAACACATATCTCCAACGCAGCGCTAACATGAATCTTTACAAACGTAGAACAAGGCATACGTAACGCATCATCTATCTCCCACACAACGATTACATCGATCAGTACAAATATACAATAATTCGAAACCCTACTGGCAACATTCGGTATCAAAGACACATTTATCTAACTTGGAACGAAAAGAAGAAGATGAAGCTACTGACACTGTCCCGAAACGGACGAGATCGCGATCTCTCGAAAGAACTAACAAACCTACGCGACGTACCCCCGTACACGAGATAACCCCGAGGTTCAACGGAAAGCCCAAGAATTGGCCGTAACTCGATTCCTGTTTCGCCGTTCGAAACTTACACGAGTCGCGGTCGATGGCGCCGACAGATGATGCCAGTGATCCACTAGTAATTCAGCCGTGGATCCAGCACATAGGCCAGCAACTTGACACACTCCAACTGAACAAGTGGAACCCGGGGAGGGACCGCTGAACAGGATTACGAAGGCAAGAGGCCCCAACTGAACAGTGGGGTCCACTCACAGGGAGGGACCGCTGAACAGGATTACCAAGGCACGAGGCCCCAACTGAACAGTGGGGTCCACTCACGGGGAGGGACCGCTGAACAGGATTACGAAGGCAATACCTCAACTGAACAGTGGGGTCCACTCCCGCGGGGCCGAACAGGATTACGGAGGACGTGAAATTGCTGGTCCCTGACCGAGTACCGAAGTACCAATCGGACAGGACTGCAGATCCACGAGTGAATCCCCAACAGATTAGCAAGCATCACCGGCACGACGACAACTCCCGTGATCCGATGCAAACGTTGAGCAGTCACCAAGACAGAGCTGTCCTTGGGCGACTTACGAATCCGAAGAGTTGTCTAGAGCACATTGACCCGCACGCACCCGAAATACACGCGAGCGAGTACGCCACGCGATAGTTTGAAAGAACTGAGTGATCGCGAACCGATATATCGTGGGAACAATTTTTCCAGTATGGTAAGCGAGGGGATCAAGAGAGACGAGATCTTTATTTGTCGTTCCAAGATAGATAAGTATCTTTGTACAGAATGAGCTTACAATGTACATAACATAGGTATCTATCTTATGATTAATTAAAGCTATTACGCTCGCATCCCACGGTGTCCTGCGATGTCCCACGATGTCCCACGTTGCCCCCGCGGGGGGGTATTAGTCCAGTTTAGATCACCAAAACTATTTTGGGTGATCAAGACCAGACTATATTCAAGTAGTTTTTAGATGATATCGTTTTCGAATAATAATACTAATATTCGAAATAGTACTTGGTGTATTATTATTTGGAAAACGATACCAATTACAGGGACCCACCACGAGGAGGTAACTACGCTCGGGTCCCATTTACATATGAGTTTTTACGCATTGGAAGCAGAGATGTAAAATTATTTTATAATAAAGCGACATTGTAGCGGCGGCATTGTTTTGTCCGGAGTTTATTTGTTTTTAAATTACTTGTAATCTAACGGTTTTGGTACTCCGAGGCAAAACAACAACACTATTTGAAATGTCCTATGACTCATGTGCAGCTATAGATAAGATGTCGTTGCCTTCGGTTAAACTACACTTGCTTCCTTGATTCCATGAATATGGTGTTGTTTCCTTGGTTTTTAGCAGACATGGAAAATTACATCTTAAAATTACACTCTGCGTTACCACTGCTTTTATACAAAATAGTGAAATGAGAAATTAAGTACTGTATTTAAAATTAAAAAATAATGCTATATAGAAATAAAATAGCAATCCAGGGACCTGAAAGATTTCGTTAATAAAATAATACAATATAAATCATTAATTCACTCACATTGATGGTACTGATTTAAATCAATGAATGTAGAGTTGCTTCCGATTAATGGTACAACTCTTATAAATTAAGAGCACAATTACTTTGAATTAATGGGAGAATATGGTTATAAATTGTTGGTATAGTTGTTAAGAATTAATGGAGGAATTGTTTTAGATTAATGGCTTAAATATTATAAATTAATGGCTTAGATGATATAAATTAATAGTTTAAATATTGTAAATTAGTGGCTTAGATGTTGTAAATTAATAGCTTAAATGTTATAATTTAATGGTTTAGATGATATAAATTAATAGTTTAAATGTTATAAATTATTGGCAAAATGTATAAAATAACAGTACAAAAGTTAGAAATTAATGGCTTAAATGTTATAAATTAATAGCTTAAATGTTATAAATTAATGGCTTAAATGTATAAAATAACACATTAAATGCTGTAAATTAATGGTTTAAATGTTATAAATTAACAGTTTAAATGTTATAAATTAATAGCTTGAATGTTATAATTTAATGGCTTAGATGATATAAATTAATAGTTAAAATGTTATAAATTAATGGCTAAATGTATAAAATAACAGTTCAAAAGTTAGAAATTAATGGCTTATATGTTATAAATTAATAGCTTAAGTGTTGTAAATTAATGGTTTAGACGTTATAAATTACTAGTTACAATGTTGTTGTTTGATATTTTTTCTTACTTACCTGATATTTATGTTCTTCTTCGATGTTCACTCTCCGGAATTTCAGGCACAAAAGAGCTCGCGCGCGACCTCCGTGTTCCTTATATAACATAACAAGGCGTCGGTTTGTTAATCAAACGGTAACGATTTTTTGACATAGCAGGAGACGGTTTTTCCATTGTAACAAAATCAAATTGAACGATTTCTTAATTTTTATCGTAAATTGGCATCTTTTACGATTTAATACGATATCCATTTTTATCATTTTAATAGTTTCTACAAACTAAGACTATATTCACACCTACATGATACTAGTTTTCGACTATCGATTAGTTTGGACAAAAAGGGAAAAGAGCCTAAGTGCAGTCGATGACGTTACTGTGAAATAAGTTAAGCTATTAAATAATCAGACAGATAAAATTCATATTAAGCGTTATATTATATTATCGATATTCGTTCATTTACTCGTGCTAATTAAAAAATAAAACGTTCTTTTTTCTTGAGTAACACCTACATCACTGTTTGCGATATTTAAGATTCTTATTTAATGCTTATTTAGAAGTCAGGTACCTTTTTAATTCTTCACAAGTTAAACGATTAAATTTACTCGTTATAGTTGTAACATAAAATGGCTTTATTTCTTCAATACCGCCTGCATCGCTGTACGTGATACAGTTATTAATTATGTAGCAAATAATATGATCTAATTGGTTGTAATCGCGGTTACGTATTTCTTCGTTAAATCTATGGATGTATTGGGCTATTAGCGCGAGACTTACTGATTCCTCGAGGAATGGTTTGATTCTTATAAATTAATGTTTTAAATGTGCCAATTATTGTTTCAATTGTTATAAATTAATAGTTTAATCGTTGTTAATCATTTGCTTAAATGTTATAAATTAATAGCTTAAGTGTTATAAATTAATAGTTTGAGTGTTAGGAATTAATGGTATAAATGTAAAAATTAATAGCTTAAATGTTATGAATTTGTGACTTATTGTTGTAAATTCATGACGTAAATATTGTAAATTAATGGCTTAAATGTTATAAATTAATAGTGCAGTCCAGTGTAGATCATCCAAAATGATCTTAGGGGCTTTTGTTGATCCAAACTGGACTGTTGCGTAGTTCTTGGCTTGGTATCGTTTTCCAAAGATTAATCGACTGATTAATTTTTGGAAAACGATGCCAATTACCAGGTCTCACCACGAGGAGGTGACTACGCACGAGACCCGCCCATGGGTTATTTAACACTACACAACGATCTCGACATTCAACCTATTGGCAGAATGTCCAGTTTTGACACTACTTGACCATGGGCCTGCGTAAAGAAATAGTTGTTTCGTAGTCTAACTGCGAAACACATATCTCCAACGCAGCGCTAACATGAACCTTTACAAACGTAGAACAAGGCATACGTAACGCATCATCTATCTCCCACACAACGAATACATCTATCAGTACAAATATACAATAATTCGCATCCCTACTGGCAACATTCGGTATCAAAGACACATTTATCTAACTTGGAGCGAAAAGAAGAAGATGAAGCTACTGACTCTGTCCCGAAACGGACGAGATCGCGATCTCTCGAAAGAACTAACAAACCTACGCGACGTACCCCCGTACACGAGGTAACCCCGAGGTTCAACGGAAAGCCCAAGAATTGGCCGTAACTCGATTCCTGTTTCGCCGTTCGAAACTTACACGAGTCGCGGTCGATGGCGCCGACAGATGATGCCAGTGATCCGCTAGTAATTCAGCCGTGGATCCAGCACATAGGCCAGCAACTTGACACACTCCAACTGAACAAGTGGAACCCGGGGAGGGACCGCTGAACAGGATTACGAAGGCAAGTGGCCCCAACTGAACAGTGGGGTCCACTCACAGGGAGGGACCGCTGAACAGGATTACCAAGGCACGAGGCCCCAACTGAACAGTGGGGTCCACTCACGGGGAGGGACCGCTGAACAGGATTACGAAGGCAATACCTCAACTGAACAGTGGGGTCCACTCCCGCGGGGCCGAACAGGATTACGGAGGACGTGAAATTGCTGGTCCCTGACCGAGTACCGAAGTACCAATCGGACAGGACTGCAGATCCACGAGTGAATCCCCAACAGATTAGCAAGCATCACCGGCACGACGACAACTCCCGTGATCCGATGCAAACGTTGAGCAGTCACCAAGACAGAGCTGTCCTTGGGCGACTTACGAATCCGAAGAGTTGTCTAGAGCACATTGACCCGCACGCACCCGAAATACACGCGAGCGAGTACGCCACGCGACAGTTTGAAAGAACTGAGTGATCGCGAACCGATATATCGTGGGAACAATTTTTCCAGTATGGTAAGCGAGGGGATCAAGAGAGACGAGATCTTTATTTGTCGTTGCAAGATAGATAAGTATCTTTGTACAGAATGAGCTTACAATGTACATAACATAGGTATCTATCTTATGATTAATTAAAGCTAATACGCTCACATCCCACGGTGTCCTGCGATGTCCCACGATGTCCCACGTTGCCCCCGCGGGGGGGTATTAGTCCAGTTTAGATCACCAAAACTATTTTGGGTGATCAAGACCAGACTATATTCAAGTAGTTTTTAGCTTGATATCGTTATCGAATAATAATACTAATATTCGAAATAGTACTTGGTGTATTATTATTTGGAAAACGATACCAATTACCGGGACCCACCACGAGGAGGTAACTACGCTCGGGTCCCATTTACATATGAGTTTTTACGCGTTGGAAGCAGAGATGTAAAATTATTTTATAATAAAGCGACATTGTAGCGGCGGCATTGTTTTGTCCGGAGTTTATTTGTTTTTAAATTACTTGTAATCTAACGGTTTTGGTACTCCGAAGCAAAACAACAACACTATTTGAAATGTCCTATGACTGATGTGCAGCTACAGATAAGATGTCGTTGCCTTGGGTTAAACTACACTTCCTTCCTTGATTCCATGAATATGGTGTTGTTTCCTTGGTTTTTAGCAGACATGGAAAATTACATCTTAAAATTACACTCTGCGTTACCACTGCTTTTATACAAAATAGTGAAATGAGAAATTAAGTACTGTATTTAAAATTAAAAAATAATGCTAT
The DNA here is from genome assembly GCF_040668555.2 of Bombus flavifrons. NCBI lineage: Eukaryota > Metazoa > Arthropoda > Insecta > Hymenoptera > Apidae > Bombus > Bombus flavifrons. The sequence continues at coordinate 131,916 of NW_027184777.1, read as the reverse complement.
ATAGAAATAAAATAGCAATCCAGGGACCTGAAAGATTTCGTTAATAAAATAATACAATATAAATCATTAATTCACTCACATTGATGGTACTGATTTAAATCAATGAATGTAGAGTTGCTTCCGATTAATGGTACAACTGTTACAAATTAAGAGCACAATTACTTTGAATTAATGGGAGAATATGGTTATAAATTATTGGTATAGTTGTTAAGAATTAATGGAGGAATTGTTTTAGATTAATGGCTTAAATATTATAAATTAATGGCTTAGATGATATAAATTAATAGTTTAAATATTGTAAATTAGTGGCTTAGATGTTGTAAATTAATAGCTTAAATGTTATAATTTAATGGCTTAGATGATATAAATTAATAGTTTAAATGTTATAAATTAATGGCTAAATGTATAAAATAACAGTTCAAAAGTTAGAAATTAATGGCTTAAATGTTAGAAATTAATAGTTTAAATGTTATAAATTAATAGCTTAAATGTTATAAATTAATAACTTAAATGTATAAAATCACACTTTAAATGTTGTAAATTAATGGCTTAGATGTTGTTAATTAATAGCTTAAATGTTATAAAATAATAGCTTAAATGTATAAAACAACAGTTTAAAGGTTGTAAATTAGTGGCTCAGATGTTGTCAATTAATTGCTTAAATGTTAGAAATTAATGGCTTAAATGTTAGAAATTAATAGTTTAAATGTTATAAATTAATTGCTTAAATGTTATAAATTAATGGCTTAAATGTATAAAATAACACTTTAAATGCTGTAAATTAATGGTTTAAATGTTATAAATTAACAGTTTAAATGTTATAAATTAATAGCTTGAATGTTATAATTTAATGGCTTAGATGATATAAATTAATAGTTTAAATGTTATAAATTAATGGCTAAATGTATAAAATAACAGTTCAAAAGTTAGAAATTAATGGCTTAAATGTTATAAATTAATAGCATAAATGTTATAAATTAATAGTTTAGACGTTATAAATTAATTCCTTATATGTTATAAATTAATGGCTTGAATGTTATAAATTAATAGCTTAAGTGTTGTAAATTAATGGTTTAGACGTTATAAATTACTAGTTACAATGTTGTTGTTTGATATTTTTTCTTACTTACCTGATATTTATGTTCTTCTTCGATGTTCACTCTCCGGAATTTCAGGCACAAAAGAACTCGCGCGCGACTTCCGTGTTCCTTATATAACTTAACAAGGCGTCGGTTTGTTAATCAAACGGTAACGATTTTTTGACATAGCAGGAGACGGTTTTTCCATTGTAACAAAATCAAATTGAACGATTTCTTAATTTTTATCGTAAATTGGCATCTTTTACGATTTAATACGATATCCACTTTTATCATTTTAATAGTTTCTACAAACTAAGACTAAATTCACACCTACATGATACTAGTTTTCGACTATCGATTAGTTTGGACAAAAAGGGAAAAGAGCCTAAGGGCAGTCGATGACGTTACTGTGAAATAAGTTAAGCTATTAAATAATCAGACAGATAAAATTCATATTAAGCGTTATATTATATTATCGATATTCGTTCATTTACGCGTGCTAATTAAAAAATAAAACGTTCTTTTTTCTTGAGTAACACCTACATCACTGTTTGCGATATTTAAGATTCTTATTTAATGCTTATTTAGAAGTCAGGTACCTTTTTAATTCTTCACAAGTTAAACGATTAAATTTACTCGTTGTAGTTGTAACGTAAAATGGCTTTATTTCTTCAATACCGCCTGCATCGCTGTACGTGATACAGTTATTAATTATGTAGCAAATAATATGATCTAATTGGCTGTTATCGCGGTTACGTATTTCTTCGTTAAATCTATCGATGTATTGGGCTATTAGCGCGAGACTTACTGATTCCACGAGGAATGGTTTGATTCTTATAAATTAATGTTTTAAATGTGCCAATTAATGTTTCAATTGTTATAAATTAACAGTTTAATCGTCGTTAATTATTTGCTTAAATGTTATAAATTAATAGCTTAAGTGTTATAAATTAATAGTTTGAATGTTAGGAATTAATGGTATAAATGTAAAAATTAATAGCTTAAATGTTATGAATTTGTGACTTATTGTTGTAAATTCATGACGTAAATATTGTAAATTAATGGCTTAAATGTTATAAATTAATAGTGCAGTCCAGTGTAGACCATCCAAAATGATCTTAGCGGCTTTTGGTGATCCAAACTGGACTGTTGCGTAGTTCTTGGCTTGGTATCGTTTTCCAAAGATTAATCGAATGATTAATTTTTGGAAAACGATGCCAATTACCAGGTCTCACCACGAGGAGGTGACTACGCACGAGACCCGCCCATGGGTTATTTAACACTACACATCGATCTCGACATTCAACCTATTGGCAGAATGTCCAGTTTTGACACTACTTGACCATGGGCCTGCGTAAAGAAATAGTTGTTTCGTAGTCTAACTGCGAAACACATATCTCCAACGCAGCGCTAACATGAATCTTTACAAACGTAGAACAAGGCATACGTAACGCATCATCTATCTCCCATACAACGATTACATCGATCAGTACAAATATACAATAATTCGCATCCCTACTGGCAACATTCGGTATCAAAGACACATTTATCTAACTTGGAACGAAAAGAAGAAGATGAAGCTACTGACACTGTCCCGAAACGGACGAGATCGCGAACTCTCGAAAGAACTAACAAACCTACGCGACGTACCCCCGTACACGAGATAACCCCGAGGTTCAACGGAAAGCCCAAGAATTGGCCGTAACTCGATTCCTGTTTCGCCGTTCGAAACTTACACGAGTCGCGGTCGATGGCGCCGACAGATGATGCCAGTGATCCACTAGTAATTCAGCCGTGGATCCAGCACATAGGCCAGCAACTTGACACACTCCAACTGAACAAGTGGAACCCGGGGAGGGACCGCTGAACAGGATTACGAAGGCAAGAGGCCCCAACTGAACAGTGGGGTCCACTCACAGGGAGGGACCGCTGAACAGGATTACCAAGGCACGAGGCCCCAACTGAACAGTGGGGCCCACTCACGGGGAGGGACCGCTGAACAGGATTACGAAGGCAATACCTCAACTGAACAGTGGGGTTCACTCCCGCGGGGCCGAACAGGATTACGGAGGACGTGAAATTGGAGGTCACTGATCGAGTACCCAAGTAACAATCGGACAGGACTGCAGATCCACGAGTGAATCCCCAACAGATTAGCAAGCATCACCGGCACGACGACAACTCCCGTGATCCGATGCAAACGTTGAGCAGTCACCAAGACAAAGCTGTCCTTGGGCGACTTACGAATCCGAAGAGTTGTCTAGAGCACATTGACCCGCACGCACCCGAAATACACGCGAGCGAGTACGCCACGCGACAGTTTGAAAGAACTGAGTGATGGCGAACCGATATATCGTGGGAACAATTTTTCCAGTATGGAAAGCGACGGGATCAAGAGAGACGAGATCTTTATTTGTCGTTCCAAGATAGATAAGTATCTTTGTACAGAATGAGCTTACAATGTACATAACATAGGTATCTATCTTATGATTAATTAAAGCTTTTTTTTTTTTTTTTTTTTGTTTAACGTGGAGGAAATCCGCGCGGACACCAGGTCGCTTCTGGGGAAAAGCGGCGTGGTAGTGCCGGACTCCAACCGACTAAAACCTCCACGATGACCGTCACGGCTGCGATCGAGAGGGGCCCGGGAACCGGTGTAAGCGATACACCGGGCCCCCCTCCGCGCTCAATACGTCACATAGTGAAGCGGTGTGCGGCCACGTCACACCGCCCCTCGTCGCCGGGGCCGCCGTGCCAGGCAGTCCGGTTCCCCTACCGGGCTGCTCTGCGGCCCCGGGGGCGCTGAGCTGCCAGCGCCTAAGTTTGTACCCCGCCGGGGGACGCGGCGGACCTAGTGCTTCTCACCGAAGCGCGTCCATGACCCCTGCCGCGCCCTCGCCGGTCGTTCCTTTCAGGGTGAGAGTACCGCACCCTCACCCTCTCCGCAGCCTCTTTTCGAAGCATGACCTGTTCACAGAAGGAGGTCACGGCCCTCCTCCTTCTCTCGTTTGTGAACAGTGCTTCGAAAATCACCGGAGGCGAAAGATCCCCGCCGATTTCCACGATGAGGTCGTGGCGCGGCCGCGCCCACGCCGGGCAGTATTCCAGCGTGTGCTGCGCCGAATCCACACTCGCATCGCAGTGGTGGCAGCGCGCGGTCGCCTCCTTCCCGATTCGGTGCAGATACTCACCGAAGCAACCGTGTCCGGTGAGCACCTGCGTCACCCTGTAGGTCAGGGGAGGCCCGCCGCCGTCCAACCAAACGTCCCAGTTTGGAAGGACGGCCCCGAGGACTCTTATCCCCGGCGCACCCGCTCTCGTGTCGAGGCTGGCGCGCCATCTGTCGAGCAAAGTTCGCCGAGCCCGAACCCCGACGTCGGCGCCCCCCGGGCCCGCCCCGTCCGACAGACCCCGAGTGTGGAGATAAATCTCACGGCACCTCAGGGCCTGCAATTCGAACGGGGGAAATCCGGCGAGCACCGCTGCCGCCGCTGCCGAAATGGTGCGGAAGCCCCTCGCTATCCTGATGGCCACTGTCCTGTGCAGTCTCCTGACTACTAGGAGACTGCGACGATTGGTCATCAGGTCCTCCGCCCAGACCGGAGCCCCGTAGAGGAGCTTCGATCGCACCACGCCGGCGTACAGCCGGCGCACCCCGACGCCGGGCCCGCCCAGCCGAGGCAGCAGACGTCCTAAGGCGTTCGCCGTCGCCTCGACAGACGGCGTCAGGCGCTCGAAGTGAACGCCGAAGGTCCAGTGGCTGTCGAGGGTCAGGCCCAGATACTTCATGCTGGTCCCGACCCCGATCTCAGTCCCTTCCAACCTCAGGCGGTAACCCGCTGGGGGCGTCCCGTGATCGGCCTTGCGGCAAAACCACATTGCCTCGGACTTCTCAGGGGACACCCTCAGTCCCAATCGCTTGATTTCGGCGACCACGCAGGCCACCGCCAGCTCCGCCAGGCGGACGGTTCTACCCCATGCCGTGCCCCAGACCAGCACCAACGTGTCGTCGGCGTAGCACGTCAGCGCCGAGTTCGGAGGCATCGGCGTCCGAAGCACCGCGTCGTACGCGATGTTCCACAGCAACGGGCCCAACACCGAACCTTGCGGGACCCCGCGGTGTACAGCCCTCCCGGTCACCCCCCCTCCCCGGACGGTGTAGACGATACTCCGGTCCCGGAGGAAGGAAAGCCCGGACCACATCCCGCAGATACGCGGGTACGCGATGAAATTCGAGGGCCCGGCATATTCTGTCCCACGGGATGCTGTTGAAGGCGTTGACCACGTCCAGCGATACGGCCAACGCCACGTAACCACGCCGCTCGGCCCCCTCGACAAGGGAGCGGACACGGGCGATAGCGTCGGTCGTAGACCGCCCCCTCCGGAAACCGAACTGGCCATCGTGCAACCCGGGCACGCTCCGGGACAAATGCGACTCCAGGCGGGCAGCTATCACTCTCTCAAGCAGCTTGCCCGCCTCGTCCAAAAGGCACACCGGCCGGAAGGCGGAAGGCGAGTCTGGAGAGCGCCCCGGCTTCGGCAGTAGGACCATCCGCCCCTCCTTCCACGAAGTAGGGAATTCACCTCGAGACAGGCATCCGTCGAACAGACGCATTAGTCTCGGGGCCAAGACCCCGGCGACGTCCCTCCACAGGCGGGCCGGGACTCCATCAGGACCCGGAGCATTCCGTGCTCCGATCCTCTCGACGGCCCTGGCCAGTTCTTCCTCGGTGACCCTCGATTCCGGGCTCCAACTCCCCGCAGTGACCCGTGGTTCCTCTTCCAGCGGCTGGGATTCCTGCTCCTCCTCTTTGGTAAAGGTGCCCACTCCCTCATTCGCTGCTCCCGGAAACAGGGTGCCGACGACCTCCTCCAGGAACCGAGGGTCCATGCTCTCCGTTAAGGGAGGCGCCCATGGACGGAGTTTGTTCAATACCATCTTGTAAGGACGCCCCCAGGGATCAGAGTCGAGGCTGGCCAGAAGCTCGTTCCAGGCCCGCCTCTTCGCCTCCTTGATGGCTCGTTGGAGGGGCCTCCGCGCTTCGCGGTAGGCCTCGTACAGGCGAGCCACTGTGCCTTCGTCCTCCCGCCGTCTACGGCGGGATCTGGTGTATTGGCGCCGAGCGTGGATACACGCCTCGCGGAGACGAGCGATCTCCTCGGACCACCAGTACACAGCGCCGGCGCGGCGCGGCGTTCCAGACCGCGGCATACACGAATCACAGATCGCGTGCATGTCGCGTCTCAGCCGGGTCGCTCCTGCTTCCGCGTCCTCCTCGGTCGGGGATTCTTCTAACCAAGCCACGGCTATAGCGGCCGCCGCCATGAAGTCCTCGTCGCGCCGCGTCACCGCCCATCGCGGGAATTTTCTTCTCCTTCCCGGTGGGCCGGTAGGCCCGCGCGCGTCCGACGAACGGTAGCCCGTCGCGCCGCCAACCGCCACCTCCATCACGATGTAGAGATGGTCCGAGAGGGTCTCCTCCGGGGAGACCTCCCAACCGGAAACGCGGCGGGATGCGGCGGGGTTTGCCCATGTGAGGTCCACTATGGACTCGCCCCGCCACGCCACGCACGTGCTGGACGACCCCCGGTTCATAAGTCGGAGGTCGAGTGCGGCCGCCCAATCCTGCACATCGCGCCCCCTTCTGTTGGTCCGGCGGGAGCCCCACGCCGTTGAGTGGGCGTTGAAGTCCCCGAGGACCAGTGACGGGCAGGCGCCTAAACGTCTCGTGCAAGCCGCGAGTCCGTCCAGAAAGGAGGCGTATTCTGCCTGGCTGATGTTGGGCGACACGTAGATGGCTACCACGGCCAGGTCGCCCCATTTCACGGCCACGAAGCCCCGTCCGCGCTCAATTACCGAGCAGGAAGGGCTTCCCGCAATTCCAGTCCAGAATATGGCGACCGAGCCGGTCAGATCTCCAGCGCCTCGCGACGCGTCGGGAATGCAGTATGGCTCAGCCACTGCCGCCAGAGCAATCCGCCGCTCCGTCAAGCTCTGAAACATTAAGTCCTGAGCACGGCGGGAGCGGTTAAGATTGCACTGCAGGAGCAGTTGTCCTCCTCCTCTTCTTCCGCTCACGTTGGGGAAGGCTCCGTCTCCATAGCCTCCTCCGGGCCGTTCCCCTCGCAGTCGTTGTATCTGACTTCGCCATCCTCTCTTCCGTTCTTCGTGGGGTCAGTTGGCGGCGGTATTCTTTCTTTCCTCGTCGCCGCATCCCCACCGTCGCCTGGAACGGTCCTTGCTTCCTGTGCGGCCCTCCTCCTACGGGCAGGCGGCTTGCATGCCGGTGATCCCATACGGTTCGACGCGGGCAGTCCCAGGTCCGCGCACACCGGACACGTGGGTACTCGCGCCGAGCAGTCCCTGGCGCGATGTCCTTCCGCCCCGCACCGGTAGCAGCGCTCTGACCGGTCGGCCGTCGATGTGCAGTCCCGGCGCACGTGACCCGACTCCATGCACCTGAAGCATTGGAGTCGGCGCGCAGGGAGAGGGGAAATCCTCGCCGCTGACCAACCTATGTTGATCCTACCTCCTGGTCCAGCATCTCTTCCTCTGCTGATTCTCCTGGCCGCTGTTAGCGGGCAGCGTAGCCATACCGACCCGAGGCCCTGAGGGGCGGAACGTATAACACCCACGTTGACCTCGTCGGCGTGGCAGCCCCCGGCCTCAGCAACGGCGGCTGCCACCTCCTCTGCGGTGACCGAGTCCTCCAGTCCGGTCACTCTTAGTTCGGCCGTCCTTCGCGGGACGGTTACCTTGGCGGGCAAATCTTTCAGCGTGGCCGCCATCCGCTCGGCCAGTCGTGATGCTTTACTTCCAGCGTCCTGGCCTGGGATTTCGAACAGCAGCGCCCCCGTGATCGTCCTCCTCGGTCTTAACTCCGTGATGTCGAGTTCGGAGAGCTTGACTTCTCTCTTCACCACTGACATCGCGTCCTTGTATGTGAAGCCCGAGCCGTCCCTCACGGTGAGCGATACCGCGGCACACCGTGGGGGTCGGGGAAGGTCCGGCACTTTCTCGCTGTGCGCGTCCCGCCCGCTAGCGTTGCGTTTCCCTCCTGCCCCGATAGCTCCGAGTCCATTGCCGCTGCCTGCTGCTCGCATGGATTCCCTTCCCGTGCGGGGGCGCACCGGTGGCCGAGCGGCAGCCTCCGCGAAAGTCCTTGTCCTCGTTTCGCTGCTTCTGGTCGCCGTCCAGGGCGCCAAGGCTCCTATTCGCGATGTCGACGTCGGAAGAGACGATAATACCCTTCTCTTGGTTCTTGCGTCCTCGGTCGGCGCATGGACCGTTGAAAGAGGTTGCACCGTGGGCTTCCTGTTCTTCCGCCTCGCTCTACCTCTTCTTCCTCTTACCACAGTAGCGAATCCTGCCTCGTCGGCCGACGACTCCGTAGTCGACCGCGAGGCGTCCCTCGCCGACCGCGATCGTGCTTGTACGATTCCTGTGGCGACTCCAGTATCCGTGGCCGGGGGAATTGCCGCCGCTGGCAGTACTTTTTGCCGACATTCCTCCAACTTGCGGAGGATCAGGATCTTGAAATCTTCTAGTGGGTCTCGAGGTCCTGAGCCACCGAATCTATCCGTTCCCTCGGTAAGCGTTTTTCGTGCATCACGTGTACTCCCCGACCCGTCGGGACAGCGGAGACGGCACGACGCTGACCAGGGGTGTTGGGGAGGTGGGGGAGGGGGACCCATGGCCATTCCCGCTGCGGCCCGAGGAGCATTTTCTTTCGTCCTCCTCGTAGAGGTGATCCCCACCTCTTGTCCTTTGCCGTCGGTGTTACCAACTTTGGCTGTCCTCTCCGCGCGATCCCTGGTCAGCCGTTCCACCGTTTCTTGGAGACGACTGACCTCTTCCTCCAGAAAACGCACCCTCCTTCGCAGGTATGCGACGTCCTCCTCTTCCCGATCGTGGGTCGGTTCCGCTTCTTTCCCGGTCGCTTGTTTGCCGACCGGCCCGGTCCTCGCTTCGTCCCTCCGCATGCCGTCGCCGCCGTCGGCACCGCCGCGGATGGTAGAGGCGGCGGCGGCGGCGGCGACCACGGCGACAGCCTCGGCGTCGGTATCGGTGTCGATATCCGTCCCGCGCCTCACGCCCCTCTTCTTCCTTTTACCGGGAGCCGGAAGCAGCGCGGAGTCGGGATCCCCCGCGGGCGCGTCCCCCCGCCGTGTGCGACGTCCCGCGCCACCGCCGCGGCCGTTGGCGGCTGAGGCGATGTTTTCTGTAGACTCGGCAATCCTGCGGTACGACCGCTTGCCGAGTGTGCCCGCGACGGTCGAATAGGAAGAGCATGACGACATTTCGTCGTCGGATCTCAACCCCCCGCCGCCCCCGCGGTGCCGCCGCATCCCAGTCCGCGAAGGTCCTGGGCCGATAGCCAAAACGTCGGGTTCCTCCAACCCTCTCCGGGACTCCCCAGTTCGCGAGTCCCCTTCGCCAGACGCATGAGCGCGTCCAGGGGCCTGGCGGCTCACCCCCGGACGGCCACGGTTGCTCGATGACGACGCAGCGGGGCCCGCTTTACAACCCGCGGCTGCGCCGGTACTGGGGTATCCCTCCCCTGCACCGTAAACGATTTTTAGGTTCGTTTTCTTATCCATTGTTGAATTGTAATTGTATAAGATTGCCGAGGTCGTCAACAAGGGTTTCCATCCCGGTGCCACTCACTCTTTCGCACCCTGCCCCGGTCAAGGCCGGTGCAGGGTGACGGGGAGCCCCACGAGAAGGTGAGGTGAGTGGTCTTGGCGGATACGGGCCCACCAACTTCTCCGAGGTCCTCCGCACCGGATCGGCAAACTGGCGGGGGCCAAAGGCGCCGACCAGTCACCGTCCGGCTATAGGAGAACATCAGATTCATCGGGGTTTCCCAGGGCGTGGTCCTACGCCCTGAAAACCCGCAGCCACCTCGTGCTCCCCATGATTAATTAAAGCTAATACGCTCGCATCCCACGGTGTCCTGCGATGTCCCACGATGTCCCACGTTGCCCCCGCGGGGGGGGGGGGTATTATTCCAGTTTAGATCACCAAAACTATTTTGGGTGATCAAGACCAGACTATATTCAAGTAGTTTTTAGCTTGATATCGTTTTCGAATAATAATACTAATATTCGAAATAGTACTTGGTGTATTATTATTTGGAAAACGATACCAATTACCGGGACCCACCACGAGGAGGTAACTACGCTCGGGTCCCATTTACATATGAGTTTTTACGCATTGGAAGCAGAGATGTAAAATTATTTTATAATAAAGCGACATTGTAGCGGCGGCATAGTTTTGTCCGGAGTTTATTTGTTTTTAAATTACTTGTAATCTAACGGTTTTGGTACTCCGAGGCAAAACAACAACACTATTTGAAATGTCCTATGACTCATGTGCAGCTACAGATAAGATGTCGTTGCCTTCGGTTAAACTACACTTGCTTCCTTGATTCCATGAATATGGTGTTGTTTCCTTGGTTTTTAGCAGACATGGAAAATTACATCTTAAAATTACACTCTGCGTTACCACTGCTTTTATACAAAATAGTGAAATGGGAAATTAAGTACTGTATTTAAAATTAAAAAATAATGCTATATAGAAATAAAATAGCAATCCAGGGACCTGAAAGATTTCGTTAATAAAATAATACAATATAAATCATTAATTCACTCACATTGATGGTACTGATTTAAATCAATGAATGTAGAGTTGCTTCCGATTAATGGTACAACTGTTATAAATTAAGAGCACAATTACTTTGAATTAATGGGAGAATATGGTTATAAATTATTGGTATAGTTGTTAAGAATTAATGGAGGAATTGTTTTAGATTAATGGCTTAAATATTATAAATTAATGGCTTAGATGATATAAATTAATAGTTTAAATATTGTAAATTAGTGGCCTAGATGTTGTAAATTAATAGCTTAAATGTTATAATTTAATGGCTTAGATGTTGTAAATTAATAGCTTAAATGTTATAAATTAATAGCTTAAATGTATAAAACAACAGTTTAAATGTTGTAAATTAGTGGCTCAGATGTTGTCAATTAATAGCTTAAATGTTATAAAATAATAGCTTAAATGTATAAAACAACAGTTTAAATGTTGTAAATTAGTGGCTCAGATGTTGTCAATTAATTGCTTAAATGTTAGAAATTAATGGCTTAAATGTTAGAAATTAATAGTTTAAATGTTATAAATTATTTGCTTAAATGTTATAAATTAATGGCTTAGATGTATAAAATAACACTTTAAATGCTGTAAATTAATGGTTTAAATGTTATAAATTAACAGTTTAAATGTTATAAATTAATAGCTTGAATGTTATAATTTAATGGCTTAGATGATATAAATTAATAGTTTAAATGTTATAAATTAATGGCTAAATGTATAAAATAACAGTTCAAAAGTTAGAAATTAATGGCTTAAATGTTATAAATTAATAGCATAAATGTTATAAATTAATAGTTTAGACGATATAAATTAATTCCTTAAATGTTAAAAATTAATGGCTTGAATGTTATAAATAGCTTAAGTGTTGTAAATTAATGGTTTAGACGTTATAAATTACTAGTTACAATGTTGTTGTTTGATATTTTTTCTTACTTACCTGATGTTTATGTTCTTCTTCGATGTTCACTCTCCGGAATTTCAGGCACAAAAGAACTCGCGCGCGACTTCCGTGTTCCTTATATAACTTAACAAGGCGTCGGTTTGTTAATCAAACGGTAACGATTTTTTGACATAGCAGGAGACGGTTTTTCCATTGTAACAAAATCAAATTGAACGATTTCTTAATTTTTATCGTAAATTGGCATCTTTTACGATTTAATACGATATCCACTTTTATCATTTTAATAGTTTCTACAAACTAAGACTAAATTCACACCTACATGATACTAGTTTTCGACTATCGATTAGTTTGGACAAAAAGGGAAAAGAGCCTAAGGGCAGTCGATGACGTTACTGTGAAATAAGTTAAGCTATTAAATAATCAGACAGATAAAATTCATATTAAGCGTTATATTATATTATCGATATTCGTTCATTTACGCGTGCTAATTAAAAAATAAAACGTTCTTTTTCCTTGAGTAACACCTACATCACTGTTTGCGATATTTAAGATTCTTATTTAATGCTTATTTAGAAGTCAGGTACCTTTTTAATTCTTCACAAGTTAAACGATTAAATTTACTCGTTATAATTGTAACATAAAATGGCTTTATTTCTTCAATACCGCCTGCATCGCTGTACGTGATACAGTTATTAATTATGTAGCAAATAATATGATCTAATTGGCTGTTATCGCGGTTACGTATTTCTTCGTTAAATCTATCGATGTATTGGGCTATTAGCGCGAGACTTACTGATTCCTCGAGGAATGGTTTGATTCATATAAATTAATGTTTTAAATGTGCCAATTAATGTTTCAATTGTTATAAATTAACAGTTTAATCGTCGTTAATTATTTGCTTAAATGTTATAAATTAATAGCTTAAGTGTTATAAATTAATAGTTTGAATGTTAGGAATTAATGGTATAAATGTAAAAATTAATAGCTTAAATGTTATGAATTTGTGACTTATTGTTGTAAATTCATGACGTAAATATTGTAAATTAATGGCTTAAATGTTATAAATTAATAGTGCAGTCCAGTGTAGACCATCCAAAATGATCTTAGGGGCTTTTGGTGATCCAAACTGGACTGTTGCGTAGTTCTTGGCTTGGTATCGTTTTCCAAAGATTAATCGAATGATTAATTTTTGGAAAACGATGCCAATTACCAGGTCTCACCACGAGGAGGTGACTACGCACGAGACCCGCCCATGGGTTATTTAACACTACACATCGATCTCGACATTCAACCTATTGGCAGAATGTCCAGTTTTGACACTACTTGACCATGGGCCTGCGTAAAGAAATAGTTGTTTCGTAGTCTAACTGCGAAACACATATCTCCAACGCAGCGCTAACATGAATCTTTACAAACGTAGAACAAGGCATACGTAACGCATCATCTATCTCCCATACAACGATTACATCGATCAGTACAAATATACAATAATTCGCATCCCTACTGGCAACATTCGGTATCAAAGACACATTTATCTAACTTGGAACGAAAAGAAGAAGATGAAGCTACTGACACTGTCCCGAAACGGACGAGATCGCGATCTCTCGAAAGAACTAACAAACCTACGCGACGTACCCCCGTACACGAGATAACCCCGAGGTTCAACGGAAAGCCCAAGAATTGGCCGTAACTCGATTCCTGTTTCGCCGTTCGAAACTTACACGAGTCGCGGTCGATGGCGCCGACAGATGATGCCAGTGATCCACTAGTAATTCAGCCGTGGATCCAGCACATAGGCCAGCAACTTGACACACTCCAACTGAACAAGTGGAACCCGGGGAGGGACCGCTGAACAGGATTACGAAGGCAAGAGGCCCCAACTGAACAGTGGGGTCCACTCACAGGGAGGGACCGCTGAACAGGATTACCAAGGCACGAGGCCCCAACTGAACAGTGGGGTCCACTCACGGGGAGGGACCGCTGAACAGGATTACGAAGGCAATACCTCAACTGAACAGTGGGGTCCACTCCCGCGGGGCCGAACAGGATTACGGAGGACGTGAAATTGCTGGTCCCTGACCGAGTACCGAAGTACCAATCGGACAGGACTGCAGATCCACGACTGAATCCCCAACAGATTAGCAAGCATCACCGGCACGACGACAACTCCGTGATCCGATGCAAACGTTGAGCAGTCACCAAGACAGAGCTGTCCTTGGGCGACTTACGAATCCGAAGAGTTGTCTAGAGCACATTGACCCGCACGCACCCGAAATACACGCGAGCGAGTACGCCACGCGACAGTTTGAAAGAACTGAGTGATCGCGAACCGATATATCGTGGGAACAATTTTTCCAGTATGGTAAGCGAGGGGATCAAGAGAGACGAGATCTTTATTTGTCGTTCCAAGATAGATAAGTATCTTTGTACAGAATGAGCTTACAATGTACATAACATAGGTATCTATCTTATGATTAATTAAAGCTAATACGCTCGCATCCCACGGTGTCCTGCGATGTCCCACGATGTCCCACGTTGCCCCCGCGGGGGGGGGTATTAGTCCAGTTTAGATCACCAAAACTATTTTGGGTGATCAAGACCAGACTATATTCAAGTAGTTTTTAGCTTGATATCGTTTTCGAATAATAATACTAATATTCGAAATAGTACTTGGTGTATTATTATTTGGAAAACGATACCAATTACCGGGACCCACCACGAGGAGGTAACTACGCTCGGGTCCCATTTACATATGAGTTTTTACGCATTGGAAGCAGAGATTGTTATTTCGACCAATCGCGGGGAGACGCAATCGCGAGGAGAGACGTCAACGGGAGTCGTAAATTCCCGTTACGATTATACTAATCGACACCACGAGTTGATCGATCCCCTGATTTCCGTTAAGATAATAGGGGTGATTAAGTTTATATAACACTGTGATTCACAGAATTATAAAATATACATTTCCAACACTTAAACTACACTGTTGAGTAGATACAAATCGTCGATAACACCTTGTCGCACGAATATGAGATAGATATGACTAATAGAGCAAGGTTCGTACAATCGAATTTCGTATGTTAGTGGACGTAGCACTAGAGGATACTTGATAGACACTAGATTTTGATGTTAGACTTCGACGTTGTCGTATGTAGAAGAAGTAAGTTGACTTGACCCTCCTGATGTAGCAGGAGAAGTCTGCGACTTGACTCTCCGAGAGTCGTAGGAGAAGTGACGAGTAGGAAACCTCCGACCAACGTGGTTCGTGAGTGACCTTGTGCATGGGAAAACCCAGCCTGTTCTATTAGACAGATGTTCGATTTTTCCTAATGGGCGCGTACCCGCTTTCTCCGTGTTTTTAATTGCGCCTAATAAACCCAAGGACCTCTCTAAAAACCAGATGTGCGTCGCAAATATTTCTAGCCTTAAGAAAGCTTTCAGGACGACGGATGGAATGCAGGTACATGTGTACACAATGCAAGAGAAAGTTATGGTTGGTCCTCAGATTTATTGAGGGTCGAAATGACGTTACGCAGGCCGTCGGCTGGCCGGTCGCGAGAGCTGCAGCGCAGATGTTTTAGGCGACGTAACATCCTCCCTCCGTTGAGAGGGTACCGATCAAAATTTCTGGTAGGTAGAGTTACTTGGAGCTGCCGCCCAACTCTTTGTTGATTGCTGATTGTCCGTGGTCTGCTGGATGGGGTCAGCTCGAGCGTAGGACGTGCTGCGTGGCACCTCGATCCGCGAGGCTCGTTGTCGTGTGGATTGTGATTGTCTGGATGAGGCCGTCTCCGCCAGAATGTATTCGATAATACGGCCGAGAGACCGTTGCGTTGAGGATATGTTGTCTTCCTTGCGTTCTGGATCGTCGTGGTCCTCGGCATTGCTTAGATAGTTTCTGTTGAAGTTCACGAACCAGGACGTGTCGTGAAACAGCTCGGCCCATGAAGTGTCGTGGAACACCTCGTCCCAGGAGGTGTCGTTATATATCTCTCCGATTTCACAACGGAAAGTGAAATTCGCATGTAGATGCGTTGTGGAAACGTGAAGAAGATCTATGGTTGGTTGGGGAACAGGACTCCCCCCGCTGACCCATTCGTGTCGCGCCGTCTTGATGATGCGTGGTGGTTGGACCGGCGTGGACCAATTATCCGCAAAAGGCAAAATCAGAGACTTGTTCGAGGCAGCGCTCTGTGGCCGGGTATTGGGATCCGAAGGAGTGTTCTGAAAACTATCAATATCAATTACGTAATTATTCACGGTAGCAATAACGTAGATATTATTTCGCTTCGGGTTATTCGCAGCTGTGGCCCCTGTCGGCCATGGAGAGTGAGGACTCTTCACGGAATGTCCCGGAGAATGAATGAGAGTCTCCGATACGATGTTTATGCCAAATGTTGCGTGTGACGGTATGCAGAACAGGTTATTAACCGTCGAAGTGTTGATAAAGGAACGTCTGTTCCCAGATAATTCTATCATCGTGAATTTCGGAGAGTCTTCTGTAGGTTTCGCTTCTAGATTGGCTTCGGTATCCTTGACGGGATTTGACCCGCTACTCTCGTCGTTTTGAATTACAGTTGCAGGGCATCGCCCATCCTGTAACAGCTTCGGAAAGAATGTTTGCGACATCTTGTCGCCTGGTGAGGTTTTCTCTCTCTGTTGATCCAGAGAATCGTGAAGTGTTGTCTTCAGGACGCGTGTAGGCGATGAGGTGCGAGTTTCACGCAATGTGCCGCGCGGATTAGGCGATGAGATCCGCGTGTCAGGCGACGATATCGACGTTGGATTCGACGCGTTGTTTTCTGCCGGCGGAGTATGGCCGCTGTTGTCCTGGACGGGATTGAGTTCCTTCTGGTCCAGAGTATCTTGAGCGGTTTGCTGATTCAAGGCGTTTTGTGTCGTTGAATCAGATTGTTGTGATGCTGACGATGTGAACGTGGTCGTTGTCAGGTCGCGTATGGGGGACACGTTGTGAGTATCACGCGATGAGCTCCGCATGTCAGGCGACGGTATCGGCGCTAGGTTCGACGCGATATTCTCCGTCGGCTGGCGTTTCACGCATGAATCGCGTGCTTTTAATGTCGAAGGGGTTGTTGATGGTAGTAGGTCAAAGAGGTCCAGGATCCGTACGTCAATCTTAAGATGCTCTCGCAATAAAGAGTCTGCATGAGCAATTTCCCCCTCATCTAACGCTTCCAGCTCGTCCTGAACCTCGATTATCTTCCTCCAATTCTCGTCGAAGAAGTTACGGCATGCTATGAGGGAGTTCTTTTCTACCCGTCCAGACGCTTCATATTCGTCGAGTTGACGCTTCGTGGTCGCGAGTCGACGGACTAAGATGCTTCGTCTCCGCCGCAGTGTGCTGATCGGTTCAACGTGGGCCATATTTGAGTTTAATGGCAGGAACGAGTTTACCTTAATCAAATGGACGTTGATCTAGGAATCGGTAGCTACTCGTTACAGTGCGGTGTGGGCTCGCGTATGTGCTGAGCGAGGAAGGAGTTCCTTTCCGATGGCAGCTCCTTTGGCTAGTTGCCTAAGTCGTTGGAATGTGGATTTCACGCGACACTGTATAGTCACCGGTCAATGCACTTTTTAATGGCGCAAAATCCGGCTCGAAGGACCATGTTATTTCGACCAATCGCGGGGAGACGCAATCGCGAGGAGAGACGTCAACGGGAGTCGTAAATTCCCGTTACGATTATACTAATCGACACCACGAGTTGATCGATCCCCTGATTTCCGTTAAGATAATAGGGGTGATTAAGTTTATATAACACTGTGATTCACAGAATTATAAAATATATATTTCCAACACTTAAACTACACTGTTGAGTAGATACAAATCGTCGATAACACCTTGTCGCACGAATATGAGATAGATATGACTAATAGAGCAAGGTTCGTACAATCGAATTTCGTATGTTAGTGGACGTAGCACTAGAGGATACTTGATAGACACTAGATTTTGATGTTAGACTTCGACGTTGTCGTATGTAGAAGAAGTAAGTTGACTTGACCCTCCTGATGTAGCAGGAGAAGTCTGCGACATGACTCTCCGAGAGTCGTAGGAGAAGTGACGAGTAGGAAACCTCCGACCAACGTGGTTCGTGAGTGACCTTGTGCATGGGAAAACCCAGCCTGTTCTATTAGACAGATGTTCGATTTTTCCTAATGGGCGCGTACCCGCTTTCTCCGTGTTTTTAATTGCGCCTAATAAACCCAAGGACCTCCCTAAAAACCAGATGTGCGTCGCAAATATTTCTAGCCTTAAGAAAGCTTTCAGGACGACGGATGGAATGCAGATACATGTGTACACAATGCAAGAGAAAGTTATGGTTGGTCCTCAGGTTTATTGAGGGTCGAAATGACGTTACGCAGGCCGTCGGCTGGCCGGTCGCGAGAGCTGCAGCGCAGATGTTTTAGGCGACGTAACAGAGATGTAAAATTATTTTATAATAAAGCGACATTGTAGCGGCGGCATTGTTTTGTCCGGAGTTTATTTGTTTTTAAATTACTTGTAATCTAACGGTTTTGGTACTCCGAGGCAAAACAACAACACTATTTGAAATGTCCTATGACTCATGTGCAGCTACAGATAAGATGTCGTTGCCATCGGTTAAACTACACTTGCTTCCGTGATTCCATGAATATGGTGTTGTTTCCTTGGTTTTTAGCAGACATGGAAAATTACATCTTAAAATTACACTCTGCGTTACCACTGCTTTTATACAAAATAGTGAAATGAGAAATTAAGTACTGTATTTAAAATTAAAAAATAATGCTATATAGAAATAAAATAGCAATCCAGGGACCTGAAAGATTTCGTTAATAAAATAATACAATATAAATAATTAATTCACTCACATTGATGGTGCTGATTTAAATCAATGAATGTAGAGTTGCTTCTTATTAATGGTACAACTGTTATAATTTAAGAGCACAATTACTTTGAATTAATGGGAGAATATGGTTATAAATTATTGGTATAGTTGTTAAGAATTAATGGAGGAATTGTTTTAGATTAATGGCTTAAATATTATAAATTAATGGCTTAGATGATATAAATTAATAGTTTAAATATTGTAAATTAGTGGCTTAGATGTTGTAAATTAATAGCTTAAATGTTATAAAATAATAGCTTAAATGTATAAAACAACAGTTTAAATGTTGTAAATTAGTGGCTCAGATGTTGTCAATTAATTGCTTAAATGTTAGAAATTAATGGCTTATATGTTAGAAATTAATGGCTTATATGGTATAAATTAATAGTTTAAATGTTATAAATTATTGGCAAAATGTATAAAATAACAGTTCAAAAGTTAGAAATTAATGGCTTAAATGTTATAAATTAATAGCTTAAATATTATAAATTAATGGCTTAAATGTATAAAATAACACAATAAATGCTGTAAATTAATGGTTTAAATGTTATAAATTAACAGTTTAAATGTTATAAATTAATAGCTTGAATGTTATAATTTAATGGCTTAGATGATATAAATTAATAGTTTAAATGTTATAAATTAATGGCTAAATCTATAAAATAACAGTTCAAAAGTTAGAAATTAATGGCTTAAATGTTATAAATTAATAGCTTAAATGTTATAAATTAATAGCTTAAATGTATAAAATAACACTTTAAATGTTGTAAATTAATGGCTTAGATGTTGTTAATTAATAGCTTAAATGTTATAAAATAATAGCTTAAATGTATAAAACAGCAGTTTAAATGGTGTAAATTAGTGGCTCAGATGTTGTCAATTAATTTGTTAAATGTTAGAAATTAATGGCTTAAATTTTAGAAATTAATAGTTTAAATGTTATAAATTAATAGCTTAAATGTTATAAATTAATGGCTTAAATGTATAAAATAACACATTAAATGCTGTAAATTAATGGTTTAAATGTTATAAATTAACAGTTTAAATGTTATAAATTAATAGCTTGAATGTTATAATTTAATGGCTTAGATGATATAAATTAATAGTTTAAATGTTATAAATTAATGGCTAAATGTATAAAATAACAGTTCAAAAGTTAGAAATTAATGGCTTAAATGTTATAAATTAATAGCATAAATGTTACAAATTAATAGTTTAGACGTTATAAATTACTAGTTACAATGTTGTTGTTTGATATTTTTTTTTACTTACCTGATATTTATGTTCTTCTTCGATGTTCACTCTCCGGAATTTCAGGCACAAAAGAGCTCGCGCGCGACTTCCGTGTTCCTTATATGACTTAACAAGGCGTCGGTTTGTTAATCAAACGGTAACGATTTTTTGACATAGCAGGAGACGGTTTTTCCATTGTAACAAAATCAAATTGAACGATTTCTTAATTTTTATCGTAAATTGGCATCTTTTACGATTTAATACGATATACATTTTTATCATTTTAATAGTTTCTACAAACTAAGACTAAATTCACACCTACATGATTCTAGTTTTCGACTATCGATTAGTTTGGACAAAAAGGGAAAAGAGCCTAGGGGCAGTCGATGACGTTACTGTGAAATAAGTTAAGCTATTAAATAATCAGACAGACAAAATTCATATTAAGCGTTATATTATATTATCGATATTCGTTCATTTACTCGTGCTAATTAAAAAATAAAACGTTCTTTTTTCTTGAGTAACACCTACATCACTGTTTGCGATATTTAAGATTCTTATTTAATGCTTATTTAGAAGTCAGGTACCTTTTTAATTCTTCACAAGTTAAACGATTAAATTTACTCGTTATAGTTGTAACATAAAATGGCTTTATTTCTTCAATACCGCCTGCATCGCTGTACGTGATACAGTTATTAATTATGTAGCAAATAATATGATCTAATTTGTTGTAATCGCGGTTACGTATTTCTTCGTTAAATCTATCGATGTATTGGGCTATTAGCGCGAGACTTACTGATTCCTCGAGGAATGGTTTGATTCTTATAAATTAATGTTTTAAATGTGCCAATTATTGTTTCAATTGTTATAAATTAATAGTTTAATCGTTGTTAATTATTTGCTTAAATGTTATAAATTAATAGCTTAAGTGTTATAAATTAATAGTTTGAATGTTAGGAGTTAATGGTATAAATGTAAAAATTAATAGTTTAAATGTTATGAATTTGTGACTTATTGTTGTAAATTCATGACGTAAATATTGTAAATTAATGGCTTAAATGTTATAAATTAATAGTGCAGTCCAGTGTAGATCATCCAAAATGATCTTAGGGGCTTTTGGTGGTCCAAACTGGACTGTTGCGTAGTTCTTGGCTTGGTATCGTTTTCCAAAGATTAATCGACTGATTAATTTTTGGAAAACGATGCCAGTTACCAGGTCTCACCACGAGGAGATGACTACGCACTAGACCCGCCCATGGGTTATTTAACACTACACATCGATCTCGACATTCAACCTATTGGCAGAATGTCCAGTTTTGACACTACTTGACCATGGTCCTGCGTAAAGAAATAGTTGTTTCGTAGTCTAACTGCGAAACACATATCTCCAACGCAGCGCTAACATGAATCTTTACAAACGTAGAACAAGGCATACGTAACGCATCATCTATCTCCCACACAACGATTACATCGATCAGTGCAAATATACAATAATTCGCATCCCTACTGGCAACATTCGGTATCAAAGACACATTTATCTAACTTGGAACGAAAAGAAGAAGATGAAGCTACTGACACTGTCCCGAAACGGACGAGATCGCGATCTCTCGAAAGAACTAACAAACCTACGCGACGTACCCCCGTACACGAGATAACCCCGAGGTTCAACGGAAAGCCCAAGAATTGGCCGTAACTCGATTCCTGTTTCGCCGTTCGAAACTTACACGAGTCGCGGTCGATGGCGCCGACAGATGATGCCAATGATCCACTAGTAATGCAGCCGTGGATCCAGCACATAGGCCAGCAACTTGACACACTCCAACTGAACAAGTGGAACCCGGGGAGGGAAAGCTGAACAGGATTACGAAGGCAAGAGGCCCCAACTGAACAGTGGGGTCCACTCACAGGGAGGGACCGCTGAACAGGATTACCAAGGCACGAGGCCCCAACTGAACAGTGGGGTCCACTCACGGGGAGGGACCGCTGAACAGGATTACGAAGGCAATACCTCAACTGAACAGTGGGGTCCACTCCCGCGGGGCCGAACAGGATTACGGAGGACGTGAAATTGGTGGTCTCTGATCGAGTACCCAAGTACCAATCGGACAGGACTGCAGATCCACGAGTGAATCCCCAACAGATCAGCAAGCATCACCGGCACGACGACAACTCCCGTGATCCGATGCAAACGTTGAGCAGTCACCAAGACAGAGCTGTCCTTGGGCGACTTACGAATCCGAAGAGTTGTCTAGAGCACATTGACCCGCACACACCCGAAATACACGCGAGCGAGTACGCCACGCGACAGTTTGAAAGAACTGAGTGATCGCGAACCGATATATCGTGGGAACAATTTTTCCAGTATGGTAAACGAGGGGATCAAGGGAGACGAGATCTTTATTTGTCGTTCCAAGATAGATAAGTATCTTTGTACAGAATGAGCTTACAATGTACATAACATAGGTATCTATCTTATGATTAATTAAAGCTAATACGCTCGCATCCCACGGTGTCCTGCGATGTCCCACGATGTCCCACGTTGCCCCCGCGGGGGGGTATTAGTCCAGTTTAGATCACCAAAACTATTTTGGGTGATCAAGACCAGACTATATTCAAGTAGTTTTTAGCTTGATATCGTTTTCGAATAATAATACTAATATTCGAAATAGTACTTGGTGTATTATTATTTGGAAAACGATACCAATTACCGGGACCCACCACGAGGAGGTAACTACGCTCGGGTCCCATTTACATATGAGTTTTTACGCATTGGAAGCAGAGATGTAAAATTATTTTATAATAAAGCGACATTGTAGCGGCGGCATTGTTTTGTCCGGAGTTTATTTGTTTTTAAATTACTTGCAATCTAACGGTTTTGGTACTCCGAGGCATAACAACAACACTATTTGAAATGTCCTATGACTCATGTGCAGCTACAGATAAGATGTCGTTGCCTTCGGTTAAACTACACTTGCTTCCTTGATTCCATGAATATGGTGTTGTTTCCTTGGTTTTTAGCAGACATGGAAAATTACATCTTAAAATTACACTCTGCGTTACCACTGCTTTTATACAAAATAGTGAAATGAGAAATTAAGTACTGTTTTTAAAATTAAAATATAATGCTATATAGAAATAAAATAGCAATCCAGGGACCTGAAAGATTTCGTTAATAAAATAATACAATATAAATCATTAATTCACTCACATTGATGGTACTGATTTAAATCAATGAATGTAGAGTTGCTTCCGATTAATGGTACAACTGTTATAAATTAAGAGCACAATTACTTTGAATTAATGGGAGAATATGGTTATAAATTATTGGTATAGTTGTTAAGAATTAATGGAAGAATTGTTTTAGATTAATGGCTTAAATATTATAAATTAATGGCTTAGATGATATAAATTAATAGTTTAAATATTGTAAATTAGTGGCTTAGATGTTGTAAATTAATAGCTTAAATGTTATAATTTAATGGCTTAGATGATATAAATTAATAGTTTAAATGTTATAAATTAATGGCTAAATGTATAAAATAACAGTTCAAAAGTTAGAAATTAATGGCTTAAATGTTATAAATTAATAGCTTAAATGTTATAAATTAATAGCTTAAATGTATAAAATAACACTTTAAATGTTGTAAATTAATGGCTTAGATGTTGTTAATTAATAGCTTAAATGTTATAAAATAATAGCTTAAATGTATAAAACAACAGTTCAAAAGTTAGAAATTAATGGCTTAAATGTTATAAATTAATAGCTTAAATGTTATAAATTAATGGCTTAAATGTATAAAATAACACATTAAATGCTGTAAATTAATGGTTTAAATGTTATAAATTAACAGTTTAAATGTTATAAATTAATAGCTTGAATGTTATAATTTAATGGCTTAGATGATATAAATTAATAGTTTAAATGTTATAAATTAATGGCTAAATGTATAAAATAACAGTTCAAAAGTTAGAAATTAATGGCTTAAATGTTATAAATTAATAGCATAAATGTTATAAATTAATAGTTTAGACGTTATAAATTAATTCCTTAAATGTTATAAATTAATGGCTTGAATGTTATAAATTAATAGCTTAAGTGTTGTAAATTAATGGTTTAGACGTTATAAATTACTAGTTACAATGTTGTTGTTTGATATTTTTTCTTACTTACCTGATATTTATGTTCTTCTTCGATGTTCACTCTCCGGAATTTCAGGCACAAAAGAGCTCGCGCGCGACCTCCGTGTTCCTTATATAACATAACAAGGCGTCGGTTTGTTAATCAAACGGTAACGATTTTTTGACATAGCAGGAGACGCTTTTTCCATTGTAACAAAATCAAATTGAACGATTTCTTAATTTTTATCGTAAATTGGCATCTTTTACGATTTAATACGATATCCATTTTTATCATTTTAATAGCTTCTACAAACTAAGACTATATTCACACCTACATGATACTAGTTTTCGACTATCGATTAGTTTGGACAAAAAGGGAAAAGAGCCTAAGTGCAGTCGATGACGTTACTGTGAAATAAGTTAAGCTATTAAATAATCAGACAGATAAAATTCATATTAAGCGTTATATTATATTATCGATATTCGTTCATTTACTCGTACTAATTAAAAAATAAAACGTTCTTTTTTCTTGAGTAACACCTACATCACTGTTTGCGATATTTAAGATTCTTATTTAATGCTTATTTAGAAGTCAGGTACCTTTTTAATTCCTCACAAGTTAAACGATTAAATTTACTCGTTATAGTTGTAACATAAAATGGCTTTATTTCTTCAATACCGCCTGCATCGCCGTACGTGATACAGTTATTAATTATGTAGCAAATAATATGATCTAATTGGCTGTAATCGCGGTTACGTATTTCTTCGTTAAATCTATCGATGTATTGGGCTATTAGCGCCAGACTTACTGATTCCTCGAGGAATGGTTTGATTCTTATAAATTAATGTTTTTAATGTGCAAATTAATGTTTGAATTGTTAGAAATTAATAGTTTAATCGTTGTCAATTATTTGCTTAAATGTTATAAATTAATAGCTTAAGTGTTATAAATTAATAGTTTGTATGTTAGGAATTAATGGTATAAATGTAAAAATTAATAGCTTAAACGTTATGAATTTGTGACTTATTGTTGTAAATTCATGACGTAAATATTGTAAATTAATGGCTTAAATGTTATAAATTAATAGTGCAGTCCAGTGTAGATCATCCAAAATTATCTTAGGGGCTTTTGGTGATCCAAACTGGACGGTTGCGTAGTTCTTGGCTTGGTATCGTTTTCCAAAGATTAATCGACTGATTAATTTTTGGAAAACGATGCCAATTACCAGGTCTCACCACGAGGAGGTGACTACGCACGAGACCCGCCCATGGGTTATTTAACACTACACATCGATCTCGACATTCAACCTATTGGCAGAATTTCCAGTTTTGACACTACTTGACCATGGGCCTGCGTAAAGAAATAGTTGTTTCGTAGTCTAACTGCGAAACACATATCTCCGACGCAGCGCTAACATGAATCTTTACAAACGTAGAACAAGGCATACGTAACGCATCATCTATCTCCCACACAACGATTACATCGATCAGTACAAATATACAATAATTCGCATCCCTACTGGCAACATTCGGTATCAAAGACACATTTATCTAACTTGGAACGGAAAGAAGAAGATGAAGCTACTGACACTGTCCCGAAACGGACGAGATCGCGATCTCTCGAAAGAACTAACAAACCGACGCGAAATACCCCAGTACACGAGATAACCCCGAGGTTCAACGGAAAGCCCAACAATTGGCCGTAACTCGACTCCTGTTTCGCCGTTCGAAACTTACACGAGTCGCGGTCGATGGCGCCGACAGATGATGCCAGTGATCCACTAGTAATTCAGCCGTGGATCCAGCACATAGGCCAGCAACTTGACACACTCCAACTGAACAAGTGGAACCCGGGGAGGGACCGCTGAACAGGATTACGAAGGCAAGAGGCCCCAACTGAACAGTGGGGTCCACTCACAGGGAGGGACCGCTGAACAGGATTACCAAGGCACGAGGCCCCAACTGAACAGTGGGGTCCACTCACGGGGAGGGACCGCTGAACAGGATTACGAAGGCAATACCTCAACTGAACAGTGGGGTCCACTCCCGCGGGGCCGAACAGGATTACGGAGGACGTGAAATTGCTGGTCCCTGACCGAGTACCGAAGTACCAATCGGACAGGACTGCAGATCCACGACTGAATCCCCAACAGATTAGCAAGCATCACCGGCACGACGACAACTCCCGTGATCCGATGCAAACGTTGAGCAGTCACCAAGACAGAGCTGTCCTTGGGCGACTTACGAATCCGAAGAGTTGTCTAGAGCACATTGACCCGCACGCACCCGAAATACACGCGAGCGAGTACGCCACGCGACAGTTTGAAAGAACTGACTGATCGCGAACCGATATATCGTGGGAACAATTTTTCCAGTATGGTAAGCGAGGGGATCAAGAGAGACGAGATCTTTATTTGTCGTTCCAAGATAGATAAGTATCTTTGTACAGAATGAGCTTACAATGTACATAACATAGGTATCTATCTTATGATTAATTAAAGCTAATACGCTCGCATCCCACGGTGTCCTGCGATGTCCCACGATGTCCCACGTTGACCCCGCGGGGGATATTAGTCCAGTTTAGATCACCAAAACTATTTTGGGTGATCAAGACCAGACTATATTCAAGTAGTTTTTAGCTTGATATCGTTTTCGAATAATAATACTAATATTCGAAATAGTACTTGGTGTATTATTATTTGGAAAACGATACCAATTACCGGGACCCACCACGAGGAGGTAACTACGCTCGAGTCCCATTTACATATGAGTTTTTACGCATTGGAAGCAGAGATGTAAAATTATTTTATAATAAAGCGACATTGTAGCGGCGGCATTGTTTTGTCCGGAGTTTATTTGTTTTTAAATTACTTGTAATCTAACGGTTTTGGTACTCCGAGGCAAAACAACAACACTATTTGAAATGTCCTATGACTCATGTGCAGCTACAGATAAGATGTCGTTGCCTTCGGTTAAACTACACTTGCTTCCTTGATTCCATGAATATGGTGTTGTTTCCTTGGTTTTTAGCAGACATGGAAAATTACATCATAAAATTACACTCTGCGTTACCACTGCTTTTATACAAAATAGTGAAATGAGAAATTAAGTACTGTATTTAAAATTAAAAAATGATGCTATATAGAAATAAAATAGCAATCCAGGGACCTGAAAGATTTCGTTAATAAAATAATACAATATAAATCATTAATTCACTCACATTGATGGTACTGATTTAAATCAATGAATGTAGAGTTGCTTCCGATTAATGGTACAACTGTTATAAATTAAGAGCACAATTACTTTGAATTAATGGGAGAATATGGTTATAAATGATTGGTATAGTTGTGAAGAATTAATGGAGGATTTGTTTTAGATTAATGGCTTAAATATTATAAATTAATGGCTTAGATGATATAAATTAATAGTTTAAATATTGTAAATTAGTGGCTTAGATGTTGTAAATTAATAGCTTAAATGATATAATTTAATGGCTTAGATGATATAAATTAATAGTTTAAATGTTATAAATTAATGGCTAAATGTATAAAATAACAGTTAAAAAGTTAGAAATTAATGGCTTAAATGTTATAAATTAATAGCATAAATGTTATAAATTAATAGATTAGACGTTATAAATTAATTTCTTAAATGTTATAAATTAATGGCTTGAATGTTATAAATTAATAGCTTAAGTGTTGTAAATTAATGGTTTAGACGTTATAAATTACTAGTTACCATGTTGTTGTTTGATATTTTTTCTTACTTACCTGATATTTATGTTCCTCTTCGATGTTCACTCTCCGGAATTTCAGGCACAAAAGAGCTCGCGCGCGACTTCCGTGTTCCTTATATAACATAACAAGGCGTCGGTTTGTTAATCAAACGGTAACGATTTTTTGACATAGCAGGAGACGGTTTTTCCATTGTAACAAAATCAAATTGAACGATTTCTTAATTTTTATCGTAAATTGGCATCTTTTACGATTTAATACGATATCCATTTTTATCATTTTAATAGTTTCTACAAACTAAGACTATATTCACACCTACATGATACTAGTTTTCGACTATCGATTAGTTTGGACAAAAAGGGAAAAGAGCCTAAGTGCAGTCGATGACGTTACTGTGAAATAAGTTAAGCTATTAAATAATCAGACAGATAGAATTCATATTAAGCGTTATCCTATATTATCGATATTCGTTCATTTACTCGTGCTAATTAAAAAATAAAACGTTCTTTTTTCTTGAGTAACACCTACATCACTGTTTGCGATATTTAAGATTCTTATTTAATGATCATTTAGAAGTCAGGTACCTTTTTAATTCTTCACAAGTTAAACGATTAAATTTACTCGTTATAGTTGTAACATAAAATGGCTTTATTTCTTCAATACCGCCTGCATCGCTGTACGTGATACAGTTATTAATTATGTAGCAAATAATATGATCTAATTGGTTGTAATCGCGGTTACGTATTTCTTCGTTAAATCTATCGATGTATTGGGCTATTAGCGCGAGACTTACTGATTCCTCGAGGAATGGTTTGATTCTTATAAATTAATGTTTTAAATGTGCCAATTATTGTTTCAATTGTTATAAAATAATAGTTTAATCGTTGTCAATTATTTGCTTAAATGTTATAAATTAATAGCTTAAGTGTTATAAATTAATAGTTTGAATGTTAGGAATTAATGGTATAAATGTAAAAATTAATAGCTTAAATGTTATGAATTTGTGACTTATCGTTGTAAATTCATGACGTAAATGTTGTAAATTAATGGCTTAAATGTTATAAATTAATAGTGCAGTCCAGTGTAGATCATCCAAAATTATCTTAGGGGCTTTTGGTGATCCAAACTGGACTGTTGCGTAGTTCTTGGCTTGGTATCGTTTTCCAAAGATTAATCGACTGATTAATTTTTGGCAAACGATGCCAATTACCAGGTCTCACCACGAGGAGGTGACTACGCACGAGACCCGCCCATGGGTTATTTAACACTACACATCGATCTCGACATTCAACCTATTGGCAGAATGTCCAGTTTTGACACTACTTGACCATGGGCCTGCGTAAAGAAATAGTTGTTTCGTAGTCTAACTGCGAAACACATATCTCCAACGCAGCGCTAACATGAATCTTTACAAACGTAGAACAAGGCATACGTAACGCATCATCTATCTCCCACACAACGATTACATCGATCAGTACAAATAAACAATAATTCGCATCCCTACTGGCAACATTCGGTATCAAAGACACATTTATCTAACTTGGAGCGAAAAGAAGAAGATGAAGCTACTGACACTGTCCCGAAACGGACGAGATCGCGATCTCTTGAAAGAACTAACAAACCTACGCGACGTACCCCCGTACACGAGATAACCCCGAGGTTCAACGGAAAGCCCAAGAATTGGCCGTAACTCGATTCCTGTTTCGCCGTTCGAAACTTACACGAGTCGCGGTCGATGGCGCCGACAGATGATGCCAGTGATCCACTAGTAATTCAGCCGTGGATCCAGCACATAGGCCAGCAACTTGACACACTCCAACTGAACAAGTGGAACCCGGGGAGGGACCGCTGAACAGGATTACGAAGGCAAGAGGCCCCAACTGAACAGTGGGGTCCACTCACGGGGAGGGACCGCTGAACAGGATTACGAAGGCAATACCTCAACTGAACAGTGGGGTCCACTCCCGCGGGGCCGAACAGGATTACGGAGGACGTGAAATTGCTGGTCCCTGACCGAGTACCGAAGTACCAATCGGACAGGACTGCAGATCCACGACTGAATCCCCAACAGATTAGCAAGCATCACCGGCACGACGACAACTCCCGTGATCCGATGCAAACGTTGAGCAGTCACCAAGACAGAGCTGTCCTTGGGCGACTTACGAATCCGAAGAGTTGTCTAGAGCACATTGACCCGCACGCACCCGAAATACACGCGAGCGAGTACGCCACGCGACAGTTTGAAAGAACTGAGTGATCGCGAACCGATATATCGTGGGAACAATTTTTCCAGTATGGTAAGCGAGGGGATCAAGAGAGACGAGATCTTTATTTGTCGTTCCAAGATAGATAAGTATCTTTGTACAGAATGAGCTTACAATGTACATAACATAGGTATCTACCTTATGATTAATTAAAGCTAATACGCTCGCATCCCACGGTGTCCTGCGATGTCCCACGATGTCCCACGTTGCCCCCGCGGGGGGGTATTAGTCCAGTTTAGATCGCCAAAACTATTTTGGGTGATCAAGACCAGACTATATTCAAGTAGTTTTTAGCTTGATATCGTTTTCGAATAATAATACTAATATTCGAAATAGTACTTGGTGTATTATTATTTGGAAAACGATACCAATTACCGGGACCCACCACGAGGAGGTAACTACGCTCGGGTCCCATTTACATATGAGTTTTTACGCATTGGAAGCAGAGATTGTTATTTCGACCAATCGCGGGGAGACGCAATCGCGAGGAGAGACGTCAACGGGAGTCGTAAATTCCCGTTACGATTATACTAATCGACACCACGAGTTGATCGATCCCCTGATTTCCGTTAAGATAATAGGGGTGATTAAGTTTATATAACACTGTGATTCACAGAATTATAAAATATATGTCGGAGATGTAGGGATAGCGGGCCTTTCTTTTGGAATTTTGGGAAGATTCCCAATACTTTCGGTTAAACTGTTTGTTTAACCTGTTCAATATAGTATTATAACAGTGGACTTGAGGTTGAGGTGACACTGCCGGTCACCGAACGTAGCCACGGTCTCGGGATGAACGTAGAAGTACTAATGTTGAGGGACACACGTTGTGTTAACAAGTCCCGAGGCGGGAGCAATAACGGCTCTACGCGAGCCTAGTAACGGTGCCTGGAATTTTGTTGATAACCCTGATCAATATGCAATTGACAAGTGTGATCGTGTCAGTCTTCTATTTGTATGATCACCTTGGAGAGTTGATACACAACGTCAAACGATTAGTCAAAAAAATACCGAACGTCATAGCAAACGTCATTTCAAGAAAGCTTATAACTAAATGTTCAAAAAGTTGTCCCGTTGACCGTGGATTCGTTAAACCCGAGAATATTGTTTATTTAAGAGTGACTTTACGTTATACAGTTAAACCTTGTTTAATCAACTCCTGTACATATTACTGTAAATATAAACCTTTGAACAACTATAATGGCTAGTCCTAATGAAGAAACGCAAGGCGCCCCAAGAACCAGCACCAACCCAACAAACCCGATTAACCCGACATCAGAAGTGGGATCAGAGCCGTTTTTGTCCATGCGAGAGCATATAACAATCATGCGTGAGTTAATACGGACGCTTGTGACAGAACCGGGTGCGGAAAAGAACAATCTATCGCTTCCGCGTTTTAACCCAGAAATCGGAGGTTCTGACCCAGCTGCATGGTGTGCAGTAGTAAATCTGATTATGAAAGAAAATCCCTTGCAAGGCAGTGTGTTATATTCTGCTTTGAGTTGTGCTCTAGAAGGTACAGCAGCGCAATGGCTAACGCAAGTATTGGTTGGTAGAGATATTACTTGGACAAAATTTAAAGACCTTTTTACTGCGCGTTTTGGTGGTAAAGAAACAGCTACCTCAGCGCTAATGAAGATGTCTCATGAAAAACCACTGAAAGATGAAACTATGGGAGCTTTTGGTATACGTCTCCGTTCCTTCCTGAAGACAAGATGGGAAAATTTAACTATGGCTGAGGTGATCAACGTTACTGTTCTTTTCCAATTGGCTACGCAAGATCAGCGTTTTGAACGGGTTGCACTTACAAGTGATATTAAGACTGAGGATCAATTTCTAAGTGAAATGAGAGCTTTCTCTTACGCAAAGAAGAGGCTGGTGATTGTTACGGACAACTTTTCTACGGGTCCTGAAGCTAAACGTCATAAGCCGCCGGATTACCGGATTAAGTGTCATTACTGTGGTAACCTCGGACATAAAGTGATGGAGTGTCAAAAAAGGATAAAATTTGGGAAACAGAGGAACCCGAACGAAAGTCAATCAGCCGCTACATCGAAGGTGATATGTTTCAAGTGTCGAGAGGAGGGTCATATTGCGCCCAGTTGCCCAATGATGCGGAAAGGGAAAAATAACGGCAGTACACCTAAGGGAGGCAGTAACTCCAAAAACGAGAAACGGGTTGATTTCTCCGTAACGGAAGCTTCCATTGGTAAATTAATTCATCTGGGTGAGTCGTATCCATTTTACTTCGACTCAGGGGCTGAGTGTTCGTTAATTAAAGAATCCGTGGCATTGAAATTTTCCGGTAAAAGAAAGACTAATACAGTAATGATGCGTGGAATAGGAGATACCTGTGTTAAATGTACTTCGCAAATTTTGTCTTTAGTATGTATTAATGGATTTACATTGGAGATAATTTTTCATGTTCTTGCTGATAGTCACTTAAAATATGATATAATGATTGGTCGTGAAATTTTGAGCCAGGGTTTTGATGTAAATATTACTCAAAACGGCATTGTTATTAATAGAGCAAAAATAATTAGTGCGTGTAGTAAAGTCAAAGAAAACGAAATCAATATTAATGAGGTTGACACTGATATTATAGGGAATGATAAAAACCGTTTGATTTCTGTTCTTGAAAAATTCAAAGACTCGTTTATTACGGGGTTTCCACGAGCTCGCGTTAATACGGGACAATTAGAGATACGGTTAATAGATCCTAACGTCACTGTGCAAAGAAGTCCTTACCGGCTTAGTGAGGAAGAGCGAAAACTTGTACGTGAAAGAATAAGCAAATTAATAGAGGCGAAAATTGTACGGCCCAGCAATTCTCCTTTCGCGAGCCCCATATTACTTGTTAAAAAGAAGGATGGCTCAGAGAGACTATGCGTGGATTACAGAGAATTAAATAAAAACACGGTTGCGGATCGGTTTCCTTTACCTCTAATAGCGGATCAAATCGCGAGATTGCAGAAAGCTAAGTACTTTATTTCCTTGGATATGGCCAGTGGGTTTCATCAAATTCCTATTCATCCAAATTCCACGGAGTATACAGCGTTTGTTACTCCAGACGGGCAATACGAATACATAACAATGCCGTTTGGGCTGAAAAATGCACCGTCCGTCTTTCAGAGAGCAATTTTTAAGACCTTAGGAGATCTTGCTTATTCGTACGTAGTTGTATATTTGGATGATGTACTAATTACCGCTGATTCGGTTGACCAGGCTTTAGAAAGATTAGATATCGTATTGAACACCCTTGTGAACGCTGGATTTTCTTTTAATTTCTCTAAATGCTCTTTTCTAAAAACTTCGGTTCTCTATTTGGGTTATATTATTCACAACGGTGAAGTTCGCCCCAACCCGGGTAAAATACAAGCCTTGAGTTCTTTATCCGCACCGACGACCGTTACGCAGCTCAGGCAGTTTATAGGTTTGGCTTCTTATTTTCGAAAATTTGTTCCAAAATTCTCACAAATAATGAAGCCTTTATATGCACTTACTTCTAGTAATAAAAATATAAGCTGGACGGATAGGCACGAAAAGATAAGACAAAGAATAATATCAATTCTCACCGATGAACCAGTGTTGATGATATTTGATCCTAAATATCCTATAGAATTACATACCGATGCCAGTCTGGATGGATACGGGGCTATTTTGATGCAGAAAGTTGAAGGGAAAAACAGAGTAGTGGAATATTATAGCAAAAGAACTAGTCCTGCTGAATCCAGATATCATTCGTATGAGTTGGAGACGTTAGCAGTAGTTAACGCTATTAAACATTTCCGACACTATTTGCATGGACGAGAGTTCCTTGTTGTAACGGATTGTAATTCTTTGAAGGCGTCCAGCAATAAAGTAAATTTAAATGACAGGGTTCACAGGTGGTGCGCGTATTTACAAACCTTTAATTTTAACATTATGTATCGGGAAGGAAAACGAATGGCTCATGTAGATTTCTTTTCGCGGAATCCTATAGATATTGATCGTGTAGAAATTAACAAAATTAAAGAAAAGGAAATTAATCTGACTGAAATTTCTAAAGGATGGTTGTTAGCGGAACAGCGTCGCGATCCTCAAATTTCGGAAATTGTTACTAAGTTACAAAATGATGAACTCGCGGAGGATATTGCAAGTACGTACGAATTACGGTCTGGTACCCTTTACCGCAAAATACAAAGAAAAGGCAGGACTCTCAGTTTGCCTATTGTCCCAAGAGGTTTTAGGTGGTCCGTAATTAATCATGTGCACCAGTCAATTATGCATTTAGGTTGGGATAAAACGCTTGAAAAGCTGTATGAGTATTACTGGTTTGAAGGAATGGCGAAATATGTTCGTAAATTCGTGGAGAACTGTCATGCTTGTCAGGTTTCCAGGACGAGTTCAGGTAAAGTTCAAGCTGAACTATATCCTATACCTAAAATCAGCATACCTTGGCATACGGTTCACATGGATATTACGGGCAAGTTAAGTGGAAACAGTGACTTGAAAGAATATGTTATTGTTTTGATTGATGCTTTTACTAAATTTGTATTTTTGCACCATACGCGTAAGTTGGATTCCTTTAATACTGTTAAAGCACTCAAGTCAGCTATATTCTTATTCGGGAGTCCTTGCCGAGTAATAGCGGATCAAGGTAGATGCTTTACTGGTAAAGAGTTCAAAGATTTTTGTAGTGAAAAACAAATTAAACTACACTTGATAGCAACCGGTGCCAGTAGAGCTAACGGGCAGGTGGAGCGTGTTATGGGTACTTTGAAAAACATGTTCACTACAGTGGAGACGACCGGCCGCACGTGGCAAGATGCGATTGGTGAAATACAATTAGCTTTGAATTGCAATACCAATCGTGTGACAAAATCAAGTCCATTAGAGTTATTGATCGGCAAAGCAGCAAGACCCTTCGGTTTGTTGTTGCCTGATAATATGGAAGAAAGAGAAATAGTTATCTCCGATGTAAGACAGCAAGCTATAAAGAACATTGAGATTAACGCTAAGTACGATAAAGAAAGATATGATAAAACTAAGGCTAAGGTAGTTAGATTTAATCTTGGAGATTTTGTGTTGCGCAAAAACGAAGAGAGAAATCAAACCAAATTGGATCCAAAGTTTAGGGGCCCATTTGTAATAGTAGAGATTTTAGAAGGAAACAGGTACGTTTTAAAGACGTTGGATGGTAAACGATCATACAAGTACAGTCATGATAAGTTAAGGAAAATGCCAGATAGTTGCATTCCTGCTGGGTTGGATATCTGTAGTGATGGTGATGAATGTGACAATGACAGTTTGAGTACACCGATCCAGGAGGAACATTAACACTATGACCATAACATCTAGCATAGTGTTTCCTCGTACACAATGTATTATGTTCATAGTATCTAGTATCGATTTTTGAGGAGCATTAACACTATGACCATAACATCTAGCATAGTGTTTCCTCGTACGTTATGAACAATATTCATAACGAAGTTCAGTGTTCTCATGTGCATCCAGTGTGGTGATGAGAACGGAGTTCAGTGTTCTCATGTGCATCCAGTGTGGTGATGAGAACGAAGTTCAGTGTTCTCATGTGCATCCAGTGTGGTGATGAGAACGGAGTTCAGTGTTCTCATGTGCATCCAGTGTGGTGATGAGAACGGAGTTCAGTGTTCTCATGTGCATCCAGTGTGGTGATGAGAACGAAGTTCAGTGTTCTCATGTGCATCCAGTGTGGTGATGAGAACGGAGTTCAGTGTTCTCATGTGCATCCAGTGTGGTGATGAGAACGGAGTTCAGTGTTCTCATGTGCATCCAGTGTGGTGATGAGAACGAAGTTCAGTGCTCTCATGAGCGTCTAGTGTTGTTGAGAACGAAGTTCAATGTTCTCATGAGCGCCCATTGTGGTAATGTGATGAAATTTAGTGTGTACTTTAGTGTGTACGACCATGTACGACCAGTAGTATTGAGGTGTGAAAAGGTGTTAGATTGAATAAACTGATGACTGGTGGTTTACAGGATGCAACTAGCACTTTCGATGAAATTGTAATGTTACTGATTGTTGTGTTTCGATTTATTAAAGAGCATTTCATCGGAATCTTTGTTGTTGAACTGGGCCCTTGACTAGTTGGAATATTTAGTTAGATTGTAAAATGTCAATTGTGTTAAGTCTAATGTTAAGAAAATCGAATATTTTAGATGCACCCGAGGACGGGTGATTGTCAGGATGGCCGTGTCGGAGATGTAGGGATAGCGGGCCTTTCTTTTGGAATTTTGGGAAGATTCCCAATACTTTCGGTTAAACTGTTTGTTTAACCTGTTCAATATAGTATTATAACAGTGGACTTGAGGTTGAGGTGACACTGCCGGTCACCGAACGTAGCCACGGTCTCGGGATGAACGTAGAAGTACTAATGTTGAGGGACACACGTTGTGTTAACAAGTCCCGAGGCGGGAGCAATAACGGCTCTACGCGAGCCTAGTAACGGTGCCTGGAATTTTGTTGATAACCCTGATCAATATGCAATTGACAAGTGTGATCGTGTCAGTCTTCTATTTGTATGATCACCTTGGAGAGTTGATACACAACGTCAAACGATTAGTCAAAAAAATACCGAACGTCATAGCAAACGTCATTTCAAGAAAGCTTATAACTAAATGTTCAAAAAGTTGTCCCGTTGACCGTGGATTCGTTAAACCCGAGAATATTGTTTATTTAAGAGTGACTTTACGTTATACAGTTAAACCTTGTTTAATCAACTCCTGTACATATTACTGTAAATATAAACCTTTGAACAACTATAATGGCTAGTCCTAATGAAGAAACGCAAGGCGCCCCAAGAACCAGCACCAACCCAACAAACCCGATTAACCCGACATATATATTTCCAACACTTAAACTACACTGTTGAGTAGATACAAATCGTCGATAACACCTTGTCGCACGAATGAGATAGATATGACTAATAGAGCATGGTTCGTACAATCGAATTTCGTATGTTAGTGGACGTAGCACTAGAGGATACTTGATAGACACTAGATTTTGATGTTGGACTTCGACGTTGTCGTATGTAGAAGAAGTAAGTTGACTTGACCCTCCTGATGTAGCAGGAGAAGTCTGCGACTTGACTCTCCGAGAGTCGTAGGAGAAGTGACGAGTAGGAAACCTCCGGCCAACGTGGTTCGTGAGTGACCTTGTGCATGGGAAAACCCAGCCTGTTCTATTAGACAGATGTTCGATTTTTCCTAATGGGCGCGTACCCGCTTTCTCCGTGTTTTTAATTGCGCCTAATAAACCCAAGGACGTCTCTAAAAACCAGATGTGCGTCGCAAATATTTCTAGCCTTAAGAAAGCTTTCAGGACGACGGATGGAATGCAGATACATGTGTACACAATGCAAGAGAAAGTTATGGTTGGTCCTCAGGTTTATTGAGAGTCGAAATGACGTTACGCAGGCCGTCGGCTGGCCGGTCGCGGGAGCTGCAGCGCAGATGTTTTAGGCGACGTAACAGAGATGTAAAATTATTTTATAATAAAGCGACATTGTAGCGGCGGCATTGTTTTGTCCGGAGTTTATTTGTTTTTAAATTACTTGTAATATAACGGTTTTGGTACTCCGAGGCAAAACAACAACACTATTTGAAATGTCCTATGACTCATGTGCAGCTACAGATAAGATGTCGTTGCCTTCGGTTAAACTACACTTGCTTCCTTGATTCCATGAATATGGTGTTGTTTCCTTGGTTTTTAGCAGACATGGAAAATTACATCTTAAAATTACACTCTGCGTTACCACTGCTTTTATACAAAATAGTGAAATGAGAAATTAAGTACTGTATTTAAAATTAAAAAATAATGCTATATAGAAATAAAATAGCAATCCAGGGACCTGAAAGATTTCGTTAATAAAATAATACAATATAAATCATTAATTCACTCACATTGATGGTACTGATTTAAATCAATGAATGTAGAGTTGCTTCCGATTAATGGTACAACTGTTATAAATTAAGAGCACAATTACTTTGAATTAATGGGAGAATATGGTTATAAATTATTGGTATAGTTGTTAAGAATTAATGGAGGAATTGTTTTAGATTAATGGCTTAAATATTATAAATTAATGGCTTAGATGATATAAATTAATAGTTTAAATATTGTAAATTAGTGGCTTAGATGTTGTAAATTAATAGCTTAAATGTTATAATTTAATGGCTTATATGATATAAATTAATAGTTTCAATGTTATAAATTATTGGCAAAATGTATAAAATAACAGTTCAAAAGTTAGAAATTAATGGCTTAAATGTTATAAATTAATAGCTTAAATGTTATAAATTAATGGCTTAAATGTATAAAATAACACATTAAATGCTGTAAATTAATGGTTTAAATGTTATAAATTAACAGTTTAAATGTTATAAATTAATAGCTTGAATGTTATAATTTAATGGCTTAGATGATATAAATTAATAGTTTAAATGTTATAAATTAATGGCTAAATGTATAAAATAACAGTTCAAAAGTTAGAAATTAATGGCTTAAATGTTATAAATTAATAGCATAAATGTTATTAATTAATAGTTTAGACGTTATAAATTAATTCCTTAAATGTTATAAATTAATGGCTTGAATGTTATAAATGAATAGCTTAAGTGTTGTAAATTAATGGTTTAGACGTTATAAATTACTAGTTACAATGTTGTTGTTTGATATTTTTTCTTACTTACCTGATATTTATGTTCTTCTTCGATGTTCACTCTCCGGAATTTCAGGCACAAAAGAGCTCGCGCGCGACTTCCGTGTTCCTTATATAACTTAACAAGGCGTCGGTTTGTTAATCAAACGGTAACGATTTTTTGACATAGCAGGAGACGGTTTTTCCATTGTAACAAAATCAAATTGAACGATTTCTTAATTTTTATCGAAAATTGCCATCTTTTACGAATTAATACGATATCCATTTTTATCATTTCAATAGTTTCTACAAACTAAGACTAAATTCACACCTACATGATACTAGTTTTCGAGTATCGATTAGTTTGGACAAAAAGGGAAAAGAGCCTAAGGGCAGTCGATGACGTTACTGTGAAATAAGTTAAGCTATTAAATAATCAGACAGATAAAATTCATATTAAGCGTTATATTGTATTATCGATATTCGTTCATTTACTCGTGCTAATTAAAAAATAAAACGTTCTTTTTTCTTGAGTAACACCTACATCACTGTTTGCGATATTTAAGATTCTTATTTAATGCTTATTTAGAAGTCAGGTACCTTTTTAATTCTTCACAAGTTAAACGATTAAATTTACTCGTTATAGTTGTAACATAAAATGGCTTTATTTCTTCAATACCGCCTGCATCGCTGTACGTGATACAGTTATTAATTATGTAGCAAATAATATGATCTAATTGGCTGTAATCGCGGTTACGTATTTCTTCGTTAAATCTATCGATGTATTGGGCTATTAGCGCGAGACTTACTGATTCCTCGAGGAATGGTTTGATTCTTATAAATTAATGTTTTAAATGTGCCAATTAATGTCTCAATTGTTATAAATTAATAGTTTAATCTTTGTTAATTATTTGCTTAAATGTTATAAATTAATAGCTAAAGTGTTATAAATTAATAGTTTGAGTGTTAGGAATTAATGGTATAAATGTAAAAATTAATAGCTTAAATGTTATGAATTTGTG
Organism: Bombus flavifrons; assembly: GCF_040668555.2. Taxonomy (NCBI): domain Eukaryota; kingdom Metazoa; phylum Arthropoda; class Insecta; order Hymenoptera; family Apidae; genus Bombus; species Bombus flavifrons. The sequence goes on along the minus strand of NW_027184777.1, from coordinate 92,365 downwards.
ACTTATTGTTGTAAATTCATGACGTAAATATTGTAAATTAATGGCTCAAATGTTATAAATTAATAGTGCAGTCCAGTGTAGATCATCCAAAATGATCTTAGGGGCTTTTGGTGATCCAAACTGGACTGTTGCGTTGTTCTTGGCTTGGTATCGTTTTCCAAAGATTAATCGACTGATTAATTTTTGGAAAACGATGCCAATTACCAGGTCTCACCACGAGGAGGTGACTTCGCACGAGACCCGCCCATGGGTTATTTAACACTACACATCGATCTCGACATTCAACCGATTGGCAGAATGTCCAGTTTTGACACTACTTGACCATGGGCCTGCGTAAAGAAATAGTTGTTTCATAGTCTAACTGCGAAACACATATCTCCAACGCAGCGCTAACATGAATCTTTACAAACGTAGAACAAGGCATACGTAACGCATCATCTATCTCCCACACAACGATTACATCGATCAGTACAAATAGACAATAATTTGCATCCCTACTGGCAACATTCGGTATCAAAGACACATTTATCTAACTTGGAACGAAAAGAAGAAGATGAAGCTACTGACACTGTCCCGAAACGGACGAGATCGCGATCTCTCGAAAGAACTAACAAACCTACGCGACGTACCCCCGTACACGAGATAACCCCGAGGTTCAACGGAAAGCCCAAGAATTGGCCGTAACTCGATTCCTGTTTCGCCGTTCGAAACTTACACGAGTCGCGGTTCATGGCGCCGACAGATGATGCCAGTGATCCACTAGTAATTCAGCCGTGGATCCAGCACATAGGCCAGCAACTTGACACACTCCAACTGAACAAGTGGAACCCGGGGAGGGACCGCTGAACAGGATTACGAAGGCAAGAGGCCCCAACTGAAGAGTGGGGTCCACTCACAGGGAGGGACCGCTGAACAGGATTACCAAGGCACGAAGCCCCAACTGAACAGTGGGGTCCACTCACGGGGAGGGACCGCTGAACAGGATTACGAAGGCAACACCTCAACTGAACAGTGGGGTCCACTCCCGCGGGGCCGAACAGGATTACGGAGGACGTGAAATTGGTGGTCTCTGATCGAGTACCCAAGTACCAATCGGACAGGACTGCAGATCCACGAGTGAATCCCCAACAGATTAGCAAGCATCACCGGCACGACGACAACTCCCGTGATCCGATGCAAACGTTGAGCAGTCACCAAGACAGAGCTGTCCTTGGGCGACTTACGAATCCGAAGAGTTGTCTAGAGCACATTGACCCGCACGCACCCGAAATACACGCGAGCGAGTACGCCACACGACAGTTTGAAAGAACTGAGTGATCGCGAACCGATATATCGTGGGAACAATTTTTCCAGTATGGTAAGCGAGGGGATCAAGGGAGACGAGATCTTTATTTGTCGTTCCAAGATAGATAAGTATCTTTGTACAGAATGAGCTTACAATGTACATAACATAGGTATCTATCTTATGATTAATTAAAGCTAATACGCTCGCATCCCACGGTGTCCTGCGATATCCCACGATGTCCCACGTTGCCCCCGCGGGGGGGTATTAGTCCAGTTTAGATCACCAAAACTATTTTGGGTGATCAAGACCAGACTATATTCAAGTAGTTTTTAGCTTGATATCGTTTTCGAATAATAATACTAATATTCGAAATAGTACTTGGTGTATTATTATTTGGAAAACGATACCAATTACCGGGACCCACCACGAGGAGGTAACTACGCTCGGGTCCCATTTACATATGAGTTTTTACGCATTGGAAGCAGAGATGTAAAATTATTTTATAATAAAGCGACATTGTAGCGGCGGCATTGTTTTGTCCGGAGTTTATTTGTTTTTAAATTACTTGTAATCTAACGGTTTTGGTACTCCGAGGCAAAACTACAACACTATTTGAAATGTCCTATGACTCATGTGCAGCTACAGATAAGATGTCGTTGCCTTCGGTTAAACTACACTTGCTTCCTTGATTCCATGAATATGGTGTTGTTTCCTTGGTTTTTAGCAGACATGGAAAATTACATCTTAAAATTACACTCTGCGTTACCACTGCTTTTATACAAAATAGTGAAATGAGAAATTATGTACTGTGTTTAAAATTAAAAAATAATGCTACATAGAAATAAAATAGCAAACCAGGGACCTGAAAGATTTCGTTAATAAAATAATACAATATAAATAATTAATTCACTCACATTGATGGTACTGATTTAAATCAATGAATGTAGAGTTGCTTCCGATTAATGGTACAACTGTTATAAATTAAGAGCACAATTACTTTGAATTAATGGGAGAATATGGTTATAAATTATTGGTATAGTTGTTAAGAATTAATGGAGGAATTGTTTTAGATTAATGGCTTAAATATTATAAATTAATGGCTTAGATGATATAAATTAATAGCTTAAATATTGTAAATTAGTGGCTTAGATGTTGTAAATTAATAGCTTAAATGTTATAAATTAATGGCTAAATGTATAAAATAACAGATCAAAAGTTAGAAATTAATGGCTAAATGTATAAAATAACAGATCAAAAGTTAGAAATTAATGGCTTAAATGTTATAAATTAATAGCTTAAATGTTATAAATTAATAGCTTAAATGTATAAAATAACACTTTAAATGTTGTAAATTAATGGCTTAGATGTTGTTAATTAATAGCTTAAATGTTATAAAATAATAGCTTAAATGTATAAAACAACAGTTTGAATGTTGTAAATTAGTGGCTCAGATGTTGTCAATTAATTGCTTAAATGTTAGAAATTAATGGCTTAAATGTTAGAAATTAATAGTTTAAATGTTATAAATTAATTGCTTAAATGTTATAAATTATTGGCTTAAATGTATAAAATAACACTTTAAATGCTGTAAATTAATGGCTTAAATGTTATAAATTAATAGCATAAATGTTATAAATTAATAGTTTAGACGTTATAAATTAATTCCTTAAATGTTATAAATTAATGGCTTGAATGTTATAAATTAATAGCTTAAGTGTTGTAAATTAATGGTTTAGACGTTATAAATTACTAGTTACAATGTTGTTGTTTGATATTTTTTCTCACTTACCTGATATTTATGTTCTTCTTCGATGTTCACTCTCCGGAATTTCAGGCACAAAAGAGCTCGCGCGCGACCTCCGTGTTCCTTATATAACATAACAAGGCGTCGGTTTGTTAATCAAACGGTAACGATTTTTTGACATAGCAGGAGACGGTTTTTCCATTGTAACAAAATCAAATTGAACGATTTCTTAATTTTTATCGTAAATTGGCATCTTTTACGATTTAATACGATATCCATTTTTATCATTTTAATAGTTTCTACAAACTAAGACTAAATTCACACCTACATGATACTAGTTTTCGACTATCGATTAGTTTGTTCAAAAAGGGAAAGGAGCCTAAGGGCAGTCGATGACGTTACTGTGAAATAAGTTAAGCTATTAAATAATCAGACAGATAAAATTCATATTAAGCGTTATATTATATTATCGATATTCGTTCATTTCCTCGTGCTAATTAAAAAATAAAACGTTCTTTTTTCTTGCGTAACACCTACATCACTGTTTGCGATATTTAAGATTCTCATTTAATGCTTATTTAGAAGTCAGGTACCTTTTTAATTCTTCACAAGTTAAACGATTAAATTTACTCGTTATAGTTGTAACATAAAATGGCTTTATTTCTTCAATACCGCCTGCATCGCTGTATGTGATACAGTTATTAATTATGTAGCAAATAATATGATCTAATTGGCTGTAATCGCGGTTACGTATTTCTTCGTTAAATCTATCGATGTATTGGGCTATTAGCGCGAGACTTACTGATTCCTCGAGGAATGGTTTGATTCTTATAAATTAATGTTTTAAATGTGCCAATTATTGTTTCAATTGTTATAAATTAATAGTTTAATCGTTGTTAATTATTTGCTTAAATGTTATAAATTAGTAGCTTAAGTGTTATAAATTAATAGTTTGAGTGTTAGGAATTAATGGTATAAATGTAAAAATTAATAGCTTAAATGTTATGAATTTGTGACTTATTGTTGTAAATTCATGACGTAAATATTGTAAATTAATGGCTTAAATGTTATAAATTAATAGTGCAGTCCAGTGTAGACCATCCAAAATGGTCTTAGGGGCTTTTGGTGATCCAAACTGGACTGTTGCGTAGTTCTTGACTTGGTATCGTTTTCCAAAGATTAATCGACAGATTAATTTTTGGAAAACGATGCCAATTACCAGGTCTCACCACGAGGAGGTGACTACGCACGAGACCCGCCCATGGGTTATTTAACACTACACATCGATCTCGACATTCAACCTATTGGCAGAATGTCCAGTTTTGACACTACTTGACCATGGGCCTGCGTAAAGAAATAGTTGTTTCGTAGTCTAACTGCGAAACACATATCTCCAACGCAGCGCTAACATGAATCTTTACAAACGTAGAACAAGGCATACGTAACGCATCATCTATCTCCCACACAACGATTACATCGATCAGTACAAATATACAATAATTCGCATCCCTACTGGCAACAATCGGTATCAAAGACACATTTATCTAACTTGGAGCGAAAAGAAGAAGATGAAGCTACTGACACTGTCCCGAAACGGACGAGATCGCGATCTCTCGAAAGAACTAACAAACCTACGCGACGTACCCCCGTACACGAGATAACCCCAAGGTTCAACGGAAAGCCCAAGAATTGGCCGTAACTCGATTCCTGTTTCGCCGTTCGAAACTTACACGAGTCGCGGTCCATGGCGCCGACAGATGATGCCAGTGATCCACTAGTAATTCAGCCGTGGATCCAGCACATAGGCCAGCAACTTGACACACTCCAACTGAACAAGTGGAACCCGGGGAGGGACCGCTGAACAGGATTACGAAGGCAAGAGGCCCCAACTGAACAGTGGGGTCCACTCACAGGGAGGGACCGCTGAACAGGATTACCAAGGCACGAGGCCCCATCTGAACAGTGGGGTCCTCTCACGGGGAGGGACCGCTGAACAGGATTACGAAGGCAATACCTCAACTGAACAGTGGGGTCCACTCCCGCGGGGCCGAACAGGATTACGGAGGACGTGAAATTGGTGGTCTCTGATCGAGTAACCAAGTACCAATCGGACAGGACTGCAGATCCACGACTGAATCCCCAACAGATTAGCAAGCATCACCGGCACGACGACAACTCCCGTGATCCGATGCAAACGTTGAGCAGTCACAAAGACAGAGCTGTCCTTGGGCGACTTACGAATCCGAAGAGTTGTCTAGAGCACATTGACCCGCACGCACCCGAAATACACGCGAGCGAGTACGCCACGCGACAGTTTGAAAGAACTGAGTGATCGCGAACCGATATATCGTGGGAACAATTTTTCCAGTATGGTAAGCGAGGGGATCAAGAGAGACGAGATCTTTATTTGTCGTTCCAAGATAGATAAGTATCTTTGTACAGAATGAGCTTACAATGTACATAACATAGGTATCTATCTAATGATTAATTAAAGCTAATACGCTCGCATCCCACGCTGTCCTGCGATGTCCCACGATGTCCCACGTTGCCCCCGCGGGGGGGTATTAGTCCAGTTTAGATCACCAAAACTATTTTGGGTGATCAAGACCAGACTATATTCAAGTAGTTTTTAGCTTGATATCGTTTTCGAATAATAATACTAATATTCGAAATAGTACTTGGTGTATTATTATTTGGAAAACGATACCAATTACCGGGACCCACCACGAGGAGGTAACTACGCTCGGGTCCCATTTACATATGAGTTTTTACGCATTGGAAGCAGAGATGTAAAATTATTTTATAATAAAGCGACATTGTAGCGGCGGCATTGTTTTGTCCGGAGTTTATTTGTTTTTAAATTACTTGTAATCTAACGGTTTTGGTACTCCGAGGCAAAACAACAACACTATTTGAAATGTCCTATGACTCACGTGCAGCTACAGATAAGATGTCGTTGCCTTCGGTTAAACTACACTTGCTTCCTTTATTCCATGAATATGGTGTTGTTTCCTTGGTTTTTAGCAGACACGGAAAATTACATCTTAAAATTACACTCTGCGTTACCACTGCTTTTATACAAAATAGTGAAATGAGAAATTAAGTACTGTATTTAAAATTAAAAAATAATGCTATATAAAAATAAAATAGCAATCCAGGGACCTGAAAGATTTCGTTAATAAAATAATACAATATAAATCATTAATTCACTCACATTGATGGTACTGATTTAAATCAATGAATGTAGAGTTGCTTCCGATTAATGGTACAACTGTTATAAATTAAGAGCACAATTACTTTTAATTAATGGGAGAATATGGTTATAAATTATTGGTATAGTTGTTAAGAATTAATGGAGGAATTGTTTTAGATTAATGGCTTAAATATTATCAATTAATGGCTTAGATGATATAAATTAATAGTTTAAATATTTTAAATTAGTGGCTTAGATGTTGTAAATTAATAGCTTAAATGTTATAATTTAATGGCTTAGATGATATAAATTAATAGTTTAAATGTTATAAATTAATGGCTAAGTGTATAAAATAACAGTTCAAAAGTTAGAAATTAATGGCTTAAATGTTATAAATTAATAGCTTAAATGTTATAAATTAATAGCTTAAATGTATAAAATAACACTTTAAATGTTGTAAATTAATGGCTTAGATGTTGTTAATTAATAGCTTAAATGTTATAAAATAATAGCTTAAATGTATAAAACAACAGTTTAAATGTTATAAATTAATGGCTAAGTGTATAAAATAACAGTTCAAAAGTTAGAAATTAATGGCTTAAATGTTATAAATTAATGGCTTAAATGTTATAAATTAATAGCTTAAATGTTATAAATTAATGGCTTAAATGTATAAAATAACACATTAAATGCTGTAAATTAATGGTTTAAATGTTATAAATTAACAGTTTAAATGTTATAAATTAATAGCTTGAATGTTATAATTTAATGGCTTAGATGATATAAATTAATAGTTTAAATGTTATAAATTAATGGCTAAATGTATAAAATAACAGTTCAAAAGTTAGAAATTAATGGCTTAAATGTTATAAATTAATAGCATAAATGTTATAAATTAATAGTTTAGACGTTATAAATTAATTCCTTAAATGTTATAAATTAATGGCTTGAATGTTATAAATGAATAGCTTAAGTGTTGTAAATTAATGGTTTAGACGTTATAAATTACTAGTTACAATGTTGTTGTTTGATATTTTTTCTTACTTACCTGATATTTATGTTCTTCTTCGATGTTCACTCTCCGGAATTTCAGGCACAAAAGAGCTCGCGCGTGACTTCCGTGTTCCTTATATAACTTAACAAGGCGTCGGTTTGTTAATCAAACGGTAACGATTTTTTGACATAGCAGGAGACGGTTTTTCCATTGTAACAAAATCAAATTGAACGATTTCTTAATTTTTATCGTAAATTGGCATCTTTTACGATTTAATACGATATCCATTTTTATCATTTTAATAGTTTCTACAAACTAAGACTAAATTCACACCTACATGATACTAGTTTTCGACTATCGATTAGTTTGGACAAAAAGGGAAAAGAGCCTAAGGGCAGTCGATGACGTTAGTGTGAAATAAGTTAAGCTATTAAATAATCAGACAGATAAAATTCATATTAAGCGTTACATTATGTTATCGATATTCGTTCATTTACTCGTGCTAATTAAAAAATAAAACGTTCTTTTTTCTTGAGTAACACCTACATCACTGTTAGCGATATTTAAGATTCTTATTTAATGCTTATTTAGAAGTCAGGTACCTTTTTAATTCTTTACAAGTTAAACGATTAAATTTACTCGTTATAGTTGTAACATAAAATGGCTTTATTTCTTCAATACCGCCTGCATCGCTGTACGTGATACAGTTATTAATTATGTAGCAAATAATATGATCTAATTGGCTGTAATCGCGGTTACGTATTTCTTCGTTAAATTTATCGATGTATTGGGCTATTAGCGCGAGACTTACTGATTCCTCGAGGAATGGTTTGATTCTTATAAATTAATGTTTTAAATGTGCCAATTAATGTTTCAATTGTTATAAATTAATAGTTTAATCGTTGTTAATTATTTGATTATATGTTATAAATTAATAGCTTAAGTGTTATAAATTAATAGTTTGAATGTTAGGAATTAATGGTATAAATGTAAAAATTAATAGCTTAAATGTTATGAATTTGTGACTTATTGTTGTAAATTCATGTCGTAAATATTGTAAATTAATGGCTTAAATGTTATAAATTAATAGTGCAGTCCAGTGTAGATCATCCAAAATGATCTTAGGGGCTTTTGGTGATCCAAACTGGACTGTTGCGTAGTTCTTGGCTTGGTATCGTTTTCCAAAGATTAATCGACTGATTAATTTTTGGAAAACGATGCCAATTACCAGGTCTCACCACGAGGAGGTGACTACGCACGAGACCAACCCATGGGTTAATTAACACTACACATCGATCTCGACATTCAACCTATTGGCAGAATGTCCAGTTTTGACACTACTTGACCATGGGCCTGCGTAAAGAAATAGTTGTTTCGTAGTCTAACTGCGAAACACATATCTCCAACGCAGCGCTAACATGAATCTTTACAAACGTAGAACAAGGCATACGTATCGCATCATCTATCTCCCACACAACGATTACATCGATCAGTATAAATATACAATAATTCGCATCCCTACTGGCAACATTCGGTATCAAAGACACATTTATCTAACTTGGAACGAAAAGAAGAAGATGAAGCTACTGACACTGTCCCGAAACGGACGAGATCGCGATCTCTCGAAAGAACTAACAAACCTACGCGACGTACCCCCGTACACGAGATAACCCCGAGGTTCAACGGAAAGCCCAAGAATTGGCCGTAACTCGATTCCTGTTTCGCCGTTCGAAACTTACACGAGTCGCGGTCGATGGCGCCGACAGATGATGCCAGTGATCCACTAGTAATTCAGCCGTGGATCCAGCACATAGGCCAGCAACTTGACACACTCCAACTGAACAAGTGGAACCCGGGGAGGGACCGCTGAACAGGATTACGAAGGCAAGAGGCCCCAACTGAACAGTGTGGTCCACTCACAGGGAGGGACCGCTGAACAGGATTACCGAGGCACGAGGCCCCAACTGAACAGTGGGGTCCTCTCACGGGGAGGGACCGCTGAACAGGATTACGAAGGCAATACCTCAACTGAACAGTGGGGTCCACTCCCGCGGGGCCGAACAGGATTACGGAGGACGTGAAATTGCTGGTCCCTGAACGAGTACCGAAGTACCAATCGGACAGGACTGCAGATCCACGACTGAATCCCCAACAGATTAGCAAGCATCACCGGCACGACGACAACTCCCGTGATCCGATGCAAACGTTGAGCAGTCACAAAGACAGAGCTGTCCTTGGGCGACTTACGAATCCGAAGAGTTGTCTAGAGCACATTGACCCGCACGCACCCGAAATACACGCGAGCGAGTACGCCACGCGACAGTTTGAAAGAACTGAGTGATCGCGAACCGATATATCGTGGGAACAATTTTTCCAGTATGGTAAGCGAGGGGATCAAGAGAGACGAGATCTTTATTTGTCGTTCCAAGATAGATAAGTATCTTTGTACAGAATGAGCTTACAATGTACATAACATAGGTATCTATCTTATGATTAATTAAAGCTAATACGCTCGCATCCCACGGTGTCCTGCGATGTCCCACGATGTCACACGTTGTCCCCGCGGGGGGGTATTAGTCCAGTTTAGATCACCAAAACTATTTTGGGTGATCAAGACCAGACTATATTCAAGTAGTTTTTAGCTTGATATCGTTTTCGAATAATAATACTAATATTCGAAATAGTACTTGGTGTATTATTATTTGGAAAACGATACCAATTACCGGGACCCACCACGAGGAGGTAACTACGCTCGGGTCCCATTTACATATGAGTTTTTACGCATTGGAAGCAGAGATGTAAAATTATTTTATAATAAAGCGACATTGTAGCGGCGGCATTGTTTTGTCCGGAGTTTATTTGTTTTTAAATTACTTGTAATCTAACGGTTTTGGTACACCGAGGCAAAACAACAACACTATTTGAAATGTCCTATGACTCATGTGCAGCTACAGATAAGATGTCGTTGCCTTCGGTTAAACTACACTTGCTTCCTTGATTCCATGAATATGGTGTTGTTTCCTTGGTTTTTAGCAGACATGGAAAATTACATCTTAAAATTACACTCTGCGTTACCACTGCTTTTATACAAAATAGTGAAATGAGAAATTAAGTACTGTATTTAAAATTAAAAAATAATGCTATATAGAAATAAAATAGCAATCCAGGGACCTGAAAGATTTCGTTAATAAAATAATACAATATAAATCATTAATTCACTCACATTGATGGTACTGATTTAAATCAATGAATGTAGAGTTGCTTCCGATTAATGGTACAACTGTTATAAATTAAGAGCACACTTACTTTGAATTAATGGGAGAATATGGTTATAAATTATTGGTATAGTTGTTAAGAATTAATGGAGGAATTGTTTTAGATTAATGGCTTAAATATTATAAATTAATGGCTTAGATGATATAAATTAGTAGTTTAAATATTATAGATTAGTGGCTTAGATGTTGTAAATTAATAGCTTAAATGTTATAATTTAATGGCTTAGATGATATAAATTAATAGTTTAAATGTTATAAATTATTGGCAAAATGTATAAAATAACAGTTCAAAAGTTAGAAATTAATGGCTTAAATGTTATAAATTAATAGCTTAAATGTTATAAATTAAAGGCTTAAATGTATTAAATAACACATTAAATGCTGTAAATTAATGGTTTAAATGTTATAAATTAACAGTTTAAATGTTATAAATTAATAGCTTGAATGTTATAATTTAATGGCTTAGATGATATAAATTAATAGTTTAAATGTTATAAATTAATGGCTAAATGTATAAAATAACAGTTCAAAAGTTAGAAATTAATGGCTTAAATGTTATAAATTAATAGCAGAAATGTTATAAATTAATAGTTTAGACGTTATATATTAATTCCTTAAATGTTATAAATTAATGGCTTGAATGTTATAAATTAATAGCTTAAGTGTTGTAAATTAATGGTTTAGACGTTATAAATTACTAGTTACAATGTTGTTGTTCGACATTTTTTCTTACTCACCTGATATTTATGTTCTTCTTCGATGTTCACTCTCCGGAATTTCAGGCACAAAAGAGCTCGCGCGCGACTTCCGTGTTCCTTATATAACTTAACAAGGCGTCGGTTTGTTAATCAAACGGTAACGATTTTTTGACATAGCAGGAGACGGTTTTTCCATTGTAACAAAATCAAATTGAACGATTTCTTAATTTTTATCGTAAATTGGCATCTTTTACGATTTAATACGATATCCATTTTTATCATTTTAATAGTTTCTACAAACGAAGACTATATTCACACCTACATGATACTAGTTTTCGACTATCGATTAGTTTGGACAAAAAGGGAAAAGAGCCTAAGTGCAGTCGATGACGTTACTGTGAAATAAGTTAAGCTATTAAATAATCAGACAGATAAAATTCATATTAAGCGTTATATTATATTATCGATATTCGTTCATTTACTCGTGCTAATTAAAAAATAAAACGTTCTTTTTTCTTGAGTAACACCTACATCACTGTTTGCGATATTTAAGATTCTTATTTAATGCTTATTTAGAAGTCAGGTACCTTTTTAATTCTTCACAAGTTAAACGATTAAATTTACTCGTTATAGTTGTAACATAAAATGGCTTTATTTCTTCAATACCGCCTGCATCGCTGTACGTGATACAGTTATTAATTGTGTAGCAAATAATATGATCTAATTGGCTGTAATCGCGGTTACGTATTTCTTCGTTAAATCTATCGATGTATTGGGCTATTAGCGCGAGACTTACTGATTCCTCGAGGAATGGTTTGATTCTTATAAATTAATGTTTTAAATGTGCCAATTATTGTTTCAATTGTTATAAATTAATAGTTTAATCGTTGTTAATTATTTGCTTAAATGTTATAAATTAATAGCTTAAGTGTTATAAATTAATAGTTTGAATGTTAGGAATTAATGGTATAAATGTAAAAATTAATAGGTTAAATGTTATGAATTTGTGACTTATTGTTGTAAATTCATGACGTAAATATTGTAAATTAATGGCTTAAATGTTATAAATTAATAGTGCAGTCCAGTGTAGATCATCCAAAATGACCTTGGGGGCTTTTGGTGATCCAAACTGGACTGTTGCGTAGTTCTTGGCTTGGTATCGTTTTCCAAAGATTAATCGACTGATTAATTTTTGGAAAACGATGCCAATTACCAGGTCTCACCACGAGGAGGTGACTACGCACGAGACCCGCCCATGGGTTATTTAACACTACACATCGATCTCGACATTCAACCTATTGGCAGAATGTCCAGTTTTGACACTACTTGACCATGGGCCTGCGTAAAGAAATAGTTGTTTCGTAGTCTAACTGCGAAACACATATCTCCAACGCAGCGCTAACATGAATCTTTACAAACGAAGAACAAGGCGTAAGTAACGCATCATCTATCTCCCACACAACGATTACATCGATCAGTACAAATATACAATAATTCGCATCCCTACTGGCAACATTCGGTATCAAAGACACATTTATCTAACTTGGAGCGAAAAGAAGAAGATGAAGCTACTGACACTGTCCCGAAACGGACGAGATCGCGATCTCTCGAAAGAACTAACAAACCTACGCGACGTACCCCCGTACACGAGATAACCCCGAGGTTCATCGGAAAGCCCAAGAATTGGCCGTAACTCGATCCCTGTTTCGCCGTTCGAAACTTACACGAGTCGCGGTCGATGGCGCCGACAGATGATGCCAGTGACCCACTAGTAATTCAGCCGTGGATCCAGCACATAGGCCAGCAACTTGACACACTCCAACTGAACAAGTGGACCCCGGGGAGGGACCGCTGAACAGTATTACGAAGGCAAGAGGCCCCAACTGAACAGTGTTGTTTCCTTGGTTTTTAGCAGACATGGAAAATTACATCTTAAAATTACACTCTGCGTTACCACTGCTTTTATACAAAATAGTGAAATGAGAAATTAAGTACTGTATTTAAAATTAAAAAATAATGCTATATAGAAATAGAATAGCAATCCAGGGACCTGAAAGATTTCGTTAATAAAATAATACAATATAAATCATTAATTCACTCACATTGATGGTACTGATTTAAATCAATGAGTGTAGAGTTGCTTCCGATTAATGGTACAACTGTTATAAATTAAGAGCACAATTACTTTGAATTAATGGAAGAATATGGTTATAAATTATTGGTACAGTTGTTAAGAATTAATTTAGGAATTGTTTTAGATTAATGGCTTAAATATTATAAATTAATGGCTTAGATGATATAAATTAATAGTTTAAATATTTTAAATTAGTGGCTTAGATGTTGTAAATTAATAGCTTAAATGTTATAATTTAATGGCTTAGATGATATAAATTAATAGTTTAAATGTTATAAATTATTGGCAAAATGTATAAAATAACAGTTCAAAAGTTAGAAATTAATGGCTTAAATGTTATAAATTAATAGCTTAAATGTTATAAATTAATAGCTTAAATGTATAAAATAACACTTTAAATGTTGTAAATTAATGGCTTAGATGTTGTTAATTAATAGCTTAAATGTTATAAAATAATAGCTTAAATGTATAAAACAACAGTTTAAATGTTGTAAATTAGTGGCTCAGATGTTGTCAATTAATTGCTTAATTGTTAGAAATTAATGGCTTAAATGTTAGAAATTAATAGTTTAAATGTTATAAATTAATTGCTTAAATGTTATAAATTAATGGCTTAAATGTATAAAATAACACTTTAAATGTTGTAAATTAATGGTTTAAATGTTATAAATTAACAGTTTAAATGTTATAAATTAATGGCTAAATGTATAAAATAACAGTTCAAAAGTTAGAAATTAATGGCTTAAATGTTATAAATTAATAGCATAAATGTTATAAATTAATAGTTTAGACGTTATAAATTAATTCCTTAAATGTTATAAATTAATGGCTTGAATGTTATAAATTAATAGCTTAAGTGTTGTAAATTAATGGTTTAGACGTTATAAATTACTAGTTACAATGTTGTTGTTTGATATTTTTTCTTACTTACCTGATATTTATGTTCTTCTTCGATGTTCACTCTCCGGAATTTCAGGCACAAAAGAGCTCGCGCGCGACTTCCGTGTTCCTTATATAACTTAACAAGGCGTCGGTTTGTTAATCAAACGGTAACAATTTTTTGACATAGCAGGAGACGGTTTTTCCATTGTAACAAAATCAAATTGAACGATTTCTTAATTTTTATCGTAAATTGGCATCTTTTACGATTTAATACGATATCCATTTTTATCATTTTAATAGTTTCTACAAACTAAGACTAAATTCACACCTACATGATACTAGTTTTCGACTATCGATTAGTTTGGACAAAATGGGAAAAGAGCCTAAGGGCAGTCGATGACGTTACTGTGAAATAAGTTAAGCTATTAAATAATCAGACAGATAAAATTCATATTAAGCGTTATATTGTATTATCGATATTCGTTCATTTACTCGTGCTAATTAAAAAATAAAACGTTCTTTTTTCTTGAGTAACACCTACATCACTGTTTGCGATATTTAAGATTCTTATTTAATGCTTATTTAGAAGTCAGGTACCTTTTTAATTCTTCACAAGTTAAACGATTAAATTTACTCGTTATAGTTGTAACATAAAATGGCTTTATTTCTTCAATACCGCCTGCATCGCTGTACGTGATACAGTTATTAATTATGTAGCAAATAATATGATCTAATTGGTTGTAATCGCGGTTACGTATTTCTTCGTTAAATCTATCGATGTATTGGGCTATTAGCGCGAGACTTACTGATTCCTCGAGGAATGGTTTGATTCTTATAAATTAATGTTTTAAATGTGGCAATTATTGTTTCAATTGTCATAAATTAATAGTTTAATCGTTGTTAATTATTTGCTTAAATGTTATAAATTAATAGGTTAAGTGTTATAAATTAACAGTTTGAGTGTTAGGAATTAATGGTATAAATGTAAAAATTAATAGCTTAAGTGTTATGAATTTGTGACTTATTGTTGTAAATTCATGACGTAAATGTTGTAAATTAATGGCTTAAATGTTATAAATTAATAGTGCAGTCCAGTGTAGATCATCCAAAATGATCTTAGGGGCTTTTGTTGATCCAAACTGGACTGTTGCGTAGTTCTTGGCTTGGTATCGTTTTCCAAAGATTAATCGACTGATTAGTTTTAATTTAATTACCAGGTCTCACCACGAGGAGGTGACTACGCACGAGACCCGCCCATGGGTTATTTAACACTACACATCGATCTCGACATTCAACCTATTGGCAGAATGTCCAGTTTTGACACTACTTGACCATGGGCCTGCGTAAAGAAATAGTTGTTTCGTAGTCTAACTGCGAAACACATATCTCCAACGCAGCGCTAACATGAACCTTTACAAACGTAGAACAAGGCATACGTAACGCATCATCTATCTCCCACACAACGAATACATCTATCAGTACAAATATACAATAATTCGCATCCCTACTGGCAACATTCGGTATCAAAGACACATTTATCTAACTTGGAGCGAAAAGAAGAAGATGAAGCTACTGACTCTGTCCCGAAACGGACGAGATCGCGATCTCTCGAAAGAACTAACAAACCTACGCGACGTACCCCCGTACACGAGGTAACCCCGAGGTTCAACGGAAAGCCCAAGAATTGGCCGTAACTCGATTCCTGTTTCGCCGTTCGAAACTTACACGAGTCGCGGTCGATGGCGCCGACAGATGATGCCAGTGATCCACTAGTAATTCAGCCGTGGATCCAGCACATAGGCCAGCAACTTGACACACTCCAACTGAACAAGTGGAACCCGGGGAGGGACCGCTGAACAGGATTACGAAGGCAAGTGGCCCCAACTGAACAGTGGGGTCCACTCACAGGGAGGGACCGCTGAACAGGATTACCAAGGCACGAGGCCCCAACTGAACAGTGGGGTCCACTCACGGGGAGGGACCGCTGAACAGGATTACGAAGGCAATACCTCAACTGAACAGTGGGGTCCACTCCCGCGGGGCCGAACAGGATTACGGAGGACGTGAAATTGCTGGTCCCTGACCGAGTACCGAAGTACCAATCGGACAGGACTGCAGATCCACGAGTGAATCCCCAACAGATTAGCAAGCATCACCGGCACGACGACAACTCCCGTGATCCGATGCAAACGTTGAGCAGTCACCAAGACAGAGCTGTCCTTGGGCGACTTACGAATCCGAAGAGTTGTCTAGAGCACATTGACCCGCACGCACCCGAAATACACGCGAGCGAGTACGCCACGCGACAGTTTGAAAGAACTGAGTGATCGCGAACCGATATATCGTGGGAACAATTTTTCCAGTATGGTAAGCGAGGGGATCAAGAGAGACGAGATCTTTATTTGTCGTTGCAAGATAGATAAGTATCTTTGTACAGAATGAGCTTACAATGTACATAACATAGGTATCTATCTTATGATTAATTAAAGCTAATACGCTCGCATCCCACGGTGTCCTGCGATGTCCCACGATGTCCCACGTTGCCCCCGCGGGGGGGTATTAGTCCAGTTTAGATCACCAAAACTATTTTGGGTGATCAAGACCAGACTATATTCAAGTAGTTTTTAGCTTGATATCGTTATCGAATAATAATACTAATATTCGAAATAGTACTTGGTGTATTATTATTTGGAAAACGATACCAATTACCGGGACCCACCACGAGGAGGTAACTACGCTCGGGTCCCATTTACATATGAGTTTTTACGCGTTGGAAGCAGAGATGTAAAATTATTTTATAATAAAGCGACATTGTAGCGGCGGCATTGTTTTGTCCGGAGTTTATTTGTTTTTAAATTACTTGTAATCTAACGGTTTTGGTACTCCGAAGCAAAACAACAACACTATTTGAAATGTCCTATGACTGATGTGCAGCTACAGATAAGATGTCGTTGCCTTGGGTTAAACTACACTTCCTTCCTTGATTCCATGAATATGGTGTTGTTTCCTTGGTTTTTAGCAGACATGGAAAATTACATCTTAAAATTACACTCTGCGTTACCACTGCTTTTATACAAAATAGTGAAATGAGAAATTAAGTACTGTATTTAAAATTAAAAAATAATGCTATATAGAAATAAAATAGCAATCCAGGGACCTGAAAGATTTCGTTAATAAAATAATACAATATAAATCATTAATTCACTCACATTGATGGTACTGATTTAAATCAATGAATGTAGAGTTGCTTCCGATTAATGGTACAACTGTTATAAATTAAGAGCACAATTACTTTGAATTAATGGGAGAATATGGTTATAAATTATTGGTATAGTTGTTAAGAATTAATGGAGGAATTGTTTTAGATTAATGGCTTAAATATTATAAATTAGTGGCTTAGATGTTTTAAATTAATAGCTTAAATGTTATAGTTTAATGGCTTAGATGATATAAATTAATAGTTTAAATGTTATAAATTAATGGCTAAATGTATAAAATAACAGTTCAAAAGTTAGAAATTAATGGCTTAAATGTTATAAATTAAAAGCTTAAATGTTATAAATTAATAGCTTAAATGTATAAAATAACACATTAAATGTTGTAAATTAATGGCTTAGATGTTGTTAATTAATAGCTTAAATGTTATAAAATAATAGCTTAAATGTATAAAACAACAGTTTAAAGGTTGTAAATTAGTGGCTCAGATGTTGTCAATTAATTGCTTAAATGTTAGAAATTAATGGCTTAAATGTTAGAAATTAATAGTTTAAATGTTATAAATTAATTGCTTAAATGTTATAAATTAATGGCTTAAATGTATAAAATAACACTTTATATACTGTAAATTAATGGTTTAAATGTTATAAATTAACAGTTTAAATGTTATAAATTAATAGCTTGAATGTTATAATTTAATGGCTTAGATGATATAAATTAATAGTTTAAATGTTATAAATTAATGGCTAAATGTATAAAATATCAGTTCAAAAGTTAGAAATTAATGGCTTAAATGTTATAAATTAATAGCATAAATGTTATAAATTAATAGTTTAGACGTTATAAATTAATTCCTTATATGTTATAAATTAATGGCTTGAATGTTATAAATTAATAGCTTAAGTGTTGTAAATTAATGGTTTAGACGTTATAAATTACTAGTTACAATGTTGTTGTTTGATATTTTTTCTTACTTACCTGATATTTATGTTCTTCTTCGATGTTCACTCTCCGGAATTTCAGGCACAAAAGAACTCGCGCGCGACTTCCGTGTTCCTTATATAACTTAACAAGGCGTCGGTTTGTTAATCAAACGGTAACGATTTTTTGACATAGCAGGAGACGGTTTTTCCATTGTAACAAAATCAAATTGAACGATTTCTTAATTTTTATCGTAAATTGGCATCTTTTACGATTTAATACGATATCCACTTTTATCATTTTAATAGTTTCTACAAACTAAGACTAAATTCACACCTACATGATACTAGTTTTCGACTATCGATTAGTTTGGACAAAAAGGGAAAAGAGCCTAAGGGCAGTCGATGACGTTACTGTGAAATAAGTTAAGCTATTAAATAATCAGACAGATAAAATTCATATTAAGCGTTATATTATATTATCGATATTCGTTCATTTACGCGTGCTAATTAAAAAATAAAACGTTCTTTTTTCTTGAGTAACACCTACATCACTGTTTGCGATATTTAAGATTCTTATTTAATGCTTATTTAGAAGTCAGGTACCTTTTTAATTCTTCACAAGTTAAACGATTAAATTTACTCGTTGTAGTTGTAACGTAAAATGGCTTTATTTCTTCAATACCGCCTGCATCGCTGTACGTGATACAGTTATTAATTATGTAGCAAATAATATGATCTAATTGGCTGTTATCGCGGTTACGTATTTCTTCGTTAAATCTATCGATGTATTGGGCTATTAGCGCGAGACTTACTGATTCCACGAGGAATGGTTTGATTCTTATAAATTAATGTTTTAAATGTGCCAATTAATGTTTCAATTGTTATAAATTAACAGTTTAATCGTCGTTAATTATTTGCTTAAATGTTATAAATTAATAGCTTAAGTGTTATAAATTAATAGTTTGAATGTTAGGAATTAATGGTATAAATGTAAAAATTAATAGCTTAAATGTTATGAATTTGTGACTTATTGTTGTAAATTCATGACGTAAATATTGTAAATTAATGGCTTAAATGTTATAAATTAATAGTGCAGTCCAGTGTAGACCATCCAAAATGATCTTAGCGGCTTTTGGTGATCCAAACTGGACTGTTGCGTAGTTCTTGGCTTGGTATCGTTTTCCAAAGATTAATCGAATGATTAATTTTTGGAAAACGATGCCAATTACCAGGTCTCACCACGAGGAGGTGACTACGCACGAGACCCGCCCATGGGTTATTTAACACTACACATCGATCTCGACATTCAACCTATTGGCAGAATGTCCAGTTCTGACACTACTTGACCATGGGCCTGCGTAAAGAAATAGTTGTTTCGTAGTCTAACTGCGAAACACATATCTCCAACGCAGCGCTAACATGAATCTTTACAAACGTAGAACAAGGCATACGTAACGCATCATCTATCTCCCATACAACGATTACATCGATCAGTACAAATATACAATAATTCGCATCCCTACTGGCAACATTCGGTATCAAAGACACATTTATCTAACTTGGAACGAAAAGAAGAAGATGAAGCTACTGACACTGTCCCGAAACGGACGAGATCGCGAACTCTCGAAAGAACTAACAAACCTACGCGACGTACCCCCGTACACGAGATAACCCCGAGGTTCAACGGAAAGCCCAAGAATTGGCCGTAACTCGATTCCTGTTTCGCCGTTCGAAACTTACACGAGTCGCGGTCGATGGCGCCGACAGATGATGCCAGTGATCCACTAGTAATTCAGCCGTGGATCCAGCACATAGGCCAGCAACTTGACACACTCCAACTGAACAAGTGGAACCCGGGGAGGGACCGCTGAACAGGATTACGAAGGCAAGAGGCCCCAACTGAACAGTGGGGTCCACTCACAGGGAGGGACCGCTGAACAGGATTACCAAGGCACGAGGCCCCAACTGAACAGTGGGGCCCACTCACGGGGAGGGACCGCTGAACAGGATTACGAAGGCAATACCTCAACTGAACAGTGGGGTTCACTCCCGCGGGGCCGAACAGGATTACGGAGGACGTGAAATTGGAGGTCACTGATCGAGTACCCAAGTAACAATCGGACAGGACTGCAGATCCACGAGTGAATCCCCAACAGATTAGCAGGCATCACCGGCACGACGACAACTCCCGTGATCCGATGCAAACGTTGAGCAGTCACCAAGACAGAGCTGTCCTTGGGCGACTTACGAATCCGAAGAGTTGTCTAGAGCACATTGACCCGCACGCACCCGAAATACACGCGAGCGAGTACGCCACGCGACAGTTTGAAAGAACTGAGTGATGGCGAACCGATATATCGTGGGAACAATTTTTCCAGTATGGAAAGCGACGGGATCAAGAGAGACGAGATCTTTATTTGTCGTTCCAAGATAGATAAGTATCTTTGTACAGAATGAGCTTACAATGTACATAACATAGGTATCTATCTTATGATTAATTAAAGCTTTTTTTTTTTTTTTTTTTTGTTTAACGTGGAGGAAATCCGCGCGGACACCAGGTCGCTTCTGGGGAAAAGCGGCGTGGTAGTGCCGGACTCCAACCGACTAAAACCTCCACGATGACCGTCACGGCTGCGATCGAGAGGGGGCCGGGAACCGGTGTAAGCGATACACCGGGCCCCCCTCCGCGCTCAATACGTCACATAGTGAAGCGGTGTGCGGCCACGTCACACCGCCCCTCGTCGCCGGGGCCGCCGTGCCAGGCAGTCCGGTTCCCCTACCGGGCTGCTCTGCGGCCCCGGGGGCGCTGAGCTGCCAGCGCCTAAGTTTGTACCCCGCCGGGGGACGCGGCGGACCTAGTGCTTCTCACCGAAGCGCGTCCATGACCCCTGCCGCGCCCTCGCCGGTCGTTCCTTTCAGGGTGAGAGTACCGCACCCTCACCCTCTCCGCAGCCTCTTTTCGAAGCATGACCTGTTCACAGAAGGAGGTCACGGCCCTCCTCCTTCTCTCGTTTGTGAACAGTGCTTCGAAAATCACCGGAGGCGAAAGATCCCCGCCGATTTCCACGATGAGGTCGTGGCGCGGCCGCGCCCACGCCGGGCAGTATTCCAGCGTGTGCTGCGCCGAATCCACACTCGCATCGCAGTGGTGGCAGCGCGCGGTCGCCTCCTTCCCGATTCGGTGCAGATACTCACCGAAGCAACCGTGTCCGGTGAGCACCTGCGTCACCCTGTAGGTCAGGGGAGGCCCGCCGCCGTCCAACCAAACGTCCCAGTTTGGAAGGACGGCCCCGAGGACTCTTATCCCCGGCGCACCCGCTCTCGTGTCGAGGCTGGCGCGCCATCTGTCGAGCAAAGTTCGCCGAGCCCGAACCCCGACGTCGGCGCCCCCCGGGCCCGCCCCGTCCGACAGACCCCGAGTGTGGAGATAAATCTCACGGCACCTCAGGGCCTGCAATTCGAACGGGGGAAATCCGGCGAGCACCGCTGCCGCCGCTGCCGAAATGGTGCGGAAGCCCCTCGCTATCCTGATGGCCACTGTCCTGTGCAGTCTCCTGACTACTAGGAGACTGCGACGATTGGTCATCAGGTCCTCCGCCCAGACCGGAGCCCCGTAGAGGAGCTTCGATCGCACCACGCCGGCGTACAGCCGGCGCACCCCGACGCCGGGCCCGCCCAGCCGAGGCAGCAGACGTCCTAAGGCGTTCGCCGTCGCCTCGACAGACGGCGTCAGGCGCTCGAAGTGAACGCCGAAGGTCCAGTGGCTGTCGAGGGTCAGGCCCAGATACTTCATGCTGGTCCCGACCCCGATCTCAGTCCCTTCCAACCTCAGGCGGTAACCCGCTGGGGGCGTCCCGTGATCGGCCTTGCGGCAAAACCACATTGCCTCGGACTTCTCAGGGGACACCCTCAGTCCCAATCGCTTGATTTCGGCGACCACGCAGGCCACCGCCAGCTCCGCCAGGCGGACGGTTCTACCCCATGCCGTGCCCCAGACCAGCACCAACGTGTCGTCGGCGTAGCACGTCAGCGCCGAGTTCGGAGGCATCGGCGTCCGAAGCACCGCGTCGTTCGCGATGTTCCACAGCAACGGGCCCAACACCGAACCTTGCGGGACCCCGCGGTGTACAGCCCTCCCGGTCACCCCCCCTCCCCGGACGGTGTAGACGATACTCCGGTCCCGGAGGAAGGAAAGCCCGGACCACATCCCGCAGATACGCGGGTACGCGATGAAATTCGAGGGCCCGGCATATTCTGTCCCACGGGATGCTGTTGAAGGCGTTGACCACGTCCAGCGATACGGCCAACGCCACGTAACCACGCCGCTCGGCCCCCTCGACAAGGGAGCGGACACGGGCGATAGCGTCGGTCGTAGACCGCCCCCTCCGGAAACCGAACTGGCCATCGTGCAACCCGGGCACGCTCCGGGACAAATGCGACTCCAGGCGGGCAGCTATCACTCTCTCAAGCAGCTTGCCCGCCTCGTCCAAAAGGCACACCGGCCGGAAGGCGGAAGGCGAGTCTGGAGAGCGCCCCGGCTTCGGCAGTAGGACCATCCGCCCCTCCTTCCACGAAGTAGGGAATTCACCTCGAGACAGGCATCCGTCGAACAGACGCATTAGTCTCGGGGCCAAGACCCCGGCGACGTCCCTCCACAGGCGGGCCGGGACTCCATCAGGACCCGGAGCATTCCGTGCTCCGATCCTCTCGACGGCCCTGGCCAGTTCTTCCTCGGTGACCCTCGATTCCGGGCTCCAACTCCCCGCAGTGACCCGTGGTTCCTCTTCCAGCGGCTGGGATTCCTGCTCCTCCTCTTTGGTAAAGGTGCCCACTCCCTCATTCGCTGCTCCCGGAAACAGGGTGCCGACGACCTCCTCCAGGAACCGAGGGTCCATGCTCTCCGTTAAGGGAGGCGCCCATGGACGGAGTTTGTTCAATACCATCTTGTAAGGACGCCCCCAGGGATCAGAGTCGAGGCTGGCCAGAAGCTCGTTCCAGGCCCGCCTCTTCGCCTCCTTGATGGCTCGTTGGAGTGGCCTCCGCGCTTCGCGGTAGGCCTTGTACAGGCGAGCCACTGTGCCTTCGTCCTCCCGCCGTCTACGGCGGGATCTGGTGTATTGGCGCCGAGCGTGGATACACGCCTCGCGGAGACGAGCGATCTCCTCGGACCACCAGTACACAGCGCCGGCGCGGCGCGGCGTTCCAGACCGCGGCATACACGAATCACAGATCGCGTGCATGTCGCGTCTCAGCCGGGTCGCTCCTGCTTCCGCGTCCTCCTCGGTCGGGGATTCTTCTAACCAAGCCACGGCTATAGCGGCCGCCGCCATGAAGTCCTCGTCGCGCCGCGTCACCGCCCATCGCGGGAATTTTCTTCTCCTTCCCGGTGGGCCGGTAGGCCCGCGCGCATCCGACGAACGGTAGCCCGTCGCGCCGCCAACCGCCACCTCCATCACGATGTAGAGATGGTCCGAGAGGGTCTCCTCCGGGGAGACCTCCCAACCGGAAACGCGGCGGGATGCGGCGGGGTTTGCCCATGTGAGGTCCACTATGGACTCGCCCCGCCACGCCACGCACGTGCTGGACGACCCCCGGTTCATAAGTCGGAGGTCGAGTGCGGCCGCCCAATCCTGCACATCGCGCCCCCTTCTGTTGGTCCGGCGGGAGCCCCACGCCGTTGAGTGGGCGTTGAAGTCCCCGAGGACCAGTGACGGGCAGGCGCCTAAACGTCTCGTGCAAGCCGCGAGTCCGTCCAGAAAGGAGGCGTATTCTGCCTGGCTGATGTTGGGCGACACGTAGATGGCTACCACGGCCAGGTCGCCCCATTTCACGGCCACGAAGCCCCGTCCGCGCTCAATTACCGAGCAGGAAGGGCTTCCCGCAATTCCAGTCCAGAATATGGCGACCGAGCCGGTCAGATCTCCAGCGCCTCGCGACGCGTCGGGAATGCAGTATGGCTCAGCCACTGCCGCCAGAGCAATCCGCCGCTCCGTCAAGCTCTGAAACATTAAGTCCTGAGCACGGCGGGAGCGGTTAAGATTGCACTGCAGGAGCAGTTGTCCTCCTCCTCTTCTTCCGCTCACGTTGGGGAAGGCTCCGTCTCCATAGCCTCCTCCGGGCCGTTCCCCTCGCAGTCGTTGTATCTGACTTCGCCATCCTCTCTTCCGTCCTTCGTGGGGTCAGTTGGCGGCGGTATTCTTTCTTTCCTCGTCGCCGCATCCCCACCGTCGCCAGGAACGGTCCTTGCTTCCTGTGCGGCCCTCCTCCTACGGGCAGGCGGCTTGCATGCCGGTGATCCCATACGGTTCGACGCGGGCAGTCCCAGGTCCGCGCACACCGGACACGTGGGTACTCGCGCCGAGCAGTCCCTGGCGCGATGTCCTTCCGCCCCGCACCGGTAGCAGCGCTCTGACCGGTCGGCCGTCGATGTGCAGTCCCGGCGCACGTGACCCGACTCCATGCACCTGAAGCATTGGAGTCGGCGCGCAGGGAGAGGGGAAACCCTCGCCGCTGACCAACCTATGTTGATCCTACCTCCTGGTCCAGCATCTCTTCCTCTGCTGATTCTCCTGGCCGCTGTTAGCGGGCAGCGTAGCCATACCGACCCGAGGCCCTGAGGGGCGGAACGTATAACACCCACGTTGACCTCGTCGGCGTGGCAGCCCCCGGCCTCAGCAACGGCGGCTGCCACCTCCTCTGCGGTGACCGAGTCCTCCAGTCCGGTCACTCTTAGTTCGGCCGTCCTTCGCGGGACGGTTACCTTGGCGGGCAAATCTTTCAGCGTGGCCGCCATCCGCTCGGCCAGTCGTGATGCTTTACTTCCAGCGTCCTGGCCTGGGATTTCGAACAGCAGCGCCCCCGTGATCGTCCTCCTCGGTCTTAACTCCGTGATGTCGAGTTCGGAGAGCTTGACTTCTCTCTTCACCACTGACATCGCGTCCTTGTATGTGAAGCCCGAGCCGTCCCTCACGGTGAGCGATACCGCGGCACACCGTGGGGGTCGGGGAAGGTCCGGCACTTTCTCGCTGTGCGCGTCCCGCCCGCTACCGTTGCGTTTCCCTCCTGCCCCGATAGCTCCGAGTCCATTGCCGCTGCCTGCTGCTCGCATGGATTCCCTTCCCGTGCGGGGGCGCACCGGTGGCCGAGCGGCAGCCTCCGCGAAAGTCCTTGTCCTCGTTTCGCTGCTTCTGGTCGCCGTCCAGGGCGCCAAGGCTCCTATTCGCGATGTCGACGTCGGAAGAGACGATAATACCCTTCTCTTGGTTCTTGCGTCCTCGGTCGGCGCATGGACCGTTGAAAGAGGTTGCACCGTGGGCTTCCTGTTCTTCCGCCTCGCTCTACCTCTTCTTCCTCTTACCACAGTAGCGAATCCTGCCTCGTCGGCCGACGACTCCATAGTCGACCGCGAGGCGTCCCTCGCCGACCGCGATCGTGCTTGTACGATTCCTGTGGCGACTCCAGTATCCGTGGCCGGGGGAACTGCCGCCGCTGGCAGTACTTTTTGCCGACATTCCTCCAACTTGCGGAGGATCAGGATCTTGAAATCTTCTAGTGGGTCTCGAGGTCCTGAGCCACCGAATCTATCCGTTCCCTCGGTAAGCGTTTTTCGTGCATCACGTGTACTCCCCGACCCGTCGGGACAGCGGAGACGGCACGACGCTGACCAGGGGTGTTGGGGAGGTGGGGGAGGGGGACCCATGGCCATTCCCGCTGCGGCCCGAGGAGCATTTTCTTTCGTCCTCCTCGTAGAGGTGATCCCCACCTCTTGTCCTTTGCCGTCGGTGTTACCAACTTTGGCTGTCCTCTCCGCGCGATCCCTGGTCAGCCGTTCCACCGTTTCTTGGAGACGACTGACCTCTTCCTCCAGAAAACGCACCCTCCTTCGCAGGTATGCGACGTCCTCCTCTTCCCGATCGTGGGTCGGTTCCGCTTCTTTCCCGGTCGCTTGTTTGCCGACCGGCCCGGTCCTCGCTTCGTCCCTCCGCATGCCGTCGCCGCCGTCGGCACCGCCGCGGATGGTAGAGGCGGCGGCGGCGGCGGCGACCACGGCGACAGCCTCGGCGTCGGTATCGGTGTCGATATCCGTCCCGCGCCT
This sequence comes from Bombus flavifrons, assembly GCF_040668555.2. Classification (NCBI taxonomy): domain Eukaryota; kingdom Metazoa; phylum Arthropoda; class Insecta; order Hymenoptera; family Apidae; genus Bombus; species Bombus flavifrons. Next base: position 65,926 of record NW_027184777.1, on the reverse strand, counting down.
CACGCCCCTCTTCTTCCTTTTACCGGGAGCCGGAAGCAGCGCGGAGTCGGGATCCCCCGCGGGCGCGTCCCCCCGCCGTGTGCGACGTCCCGCGCCACCGCCGCGGCCGTTGGCGGCTGAGGCGATGTTTTCTGTAGACTCGGCAATCCTGCGGTACGACCGCTTGCCGAGTGTGCCCGCGACGGTCGAATAGGAAGAGCATGACGACATTTCGTCGTCGGATCTCAACCCCCCGCTGCCCCCGCGGTGCCGCCGCATCCCAGTCCGCGAAGGTCCTGGGCCGATAGCCAAAACGTCGGGTTCCTCCAACCCTCTCCGGGACTCCCCAGTTCGCGAGTCCCCTTCGCCAGACGCATGAGCGCGTCCAGGGGCCTGGCGGCTCACCCCCGGACGGCCACGGTTGCTCGATGACGACGCAGCGGGGCCCGCTTTACAACCCGCGGCTGCGCCGGTACTGGGGTATCCCTCCCCTGCACCGTAAACGATTTTTAGGTTCGTTTTCTTATCCATTGTTGAATTGTAATTGTATAAGATTGCCGAGGTCGTCAACAAGGGTTTCCATCCCGGTGCCACTCACTCTTTCGCACCCTGCCCCGGTCAAGGCCGGTGCAGGGTGACGGGGAGCCCCACGAGAAGGTGAGGTGAGTGGTCTTGGCGGATACGGGCCCACCAACTTCTCCGAGGTCCTCCGCACCGGATCGGCAAACTGGCGGGGGCCAAAGGCGCCGACCAGTCACCGTCCGGCTATAGGAGAACATCAGATTCATCGGGGTTTCCAGGGCGTGGTCCTACGCCCTGAAAACCCGCAGCCACCTCGTGCTCCCCATGATTAATTAAAGCTAATACGCTCGCATCCCACGGTGTCCTGCGATGTCCCACGATGTCCCACGTTGCCCCCGCGGGGGGGGGGGTATTATTCCAGTTTAGATCACCAAAACTATTTTGGGTGATCAAGACCAGACTATATTCAAGTAGTTTTTAGCTTGATATCGTTTTCGAATAATAATACTAATATTCGAAATAGTACTTGGTGTATTATTATTTGGAAAACGATACCAATTACCGGGACCCACCACGAGGAGGTAACTACGCTCGGGTCCCATTTACATATGAGTTTTTACGCATTGGAAGCAGAGATGTAAAATTATTTTATAATAAAGCGACATTGTAGCGGCGGCATAGTTTTGTCCGGAGTTTATTTGTTTTTAAATTACTTGTAATCTAACGGTTTTGGTACTCCGAGGCAAAACAACAACACTATTTGAAATGTCCTATGACTCATGTGCAGCTACAGATAAGATGTCGTTGCCTTCGGTTAAACTACACTTGCTTCCTTGATTCCATGAATATGGTGTTGTTTCCTTGGTTTTTAGCAGACATGGAAAATTACATCTTAAAATTACACTCTGCGTTACCACTGCTTTTATACAAAATAGTGAAATGGGAAATTAAGTACTGTATTTAAAATTAAAAAATAATGCTATATAGAAATAAAATAGCAATCCAGGGACCTGAAAGATTTCGTTAATAAAATAATACAATATAAATCATTAATTCACTCACATTGATGGTACTGATTTAAATCAATGAATGTAGAGTTGCTTCCGATTAATGGTACAACTGTTATAAATTAAGAGCACAATTACTTTGAATTAATGGGAGAATATGGTTATAAATTATTGGTATAGTTGTTAAGAATTAATGGAGGAATTGTTTTAGATTAATGGCTTAAATATTATAAATTAATGGCTTAGATGATATAAATTAATAGTTTAAATATTGTAAATTAGTGGCCTAGATGTTGTAAATTAATAGCTTAAATGTTATAATTTAATGGCTTAGATGTTGTAAATTAATAGCTTAAATGTTATAAATTAATAGCTTAAATGTATAAAACAACAGTTTAAATGTTGTAAATTAGTGGCTCAGATGTTGTCAATTAATAGCTTAAATGTTATAAAATAATAGCTTAAATGTATAAAACAACAGTTTAAATGTTGTAAATTAGTGGCTCAGATGTTGTCAATTAATTGCTTAAATGTTAGAAATTAATGGCTTAAATGTTAGAAATTAATAGTTTAAATGTTATAAATTATTTGCTTAAATGTTATAAATTAATGGCTTAGATGTATAAAATAACACTTTAAATGCTGTAAATTAATGGTTTAAATGTTATAAATTAACAGTTTAAATGTTATAAATTAATAGCTTGAATGTTATAATTTAATGGCTTAGATGATATAAATTAATAGTTTAAATGTTATAAATTAATGGCTAAATGTATAAAATAACAGTTCAAAAGTTAGAAATTAATGGCTTAAATGTTATAAATTAATAGCATAAATGTTATAAATTAATAGTTTAGACGATATAAATTAATTCCTTAAATGTTAAAAATTAATGGCTTGAATGTTATAAATAGCTTAAGTGTTGTAAATTAATGGTTTAGACGTTATAAATTACTAGTTACAATGTTGTTGTTTGATATTTTTTCTTACTTACCTGATGTTTATGTTCTTCTTCGATGTTCACTCTCCGGAATTTCAGGCACAAAAGAACTCGCGCGCGACTTCCGTGTTCCTTATATAACTTAACAAGGCGTCGGTTTGTTAATCAAACGGTAACGATTTTTTGACATAGCAGGAGACGGTTTTTCCATTGTAACAAAATCAAATTGAACGATTTCTTAATTTTTATCGTAAATTGGCATCTTTTACGATTTAATACGATATCCACTTTTATCATTTTAATAGTTTCTACAAACTAAGACTAAATTCACACCTACATGATACTAGTTTTCGACTATCGATTAGTTTGGACAAAAAGGGAAAAGAGCCTAAGGGCAGTCGATGACGTTACTGTGAAATAAGTTAAGCTATTAAATAATCAGACAGATAAAATTCATATTAAGCGTTATATTATATTATCGATATTCGTTCATTTACGCGTGCTAATTAAAAAATAAAACGTTCTTTTTCCTTGAGTAACACCTACATCACTGTTTGCGATATTTAAGATTCTTATTTAATGCTTATTTAGAAGTCAGGTACCTTTTTAATTCTTCACAAGTTAAACGATTAAATTTACTCGTTATAGTTGTAACATAAAATGGCTTTATTTCTTCAATACCGCCTGCATCGCTGTACGTGATACAGTTATTAATTATGTAGCAAATAATATGATCTAATTGGCTGTTATCGCGGTTACGTATTTCTTCGTTAAATCTATCGATGTATTGGGCTATTAGCGCGAGACTTACTGATTCCTCGAGGAATGGTTTGATTCATATAAATTAATGTTTTAAATGTGCCAATTAATGTTTCAATTGTTATAAATTAACAGTTTAATCGTCGTTAATTATTTGCTTAAATGTTATAAATTAATAGCTTAAGTGTTATAAATTAATAGTTTGAATGTTAGGAATTAATGGTATAAATGTAAAAATTAATAGCTTAAATGTTATGAATTTGTGACTTATTGTTGTAAATTCATGACGTAAATATTGTAAATTAATGGCTTAAATGTTATAAATTAATAGTGCAGTCCAGTGTAGACCATCCAAAATGATCTTAGGGGCTTTTGGTGATCCAAACTGGACTGTTGCGTAGTTCTTGGCTTGGTATCGTTTTCCAAAGATTAATCGAATGATTAATTTTTGGAAAACGATGCCAATTACCAGGTCTCACCACGAGGAGGTGACTACGCACGAGACCCGCCCATGGGTTATTTAACACTACACATCGATCTCGACATTCAACCTATTGGCAGAATGTCCAGTTTTGACACTACTTGACCATGGGCCTGCGTAAAGAAATAGTTGTTTCGTAGTCTAACTGCGAAACACATATCTCCAACGCAGCGCTAACATGAATCTTTACAAACGTAGAACAAGGCATACGTAACGCATCATCTATCTCCCATACAACGATTACATCGATCAGTACAAATATACAATAATTCGCATCCCTACTGGCAACATTCGGTATCAAAGACACATTTATCTAACTTGGAACGAAAAGAAGAAGATGAAGCTACTGACACTGTCCCGAAACGGACGAGATCGCGATCTCTCGAAAGAACTAACAAACCTACGCGACGTACCCCCGTACACGAGATAACCCCGAGGTTCAACGGAAAGCCCAAGAATTGGCCGTAACTCGATTCCTGTTTCGCCGTTCGAAACTTACACGAGTCGCGGTCGATGGCGCCGACAGATGATGCCAGTGATCCACTAGTAATTCAGCCGTGGATCCAGCACATAGGCCAGCAACTTGACACACTCCAACTGAACAAGTGGAACCCGGGGAGGGACCGCTGAACAGGATTACGAAGGCAAGAGGCCCCAACTGAACAGTGGGGTCCACTCACAGGGAGGGACCGCTGAACAGGATTACCAAGGCACGAGGCCCCAACTGAACAGTGGGGTCCACTCACGGGGAGGGACCGCTGAACAGGATTACGAAGGCAATACCTCAACTGAACAGTGGGGTCCACTCCCGCGGGGCCGAACAGGATTACGGAGGACGTGAAATTGCTGGTCCCTGACCGAGTACCGAAGTACCAATCGGACAGGACTGCAGATCCACGACTGAATCCCCAACAGATTAGCAAGCATCACCGGCACGACGACAACTCCCGTGATCCGATGCAAACGTTGAGCAGTCACCAAGACAGAGCTGTCCTTGGGCGACTTACGAATCCGAAGAGTTGTCTAGAGCACATTGACCCGCACGCACCCGAAATACACGCGAGCGAGTACGCCACGCGACAGTTTGAAAGAACTGAGTGATCGCGAACCGATATATCGTGGGAACAATTTTTCCAGTATGGTAAGCGAGGGGATCAAGAGAGACGAGATCTTTATTTGTCGTTCCAAGATAGATAAGTATCTTTGTACAGAATGAGCTTACAATGTACATAACATAGGTATCTATCTTATGATTAATTAAAGCTAATACGCTCGCATCCCACGGTGTCCTGCGATGTCCCACGATGTCCCACGTTGCCCCCGCGGGGGGGGGTATTAGTCCAGTTTAGATCACCAAAACTATTTTGGGTGATCAAGACCAGACTATATTCAAGTAGTTTTTAGCTTGATATCGTATTCGAATAATAATACTAATATTCGAAATAGTACTTGGTGTATTATTATTTGGAAAACGATACCAATTACCGGGACCCACCACGAGGAGGTAACTACGCTCGGGTCCCATTTACATATGAGTTTTTACGCATTAGAAGCAGAGATTGTTATTTCGACCAATCGCGGGGAGACGCAATCGCGAGGAGAGACGTCGACGGGAGTCGTAAATTCCCGTTACGATTATACTAATCGACACCACGAGTTGATCGATCCCCTGATTTCCGTTAAGATAATAGGGGTGATTAAGTTTATATAACACTGTGATTCACAGAATTATAAAATATATATTTCCAACACTTAAACTACACTGTTGAGTAGATACAAATCGTCGATAACACCTTGTCGCACGAATATGAGATAGATATGACTAATAGAGCAAGGTTCGTACAATCGAATTTCGTATGTTAGTGGACGTAGCACTAGAGGATACTTGATAGACACTAGATTTTGATGTTAGACTTCGACGTTGTCGTATGTAGAAGAAGTAAGTTGACTTGACCCTCCTGATGTAGCAGGAGAAGTCTGCGACTTGACTCTCCGGGAGTCGTAGGAGAAGTGACGAGTAGGAAACCTCCGACCAACGTTGTTCGTGAGTGACCTTGTGCATGGGAAAACCCAGCCTGTTCTATTAGACAGATGTTCGATTTTTCCTAATGGGCGCGTACCCGCTTTCTCCGTGTTTTTAATTGCGCCTAATAAACCCAAGGACCTCTCTAAAAACCAAATGTGCGTAGCAAATATTTCTAGCATTAAGAAAGCTTTCAGGACGACGGATGGAATGCAGATACATGTGTACACAATGCAAGAGAAAGTTATGGTTGGTCCTCAGGTTTATTGAGGGTCGAAATGACGTTACGCAGGCCGTCGGCTGGCCGGTCGCGAGAGCTGCAGCGCAGATGTTTTAGGCGACGTAACAGAGATGTAAAATTATTTTATAATAAAGCGACATTGTAGCGGCGGCATTGTTTTGTCCGGAGTTTATTTGTTTTTAAATTACTTGTAATCTAACGGTTTTGGTACTCCGAGGCAAAACAACAACACTATTTGAAATGTCCTATGACTCATGTGCAGCTACAGATAAGATGTCGTTGCCTTCGGTTAAACTACACTTGCTTCCTTGATTCCATGAATATGGTGTTGTTTCCTTGGTTTTTAGCAGACATGGAAAATTACATCTTAAAATTACACTCTGCATTACCACTGCTTTTATACAAAATAGTGAAATGAGAAATTAAGTACTGTATTTAAAATTAAAAAATAATGCTATATAGAAATAAAATAGCAATCCAGGGACCTGAAAGATTTCGTTAATAAAATAATACAATATAAATCATTAATTCACTCACATTGATGGTACTGATTTAAATCAATGAATGTAGAGTTGCTTCCGATTAATGGTACAACTGTTATAAATTAAGAGCACAATTACTTTGAATTAATGGGAGAATATGGTTATAAATTATTGGTATAGTTGTTAAGAATTAATGGAGGAATTGTTTTAGATTAATGGCTTAAATATTATAAATTAGTGGCTTAGATGTTGTAAATTAATAGCTTAAATGTTATAATTTAATGGCTTAGATGATATAAATTAATAGTTTAAATGTTATAAATTAATGGCTAAATGTATAAAATAACAGTTCAAAAATTAGAAATTAATGGCTTAAATGTTATAAATTAAAAGCTTAAATGTTATAAATTAATAGCTTAAATGTATAAAATAACACATTAAATGTTGTAAATTAATGGCTTAGATGTTGTTAATTAATAGCTTAAGTGTTATAAAATAATAGCTTAAATGTATAAAACAACAGTTTAAAGGTTGTAAATTAGTGGCTCAGATGTTGTCAATTAATTGCTTAAATGTTAGAAATTAATGGCTTAAATGTTAGAAATTAATAGTTTAAATGTTATAAATTAATTGCTTAAATGTTATAAATTAATGGCTTAAATGTATAAAATAACACTTTAAATGCTGTAAATTAATGGTTTAAATGTTATAAATTAACAGTTTAAATGTTATAAATTAATAGCTTGAATGTTATAATTTAATGGCTTAGATGATATAAATTAATAGTTTAAATGTTATAAATTAATGGCTAAATGTATAAAATAACAGTTCAAAAGTTAGAAATTAATGGCTTAAATGTTATAAATTAATAGCATAAATGTTATAAATTAATAGTTTAGACGTTATAAATTAATTCCTTAAATGTCATAAATTAATGGCTTGAATGTTATAAATTAATAGCTTAAGTGTTGTAAATTAATGGTTTAGACGTTATAAATGACTAGTTACAATGTTGTTGTTTGATATTTTTTCTTACTTACCTGATATTTATGTTCTTCTTCGATGTTCACTCTCCGGAATTTCAGGCACAAAAGAGCTCGCGCGCGACCTCCGTGTTCCTTATATAACATAACAAGGCGTCGGTTTGTTAATCAAACGGTAACGATTTTTTGACATAGCAGGAGACGGTTTTTCCATTGTAACAAAATCAAATTGAACGATTTCTTAATTTTTATCGTAAATTGGCATCTTTTACGATTTAATACGATATCCATTTTTATCATTTTAATAGTTTCTACAAACTAAGACTATATTCACACCTACATGATACTAGTTTTCGACTATCGATTAGTTTGGACAAAAAGAGAAAAGAGCCTAAGTGCAGTCGATGACGTTACTGTGAAATAAGTTAAGCTATTAAATAATCAGACAGATAAAATTCATATTAAGCGTTATATTATATTATCGATATTCGTACATTTACTCGTGCTAATTAAAAAATAAAACGTTCTTTTTTTTTGAGTAACACCTACATCACTGTTTGCGATATTTAAGATTCTTATTTAATGCTTATTTAGAAGTCAGGTACCTTTTTAATTCTTCACAAGTTAAACGATTAAATTTACTCGTTATAGTTGTAACATAAAATGGCTTTATTTCTTCAATACCGCCTGCATCGCTGTACGTGATACAGTTATTAATTATGTAGGAAATAATATGATCTAATTGGTTGTAATCGCGGTTACGTATTTCTTCGTTAAATCTATCGATGTATTGGGCTATTAGCGCGAGACTTACTGATTCCTCGAGGAATGGTTTGATTCTTATAAATTAATGTTTTAAATGTGCCAATTATTGTTTCAATTGTTATAAATTAATAGTTTAATCGTTGTTAATTATTTGCTTAAATGTTATAAATTAATAGCTTAAGTGTTATAAATTAATAGTTTGAGTGTTAGGAATTAATGGTATAAATGTAAAAATTAATAGCTTAAATGTTATGAATTTGTGACTTATTGTTCTAAATCCATGACGTAAATATTGTAAATTAATGGCTTAAATGTTATAAATTAATAGTGCAGTCCAGTGTAGATCATCCAAAATGATCTTAGGGGCTTTTGTTGATCCAAACTGGACTGTTACGTAGTTCTTGGCTTGGTATCGTTTTCCAAAGATTAATCGACTGATTAATTTTTGGAAAACGATGCCAATTACCAGGTCTCACCACGAGGAGGTGACTACGCACGAGACCCGCCCATGGGTTATTTAACACTACACATCGATCTCGACATTCAACCTATTGGCAGAATGTCCAGTTTTGACACTACTTGACCATGGGCCTGCGTAAAGAAATAGTTGTTTCGTAGTCTAACTGCGAAACACATATCTCCAACGCAGCGCTAACATGAATCTTTACAAACGTAGAACAAGGCATACGTAACGCATCATCTATCTCCCACACAACGATTACATCGATCAGTACAAATAAACAATAATTCGCATCCCTACTGGCAACATTCGGTATCAAAGACACATTTATCTAACTTGGAGCGAAAAGAAGAAGATGAAGCTACTGACACTGTCCCGAAACGGACGAGATCGCGATCTCGCGAAAGAACTAACAAACCTACGCGACGTACCCCCGTACACGAGATAACCCCGAGGTTCAACGGAAAGCCCAAGAATTGGCCGTAACTCGATTCCTGTTTCGCCGTTCGAAACTTACACGAGTCGCGGTCGATGGCGCCGACAGATGATGCCAGTGATCCACTAGTAATTCAGCCGTGGATACAGCACATAGGCCAGCAACTTGACACACTCCAACTGAACAAGTGGAACCCGGGGAGGGACCGCTGAACAGGATTACCAAGGCACGAGGCCCCAACTGAACAGTGGGGTCCACTCACAGGGAGGGACCGCTGAACAGGATTTCCAAGGCACGAGGCCCCAACTGAACAGTGGGGTCCACTCACGGGGAGGGACCGCTGAACAGGATTACGAAGGCAATACCTCAACTGAACAGTGGGGTCCACTCCCGCGGAGCCGAACAGGATTACGGAGGACGTGAAATTGCTGGTCTCTGATCGAGTACCCAAGTACCGATCGGACAGGCCTGCAGATCCACGAGTGAATCCCCAACAGATTAGCAAGCATCACCGGCACGACGACAACTCCCGTGATCCGATGCAAACGTTGAGCAGTCACCAAGACAGAGCTGTCCTTGGGCGACTTACGAATCCGAAGAGTTGTCTAGAGCACATTGACCCGCACGCACCCGAAATACACGCGAGCGAGTGCGCCACGCGACAGTTTGAAAGAACTGAGTGATCGCGAACCGATATATCGTGGGAACAATTTTTCCAGTATGGTAAGCGAGGGGATCAAGAGAGACGAGATCTTTCTTTGTCGTTCCAAGATAGATAAGTATCATTGTACAGAATGAGCTTACAATGTACATAACATAGGTATCTATCTTATGATTAATTAAAGCTAATACGCTTGCATCCCACGGTGTCCTGCGATGTCCCACGATGTCCCACGTTGCCCCCGCGGGGGGGTATTAGTCCAGTTTAGATCACCAAAACTATTTTGGGTGATCAAGACCAGACTATATTCAAGTAGTTTTTAGCTTGATATCGTTTTCGAATAATAATACTAATATTCGAAATAGTACTTGGTGTATTATTATTTGGAAAACGATACCAATTACCGGGACCCACCACGAGGAGGTAACTACGCTCGGGTCCCATTTACATATGAGTTTTTACGCATTGGAAGCAGAGATGTAAAATTATTTTATAATAAAGCGACATTGTAGCGGCGGCATAGTTTTGTCCGGAGTTTATTTGTTTTTAAATTACTTGTAATCTAACGGTTTTGGTACTCCGAGGCAAAACAACAACACTATTTGAAATGTCCTATGACTCATGTGCAGCTACAGATAAGATGTCGTTGCCTTCGGTTAAACTACACTTGCTTCCTTGATTTCATGAATATGGTGTTGTTTCCTTGGTTTTTAGCAGACATGGAAAATTACATCTTAAAATTACACTCTGCGTTACCACTGCTTTTATACAAAATAGTGAAATGGGAAATTAAGTACTGTATTTAAAATTAAAAAATAATGCTATATAGAAATAAAATAGCAATCCAGGGACCTGAAAGATTTCGTTAATAAAATAATACAATATAAATCATTAATTCACTCACATTGATGGTACTGATTTAAATCAATGAATGTAGAGTTGCTTCCGATTAATGGTACAACTGTTATAAATTAAGAGCACAATTACTTTGAATTAATGGGAGAATATGGTTATAAATTATTGGTATAGTTGTTAAGAATTAATGGAGGAATTGTTTTAGATTAATGGCTTAAATATTATAAATTAATGGCTTAGATGATATAAATTAATAGTTTAAATATTGTAAATGAGTGGCTTAGATGTTGTAAATTAATAGCTTAAATGTTATAATTTAATGGCTTAGATGTAATAAATTAATAGTTTCAATGTTATAAATTATTGGCAAAATGTATAAAATAACAGTTCAAAAGTTAGAAATTAATGGCTTAAATGTTATAAATTAATCGCATAATTGTTATAAATTAATAGCTTAAATGTATAAAATAACACTTTAAATGTTGTAAATTAATGGCTTAGATGTTGTTAATTAATAGCTTAAATGTAATAAAATAATAGCTTAAATGTATAAAACAACAGTTTAAATGTTGTAAATTAGTAGCTCAGATGTTGTCAATTAATTGCTTAAATGTTAGAAATTAATGGCTTGAATGTTAGAAATTAATAGTTTAAATGTTATAAATTTATTGCTTAAATGTTATAAATTAATGGCTTAAATGTGTAAAATAACACATTAAATGCTGTAAATTAATGGTTTAAATGTTATAAATTAATAGCTTGAATGTTAATATTTAATGGCTTAGATGATATAAATTAATAGTTTAAATGTTATAAATTAATGGCTAAATGTATAAAATAACAGTTCAAAAGTTAGAAATTAATGGCTTAAATGTTATAAATTAATAGCATAAATGTTATAAATTAATAGTTTAGACGTTATAAATTAATTCCTTAAATGTTATAAATTAATGGCTTGAATGTTATACATTAATAGATTAAGTGTTGTAAATTAATGGTTTAGACGTTATAAATTACTAGTTACAATGTTGTTGTTTGATATTTTTTCTTACTTACCTGATATTTGTGTTCTTCTTCGATGTTCACTCTCCGGAATTTCAGGCACAAAAGAGCTCGCGCGCGACTTCCGTGTTCCTTATATAACTTAACAAGGCGTCGGTTTGTTAATCAAACGGTAACGATTTTTTGACATAGCAGGAGACGGTTTTTCCATTGTAACAAAATCAAATTGAACGATTTCTTAATTTTTATCGTAAATTGGCATCTTTTACGATTTAATACGATATCCATTTTTATCATTTTAATAGTTTCTACAAACTAAGACTATATTCACACCTACATGATACTAGTTTTCGACTATCGATTAGTTTGGACAAAAAGAGAAAAGAGCCTAAGTGCAGTCGATGACGTTACTGTGAAATAAGTTAAGCTATTAAATAATCAGACAGATAAAATTCATATTAAGCGTTATATTATATTATCGATATTCGTACATTTACTCGTGCTAATTAAAAAATAAAACGTTCTTTTTTTTTGAGTAACACCTACATCACTGTTTGCGATATTTAAGATTCTTATTTAATGCTTATTTAGAAGTCAGGTACCTTTTTAATTCTTCACAAGTTAAACGATTAAATTTACTCGTTATAGTTGTAACATAAAATGGCTTTATTTCTTCAATACCGCCTGCATCGCTGTACGTGATACAGTTATTAATTATGTAGGAAATAATATGATCTAATTGGTTGTAATCGCGGTTACGTATTTCTTCGTTAAATCTATCGATGTATTGGGCTATTAGCGCGAGACTTACTGATTCCTCGAGGAATGGTTTGATTCTTATAAATTAATGTTTTAAATGTGCCAATTAATGTTTCAATTGTTATAAATTAATAGTTTAATCGTTGTTAATTATTTGCTTAAATGTTATAAATTAATAGCTTAAGTGTTATAAATTAATAGTTTGAGTGTTAGGAATTAATGGTATAAATGTAAAAATTAATAGCTTAAATGTTATGAATTTGTGACTTATTGTTGTAAATTCATGACGTAAATATTTTAAATTAATGGCTTAAATGTTATAAATTAATAGTGCAGTCCAGTGTAGATCATCCAAAATGATCTTAGCGGCTTTTGTTGATCCAAACTGGACTGTTGCGTAGTTCTTGGCTTGGTATCGTTTTCCAAAGATTAATCGACTGATTAATTTTTGGAGAACGATGCCAATTACCAGGTCTCACCACGAGGAGGTGACTACGCACGAGACCCGCCCATGGGTTATTTAACACTACACATCGATCTCGACATTCAACCTATTGGCAGAATGTCCAGTTTTGACACTACTTGACCATGGGCCTGCGTAAAGAAATAGTTGTTTCGTAGTCTAACTGCGAAACACATATCTCCAACGCAGCGCTAACATGAATCTTTACAAACGTAGAACAAGGCATACGTAACGCATCATCTATCTCCCACACAACGATTACATCGATCAGTACAAATAAACAATAATTCGCATCCCTACTGGCAACATTCGGTATCAAAGACACATTTATCTAACTTGGAGCGAAAAGAAGAAGATGAAGCTACTGACACTGTCCCGAAACGGACGAGATCGCGATGTCTCGAAAGAACTAACAAACCTACGCGACGTACCCCCGTACACGAGATAACCCCGAGGTTCAACGGAAAGCCCAAGAATTGGCCGTAACTCGATTCCTGTTTCGCCGTTCGAAACTTACACGAGTCGCGGTCGATGGCGCCGACAGATGCTGCCAGTGATCCACTAGTAATTCAGCCGTGGATCCAGCACATAGGCCAGCAACTTGACACACTCCAACTGAACAAGTGGAACCCGGGGAGGGACTGCTGAACAGGATTACGAAGGCAAGAGGCCCCAACTGAACAGTGGGGTCCACTCACAGGGAGGGACCGCTGAACAGGATTACCAAGGCACGAGGCCCCAACTGAACAGTGGGGTCCTCTCACGGGGAGGGACCGCTGAACAGGATTACGAAGGCAATACCTCAACTGAACAGTGGGGTCCACTCCAGCGGGGCCGAACAGGATTACGGAGGACGTGAAATTTGTGGTCTCTGATCGAGTACCCAAGTACCAATCGGACAGAACTGCAGATCCACGAGTGAATCCCCAACAGATTAGCAAGCATCACAGGCACGACGACAACTCCCGTGATCCGATGCAAACGTTGAGCAGTCACCAAGACAGAGCTGTCCTTGGGCGACTTACGAATCCGAAGAGTTGTCTAGGGCACATTGACCCGCACGCACTCGAAATACACGCGAGCGAGTACGCCACGCGACAGTTTGAAAGAACTGACTGATCGCGAACCGATATATCGTGGGAACAATTTTTCCAGTATGGTAAGCGAGGGGATCAAGAGAGACGAGATATTTATTTGTCGTTCCAAGATAGATAAGTATCTTTGTACAGAATGAGCTTACAATGTACATAACATAGGTATCTACCTTATGATTAATTAAAGCTTATACGCTCGCATCCCACGGTGTCCTGCGATGTCCCACGATGTCCCACGTTCCCCCGCGGGAGGGTATCAGTCCAGTTTAGATCACCAAAACTATTTTGGGTGATCAAGACCAGACTATATTCAAGTAGTTTTTAGCTTGATATCGTTTTCGAATAATAATACTAATATTCGAAATAGTACTTGGTGTATTATTATTTGGAAAACGATACCAATTACCGGGACCCACCACGAGGAGGTAACTACGCTCGGGTCCCATTTACATATGAGTTTTTACGCATTGGAAGCAGAGATGTAAAATTATTTTATAATAAAGCGACATTGTAGCGGCGGCATTGTTTTGTCCGGAGTTTATTTGTTTTTAAATTACTTGTAATCTAACGGTTTTGGTACTCCGAGGCAAAACAACAACACTATTTGAAATGTCCTATGACTCATGTGCAGCTACAGATAAGATGTCGTTGCCTTCGGTTAAACTACACTTGCTTCCTTGATTCCATGAATAGGGTGTTGTTTCCTAGGTTTTTAGCAGACATGGAAAATTACATCTTAAAATTACACTCTGCGTTACCACTGCTTTTATAAAAAATAGTGAAATGAGAAATTAAGTACTGTATTTAAAATTAAAAAATAATGCTATGTAGTAATAAAATAGCAATCCAGGGACCTGAAAGATTTCGTTAATAAAATAATACAATATAAATCATTAATTCACTCACATTGATGGTACTGTTTTAAATCAATGAATGTAGAGTTGCTTCCGATTAATGATACAACTGTTATAAATTAAGAGCACAATTACTTTGAATTAATGGGAGAATATGGTTATAAATTATTGGTATAGTTGTTAAGAATTAATGGAGGAATTGTTTTAGATTAATGGCTTAAATATTATAAATTAATGGCTTAGATGATATAAATTAATAGTTTAAATATTGTAAATTAGTGGCTTAGATGTTGTAAATTAATAGCTTAAATGTTATAATTTAATGGCTTAGATGATATAAATTAATAGTTTAAATGTTATAAATTAATGGCTAAATGTATAAAATAACAGTTCAAAAGTTAGAAATTAATGGCTTAAATGTTAGAAATTAATAGTTTAAATGTTATAAATTAATAGCTTAAATGTTATAAATTAATAACTTAAATGTATAAAATCACACTTTAAATGTTGTAAATTAATGGCTTAGATGTTGTTAATTAATAGCTTAAATGTTATAAAATAATAGCTTAAATGTATAAAACAACAGTTTAAATGTTGTAAATTAGTGGCTCAGATGTTGTCAATTAATTGCTTAAATGTTAGAAATAAATGGCTTAAATGTTAGAAATTAATAGTTTAAATGTTATAAATTAATTGCTTAAATGTTATAAATTAATGGCTTAAATGTATAAAATACCACTTTAAATGCTGTAAATTAATGGTATAAATGTTATAAATTAACAGTTTAAATGTTATAAATTAATAGCATGAATGTTATAATTTAATGGCTTAGATGATATAAATTAATAGTTTAAATGTTATAAATTAATGGCTAAATGTATAAAATAACAGTTCAAAAGTTAGAAATTAATAGTTTAAATGTTATAAATTAATAGCTTAAATGTTATAAATTAATAACTTAAATGTATAAAATCACACTTTAAATGTTGTAAATTAATGGCTTAGATGTTGTTAATTAATAGCTTAAATGTTATAAAATAATAGCTTAAATGTATAAAACAACAGTTTAAATGTTGTAAATTAGTGGCTCAGATGTTGTCAATTAATTGCTTAAATGTTAGAAATAAATGGCTTAAATGTTAGAAATTAATAGTTTAAATGTTATAAATTAATTGCTTAAATGTTATAAATTAATGGCTTAAATGTATAAAATACCACTTTAAATGCTGTAAATTAATGGTATAAATGTTATAAATTAACAGTTTAAATGTTATAAATTAATAGCATGAATGTTATAATTTAATGGCTTAGATGATATAAATTAATAGTTTAAATGTTATAAATTAATGGCTAAATGTATAAAATAACAGTTCAAAAGTTAGAAATTAATGGCTTAAATGTTATAAATTAATAGCATAAATGTTATAAATTAATAGCTTAAATGTATAAAATAACACTTTAAATGTTGTAAATTAATGGCTTAGATGTTGTTAATTAATAGCTTAAATGTTATAAAATAATAGCTTAAATGTATAAAACAACAGTTTAAACGTTGTAAATTAGTGGCTCAGATGTTGTCAATTAATTGCTTAAATGTTAGAAATTAATGGCTTAAATGTTAGAAATTAATAGTTTAAATGTTATAAATTAATTGCTTAAATGTTTTAAATTAATGGCTTAAATGTATAAAATACCACTTTAAATGCTGTAAATGAATGGCTTAAATGTTATAAATTAACAGTTTAAATGTTATAAATTAATGGCTTAAATGTTATAAATTAATAGCATAAATGTTATAAATTAATAGTTTAGACGTTATAAATTAATTCCTTAAATGTTATAAATTAATGTCTAGAATGTTATAAATTAATAGCTTAAGTGTTGTAAATTAATGGTTTAGACGTTATAAATTACTAGTTACAATGTTGTTGTTTAATATTTTTTCTTACTTACCTGATATTTATGTTCTTCTTCGATGTTCACTCTCCGGAATTTCAGGCACAAAAGAGCTCGCGCGCGACTTCCGTGTTCCTTATATAACTTAACAAGGCGTCGGTTTGTTAATCAAACGGTAACGACTTTTTGACATAGCAGGAGACGGTTTTTCCATTGTAACAAAATCAAATTGAACGATTTCTTAATTTTTATCGTAAATTGGCATCTTTTACGATTTAATACGATATCCATTTTTATCATTTTTATAGTTTCTACAAACTAAGACTAAATTCACACCTACATGATACTAGTTTTCGACTATCGATTAGTTTGGACAAAAAGGGAAAAGAGCCTAAGGGCAGTCGATGACGTTACTGTGAAATAAGTTAAGCTATTAAATAATCAGACAGATAAAATTCATATTAAGCGTTATATTATATTATCGATATTCGTTCATTTACTCGTGCTAATTAAAAAATAAAACGTTCTTTTTTCTTGAGTAACACCTACATCACTGTTTGCGATATTTAAGATTCTTATTTAATGCTTATTTAGAAGTCAGGTACCTTTTTAATTCTTCACAAGTTAAACGATTAAATTTACTCGTTATAGTTGTAACATAAAATGGCTTTATTTCTTCAATACCGCCTGCATCGCTGTACGTGATACAGTTATTAATTATGTAGCAAATAATATGATCTAATTGGCTGTAATCGCGGTTACGTATTTCTTCGTTAAATCTATCGATGTATTGGGCTATTAGCGCGAGACTTACTGATTCCTCGAGGAATGGTTTGATTCTTATAAATTAATGTTTTAAATGTGCCAATTAATGTTTCAATTGTTATAAATTAATAGTTTAATCGTCGTTAATTATTTGCTTAAATGTTATAAATTAATGGCTTAAGTGTTATAAATTAATAGTTTGAATGTTAGGAATTAATGGTATAAATGTAAAAATTAATAGCTTAAATGTTATGAATTTGTGACTTATTGTTGTAAATTCATGACGTAAATATTGTAAATTAATGGCTTAAATGTTATAAATTAATAGTGCAGTCCAGTGTAGATCATCCAAAATGATCTTAGGGGCTTTTGTTGATCCAAACTGGACTGTTGCGTAGTTCTTGGCTTGGTATCGTTTTCCAAAGATTAATCGACTGATTAATTTTTGGAAAACGATGCCAATTACCAGTTCTCACCACGAGGAGGTGACTACGCACGAGACCCGCCCATGGGTTATTTAACACTACACATCGATCTCGACATTCAACCTATTGGCAGAATATCCAGTTTTGACACTACTTGACCATGGGCCTGCGTAAAGAAATAGTTGTTTCGTAGTCTAACTGCGAAACACATATCTCCAACGCAGCGCTAACATGAATCTTTACAAACGTAGAACAAGGCATACGTAACGCATCATCTATCTCCCACACAACGATTACATCGATCAGTACAAATAAACAATAATTCGCATCCCTACTGCCAACATTCGGTATCAAAGACACATTTATCTAACTTGGAGCGAAAAGAAGAAGATGAAGCTACTGACACTGTCCCGAAACGGACGAGATCGCGATCTCTCGAAAGAACTAACAAACCTACGCGACGTACCCCCGTACACGAGATAACCCCGAGGTTCAACGGAAGCCCAAGAATTGGCCGTAACTCGATTCCTGTTTCGCCGTTCGAAACTTACACGAGTCGCGGTCGATGGCGCCGACAGATGATGCCAGTGATCCACTAGTAATTCAGCCGTGGATCCAGCACATCGGCCAGCAACTTGACACACTCCAACTGAACAAGTGGAACCCGGGGAGGGACCGCTGAACAGGATTACGAAGGCAAGAGGCCCCTACTGAACAGTGGGATCCACTCACAGGGAGGGACCGCTGAACAGGATTACCAAGGCACGAGGCCCCAACTGAACAGTGGGGCCCACTCACGGGGAGGGACCGCAGAACAGGATTACGAAGGCAATACCTCAACTGAACAGTGGGGTCCACTCCCGCGGGGCCGAACAGGATTACGGAGGACGTGAAATTGCTGGTCCCTGACCGAGTACCGGAGTACCAATCGGACAGGACTGCAGATCCACGAGTGAATCCCCAACAGATTAGCAAGCATCACCGGCACGACGACAACTCCCGTGATCCGATGCAAACGTTGAGCAGTCACCAAGACAGAGCTGTCCTTGGGCGACTTACGAATCCGAAGAGTTGTCTAGAGCACATTGACCCGCACGCACCCGAAATACACGCGAGCGAGTACGCCACGCGACAGTTTGAAAGAACTGAGTGATCGCGAACCGATATATCGTGGGAACAATTTTTCCAGTATGGTAAGCGAGGGGATCAAGAGAGACGAGATCTTTATTTGTCGTTCCAAGATAGATAAGTATCATTGTACAGAATGAGCTTACAATGTACATAACATAGGTATCTATCTTATGATTAATTAAAGCTAATACGCTCGCATCCCACGGTGTCCTGCGATGTCCCACGATGTCCCACGTTGCCCCCGCGGGGGGGTATTAGTCCAGTTTAGATCACCAAAACTATTTTGGGTGATCAAGACCAGACTATATTCAAGTAGTTTTTAGCTTGATATCGTTTTCGAATAATAATACTAATATTCGAAATAGTACTTGGTGTATTATTATTTGGAAAACGATACCAATTACCGGGACCCACCACGAGGAGGTAACTACGCTCGGGTCCCATTTACATATGAGTTTTTACGCATTGGAAGCAGAGATGTAAAATTATTTTATAATAAAGCGACATTGTAGCGGCGGCATTGTTTTGTCCGGAGTTTATTTGTTTTTAAATTACTTGTAATCTAACGGTTTTGGTACTCCGAGGCAAAACAACAACACTATTTGAAATGTCCTATGACTCATGTGCAGCTACAGATAAGATGTCGTTGCCTTCGGTTAAACTACACTTGCTTCCTTGATTCCATGAATATGGTGTTGTTTCCTTGGTTTTTAGCAGACATGGAAAATTGCATCTTAAAATTACACTCTGCGTTACCACTGCTTTTATACAAAATAGTGAAATGAGAAATTAAGTACTGTATTTAAAATTAAAAAATAATGCTATATAGAAATAAAATAGCAATCCAGGGACCTGAAAGATTTCGTTAATAAAATAATACAATATAAATCATTAATTCACTCACATTGATGGTACTGATTTAAATCAATGAGTGTAGAGTTGCTTCCGATTAATGGTACAACTGTTATAAATTAAGAGCACAATTACTTTGAATTAATGGAAGAATATGGTTATAAATTATTGGTACAGTTGTTAAGAATTAATGGAGGAATTGTTTTAGATTAATGGCTTAAATATTATAAATTAATGGCTTAGATGATATAAATTAATAGTTTAAATATTTTAAATTAGTGGCTTAGATGTTGTAAATTAATAGCTTAAATGTTATAATTTAATGGCTTAGATGATATAAATTAATAGTTTAAATGTTATAAATTAATGGCTAAATGTATAAAATAACAGTTCAAAAGTTAGAAATTAATGGCTTAAATGTTATAAATTAATAGCTTAAATGTTATAAATTAATAGCTTAAATGTATAAAATAACACTTTAAATGTTGTAAATTAATGGCTTAGATGTTGTTAATTAATAGCTTAAATGTTATAAAATAATAGCTTAAATGTATAAAACAACAGTTTAAATGTTGTAAATTAGTGGCTCAGATGTTGTCAATTAATTGCTTAAAAGTTAGAAATTAATGGCTTAAATGTTAGAAATTAATAGTTTAAATGTTATAAATTAATTGCTTAAATGTTATAAATTAATGGCTTAAATGTATAAAATAACACTTTAAATGCTGTAAATTAATGGTTTAAATGTTATAAATTAACAGTTTAGATGTTATAAATTAATAGCTTGAATGTTATAATTTAATGGCTTAGATGATATAAATTAATAGTTTAAATGTTATAAATTAATGGCTAAATGTATAAAATAACAGTTCAAAAGTTAGAAATTAATGGCTTAAATGTTATAAATTAATAGCTTAAATGTTATAAATTAATGGCTTAAATGTATAAAATAACACATTAAATGCTGTAAATTAATGGTTTAAATGTTATAAATTAACAGTTTAAATGTTATAAATTAATAGCTTGAATGTTATAATTTAATGGCTTAGATGATATAAATTAATAGTTTAAATGTTATAAATTAATGGCTAAATGTATAAAATAACAGTTCAAAAGTTAGAAATTAATGGCTTAAATGTTATAAATTAATAGCATAAATGTTATAAATTAATA
Source organism: Bombus flavifrons (assembly GCF_040668555.2). Classification (NCBI taxonomy): domain Eukaryota; kingdom Metazoa; phylum Arthropoda; class Insecta; order Hymenoptera; family Apidae; genus Bombus; species Bombus flavifrons. The sequence continues at coordinate 44,918 of NW_027184777.1, read as the reverse complement.
GTTTAGACGTTATAAATTAATTCCTTAAATGTTATAAATTAATGGCTTGAATGTTATAAATTAATAGCTTAAGTGTTGTAAATTAATGGTTTAGACGTTATAAATTACTAGTTACAATGTTGTTGTTTGATATTTTTTCTTACTTACCTGATATTTATGTTCTTCTTCGATGTTCACTCTCCGGAATTTCAGGCACAAAAGAGCTCGCGCGCGACCTCCGTGTTCCTTATATAACATAACAAGGCGTCGGTTTGTTAATCAAACGGTAACGATTTTTTGACATAGCAGGAGACGGTTTTTCCATTGTAACAAAATCAAATTGAACGATTTCTTAATTTTTATCGGAAATTGACATCTTTTACGATTTAATACGATATCCATTTTTATCATTTTAATAGTTTCTACAAACTAAGACTATATTCACACCTACATGATACTAGTTTTCGACTATCGATTAGTTTGGACAAAAAGGGAAAAGAGCCTAAGTGCAGTCGATGACGTTACTGTGAAATAAGTTAAGCTATTAAATAATCAGACAGACAAAATTCATATTAAGCGTTATATTATATTATCGATATTCGTTCATTTACTCGTGCTAATTAAAAAATAAAACGTTCTTTTTTCTTGAGTAACACCTACATCACTGTTTGCGATATTTAAGATTCTTATTTAATGCTTATTTAGAAGTCAGGTACCTTTTTAATTCTTCACAAGTTAAACGATTAAATTTACTCGTTATGGTTGTAACATAAAATGGCTTTATTTCTTCAATACCGCCTGCATCGCTGTACGTGATACAGTTATTAATTATGTAGCAAATAATATGATCTAATTGGTTGTAATCGCGGTTACGTATTTCTTCGTTAAATCTATCGATGTATTGGGCTATTAGCGCGAGACTTACTGATTCCTCGAGGAATGGTTTCATTCTTATAAATTAATGTTTTAAATGTGCCAATAATTGTTTCAATTGTTATAAATTAATAGTTTAATAGTTGTTAATTATTTGCTTAAATGTTATAAATTAATAGCTTAAGTGTTATAAATTAATAGTTTGAATGTTAGGAATTAATGGTATAAATGTAAAAATTAATAGCTTAAATTGTTACGTCGCCTAAAACATCTGCGCTGCATCTCTCGCGACCGGCCAGCCGACGGCCTGCGTAACGTCATTTCGACCCTCAATAAACCTGAGGACCGACCATAACTTTCTCTTGCATTCTGTACACATGTATCTGCATTCCATCCGTCGTCCTGAAAGTTTTCTTAAGGCTGGAAATATTTGCGACGCACATCTGGTTTTTTAGAGAGGTCCTTGGGTTTATTAGGCGCAATCAAAAATGCGGAGAAAGCGGGTACGCGCCCATTAGGAAAAACCAAACATCTGTCTAACAGAACAGGCTGAGTTTTCCCATGTGCAAGGTCATTTATGAACCACGTTGGTAGGAGGACTCCGACTCACTCCTTCAGGTTTCAGCATGGGTCACAGCCAATCGACATCGCGGATCGTTGCCCTCACTTTTCCTGACGAACAACGTGAATAACGAATCCGCGTTCTTCATGCAAAGGGCACACCCACACCGAGCTTTCTTCCGTGCTAGCCTAAGGGCGACAATTAGTAGAAAGAAAAACAACGTCGACGTGTAGCATCTAACTCTCCCGTCCACTAACATACGAAATTCGATTGTACGAACCTTGCTCTATTAGTCCTATCTATCTCATATTCGTGCGACAAGTTGTTACTGACGATTTGTATCTACTCAACAGTGTAGTTTAAGTGTTGGAAATATATATTTTATAATTCTGTGAATCACAGTGTTATATAAACTTAATCACCCCTATTATCTTAACGGAAATCAGGGGATCGATCAACTCGTGGTGTCGATTAATATAATCGTAACGGGAATTTACGACTCCCGTTGACGTCTCTCCTCGCGATTGCGTCTCCCCGCGATTGGCCGAATTTACATGGTCCTTCGAGCCGGATTTTGCGCCATTAAAAAGTGCATTGACCCGTGACTATACAGTGTCGCGTGAAATCCACATTCCAACGACTTAAGCAACTAACCAAAGGAGCTGCCCTCGGAAAGGAACTCCTTCATCGCTCAGCACATACGCGAGCCCACACCGCACTGTAACGAGTAGCTACCGATTCCTAGATCAACGTCCATTTGATTAAGGTAAGCCCATTCCGATTATTAAATTCAAATATGGCTCAAGCTGAATCGATCAGCACGTTGCGGCGTAGACGAAGTGCCTTAGTCAGCCGATTTGCAACCACGAAGCGTCAACTCGAGGAATATGAAGAGTCTGAACGGGTAGACAAAAACTATCTAACAGCTTGCCGTAATTCGTTCGACGAAAATTGGCGAAAAATCTGCGCGGTGCAAGAGGAATTAGAAGTGTTAGATGAGGGGGAAATAGCTCGTGCAGATTCTTTATTGCGAGAGCATCATAGGATTGACGTACAGATCATGGACCTCTTCGACCGACTACCATCAGTAACCCCTTCGCCAACAAAGACCCGCGATCCATGCGTGAAACCGGAGACGAGACCAATCACTTTGCCAGAGGTCCGTTTACCTCAATTCGACGGTGCCCTCGAGAACTGGACCTATTTCTACGACACGTTCTTATCCACAGTGGATCGCAATGAGAACTTAACTAACGTCCAAAGGTTTCAACATCTACGCTCCTCTGTAACTGGACGGGCCGCACGGAGCATACAATCCTTAGAACTCACAGAGGCCAACTATCCCATCACGCTCAACACACTGAAGGAGAAATTTAATTGTGCCCTCCGGATCTGTATGCGTCATTGGGAATTACTGCGCAGTTATCCCGAAATAAAAAGGGAAACTCCAGAAGCCATTGAAGATTTGCTGGAAACCGTCAGCGTAAATTTGAAAGCGCTCGAAAAATTAGGGCAGCCTGTAACATCAGATATAGTGATTATCGAGTTGCTTGCATCGAAATTACCTTCGTCCAGCATGCGTAAATGGCAGCGCACGTTGCCAAACCAAGACGTGCCTTCCTATCAACATCTGATGGAATTTCTGAAAACACGGGCAAACGGTAATCAACTCCTTTCTAAATCAAAGGAAACGAAAGGATCAACCCACAAAAAACATCGTCATCGACAAAACGTACCGCGCGGCCGAACCTTTGCCACAACCAGCAAGACATTAGTGTGCCCGACCTGCAGCGGACCCCACGTACTCAGACATTGTAAGGTCTTCAAAGCCAAATCGGCGGTAGAACGCTTTCAAATCGTAAAAGGGGCAGCGTTATGTATAAACTGCCTAGGCAGCGGACATTCGCTGACACAGTGCACAGCGGGTTCGTGTCATATCTGCGGGCAACGACACAACACCTACCTACACCGAGAGCAAACGCAGATAATTCCACGTTCGTCGAGTAGTCAGTCATCTAGCAATCGGTCGTCCAGCAGTCGGTCGTCTAGCGGTCGGTCATCGAGCGGTCGGTCCTCGAGCGGTCGGTCATCGAGCGGTCGGTCGTCGAGCGGTCGGTCGTCGCGCAGTCGTTCATCGAGCGGTCGGTCGCCGGGCAGTCGTTCATCGCATAAACGATCTAAGAGACAATCCCCCCCGGGATCATCGAAGTCACGTTCGTATCATAAGTCCAGACGGACAACCGAATCATCCCGGAAGCATACATATTCGGCTCCTAAAGACTCGAAAGTTCCTGAGTCAAGCTCCCCACGGACCAAGGGCACAGCCATACACACCTTATCCAAGTCCCAACCCGAGCTAAACTGACTAGCTCAACAAACTACAAAAGGGTGGACCGAATGGGAAAATACATCTCCAAACGGCATACTACATCACGATCTACTGGTCACAGCACAGATCGATGTGCTAGACAAAAGGGCCTCACCAATCCGAGCCAGAGCATTGCTAGATACCGGATCTAGTATGAATTTCATGAGTGAGAAATTCGCAAAATCCCTCGGTATGAAACGAAGGAGATGTTCAGTCCCAATCGGCACCCTCGATGATTTGACGACAATTGCCAAGAGCCAGATCACGGCCACCATTGTTTCTATGGATGGCAAATATAAACGCATAGTAACGTTCTTAGTAATCCCAATAATATCGGCAGTCGTTCCAGATCAACCAATCGATAGGTCCGTCATCCAGCTACCCAAAAATATAAAATTAGCCGACCCAGCATTTCATCGACCAGGCCCGATCGACATATTATTGAGTTCGGGACCAACCTTAGCATCCTTTTGTGTCGGACAGATCAAACTATCCCAATCCACCGATACGGAGCTGTGTTTGCAAAAGACTCGATTCGGTTGGGTTATCGGGGGGAGCCCGCCAGCTCGCGCGGGGATCCATTCCTTTCACGTCACCACCACCGACCTACAAGCGGATCTCGCACGTTTTTGGGAAATCGATGAGGGACCACCTACCACGCATTTCTCAGAGGCGGAATTACAATGTGAGGAGCATTTCCGCAACCATGTCCAACGCAACAAGGAAGGGCGATACGTCGTCGCCCTGCCATTCAACGAGAAGCTTCCCACGCTGGGGACGTCAAGGTCCGTTGCCATGAGTAGACTCGCCTCGCTCCATCGCCGATTCCAACGCGACAAGCAATTCGAAGCCGCGTATAGTGCGGTGATCCAAGAGTATCTAGACTTGGGTCATATGACGAAGATCACGCCTGACCTTCCCACAACCAACGGTTATTATTTGCCTCATCACGGCGTGATAAAGGAATCGAGTGATACTACGAAACTCCGAGTTGTTTTCGACGGATCAGCAATCAGCACTACCAGAGTATCCCTCAACGACATGCTACATACAGGACCTAAATTACAGGAAGATCTAATTGAAATTCTATTGAGATTCCGGTCGCATCAATATGTTCTAACGGGTGACATTGAGAAGATGTATCGACAAATCCTCGTACGTCCAGAAGATCGTAAATATCAACTCATTCTATGGCGTAATTCCAACGGGGAGGTCGATACATATCAACTTAACACCGTGACGTTCGGACTATCAGCTGCCCCATACTTGGCCCTCCGATGCCTCAAACAATTAGCAGAAGACGAAGGACATCGCTTCCCGCGAGCAGCAGCGGTTGTGCAGCGCGATTTTTATGTCGACGATGCCCTCACTGGAGCCGACACAAAAGAAGAATTACTATCGGTAAGACACGAACTCACAGACCTTCTCAGATCGGCCGGCTTACATATCCGGGAATGGGCATCCAATGACAAGGACATATTGCGAGGACTAACAGAAAGAGATACCAATAGAAGGCTACAATTGGGCGAGTCACAGACGTTGAAGACCTTAGGCATTTATTGGGATTCTCAGGAAGACGCAATCCTTTACTCAGTTGAACCCACAGCGACCATCACTCGAGTCACTAAACGATCAATGAGTTCGGTGATAGCCCGAATCTATGATCCACTTGGTTTGCTCGCGCCAGTGATTGTCAAAGCAAAAATATTGCTTCAACGCGTCTGGGCATTAAAAATTGATTGGGACGAATCCCTACCAGCAGAGTTGCATACTGAATGGGATCGATATCATATCCAACTACCCTTGCTTAATGATATTCGGTTCCCTCGTAAAACCATAATCAAGGCAGCTAATCATATAGAGCTGCACGGTTTCTGCGACGCCAGTGAAAGGGCATACGGAGCATGTGTCTATCTACGCAGCACCAATCCGGAGGGACACACACAAACTCAGATACTCACGGCTCGATCTAAGGTCGCGCCACTAAAATCGTTGACAATCCCACGACTCGAGTTAAGCGGAGCATTACTCCTCGCCTCACTTATGTCCTTGATAAAGAAGTCCCTCAATATAAAGATTTCTCGCACTGTGTATTGGACGGATTCTACTATAGTGCTTCAGTGGATCAAGTCCTCGCCACACATGTTGAAAACCTTCGTGGCGAACCGCGTAGCCGAGATCCAGACGAAAACAAACATCGACGATTGGCGTCATGTGCCCACCAACGATAATCCAGCAGATCTCATCTCCCGCGGGCAGACTCCCAAGGAATTTCTGCGCCCGACCATCTGGAAAAACGGACCCGAATGGCTCAAACAACAAGAGGAAAACTGGCCGATCTGGATACCCACGACGCTGGGAGAACTCCCAGAACAAAAGAAGACGATATGTCTAACAACTAGTACCATCGACAACACACTCCTCCATGGATATTCATCCTGGACAAGACTAATAAGAGTCGTCTCTTGGTGTCTCCGATGGAAATATAAGCAGAACCGATCCTCCCATCTAACAACGGACGAATTAACCACCGCACATAATAAATTGATCAAGATAATCCAATCCCGACACTTCGCAGCGGAGATTCGGATACTTCAGAAAGATCGAAGCAAGGATGTTGGAGGAAAACTACAGCCACTAAATCCATTCCTCGACGAAGAGGGGATACTACGCGTCGGAGGACGACTGACCAACTCTGCTATCCCATTCAGGCAAAAGCATCCAATTATTTTGCCGAAATCGACAATTACCGAGATCATTATAAACGAAGAACATCGAAACAACCACCACACAGGGACACAAGCTACATTATACGCCGTGAGACTACGCTATTGGCCGATCGACGGCAGTAGCCAAGTATGGCGCACTATCAAAAGGTGCGTCCGTTGCTGCAGAGGTAATCCTCCACCAGTAGAGTACTTGATGGGGGATTTACCAGAGGCGCGTATTACCGAATCGCGGCCGTTTACGAACGTCGGAATCGACTACTGCGGTCCGCTCTATATCAAAGAGAGAAGGAATCGTAACCGCAGTAAAGTCAAGGTATACGTTGCCATATTCGTATGTCTAGCAACAAAAGCCGTCCACATCGAGTTAGTCAGCGATCTAACTACCGACGCATTCCTAGCCGTTCTACGCCGATTCATCTCCCGAAGAGGATACTGCGCAACCATCCTCACCGACAATGGCACCAATTTCGTCGGAGCTAATCGGGAATTACAAGAACTCCAAACCCTATTACAGTCCGACGACCACAAGGAAAAGGTGCAGAATTTTCTCGCCGACCGACAGATACAATGGCGTTTCAACCCCCCAAACTCACCACATTTTGGCGGTTTATGGGAAGCCGCCGTAAAATCGTTCAAACGTCACCTCATCCGCGTCGTCGGCACGGAGCTCTTGACCTTTGAACACCTTAACACCCTTGTGATTGAGATTGAAGCAATTCTCAATTCACGTCCACTGACTCCCATCTCGTCCGATCCGAAAGATCCCCCTGTCCTCACTCCCGGTCACTTTCTAATCGGCGATACATTAACGAGTTTACGGGAGCGTGATTTCAGGACAGTTCCATCAGGCCGGCTATCTAGTTGGCAGCGCATCCACCAGATCAAGCAGTACTTCTGGAGCAGGTGGAATCGAGAGTACCTCAACGAGCTGACCCGCCGCGACAAATGGGACAAGGGAAAACACGACATCCGTGAAGGCACCGTCGTAATCCTCAGGGAGGATAACGTCCCATCCATGCAGTGGCCTTTGGGCCGCGTAATCAAAGTCCATCCAGGAGCCGACGGAATCATACGGACCGCTACCGTGCAGACGGCAACGAGTATCCTGGACCGTGGTGTCAAAAGATTGGTCCCCTTACCCATTCAACCAGAAACAGATGAATCCGAGCATCAACCCGGAGCGAAGGAAATGGACAAACGACGCACCTGACTCCACAGGCAGAATTTGATCGGTGCCCTCTCAACGGGGGGAGGATGTTACGTCGCCTAAAACATCTGCGCTGCATCTCTCGCGACCGGCCAGCCGACGGCCTGCGTAACGTCATTTCGACCCTCAATAAACCTGAGGACCGACCATAACTTTCTCTTGCATTCTGTACACATGTATCTGCATTCCATCCGTCGTCCTGAAAGTTTTCTTAAGGCTAGAAATATTTGCGACGCACATCTGGTTTTTTAGAGAGGTCCTTGGGTTTATTAGGCGCAATCAAAAATGCGGAGAAAGCGGGTACGCGCCCATTAGGAAAAACCAAACATCTGTCTAACAGAACAGGCTGAGTTTTCCCATGTGCAAGGTCATTTATGAACCACGTTGGTAGGAGGACTCCGACTCACTCCTTCAGGTTTCAGCATGGGTCAGAGCCAATCGACATCGCGGATCGTTGCCCTCACTTTTCCTGACGAACAACGTGAATAACGAATCCGCGTTCTTCATGCAAAGGGCACACCCACACCGAGCTTTCTTCCGTGCTAGCCTAAGGGCGACAATTAGTAGAAAGAAAAACAACGTCGACGTGTAGCATCTAACTCTCCCGTCCACTAACATACGAAATTCGACTGTACGAACTTTGCTCTATTATTCGTGTCTATCTCATATTCGTGCGACAAGTTGTTACTGACGATTTGTATCTACTCAACAGTGTAGTTTAAGTGTTGGAAATATATATTTTATAATTCTGTGAATCACAGTGTTATATAAACTTAATCACCCCTATTATCTTAACGGAAATCAGGGGATCGATCAACTCGTGGTGTCGATTAATATAATCGTAACGGGAATTTACGACTCCCGTTGACGTCTCTCCTCGCGATTGCGTCTCCCCGCGATTGGCCGAATTTACATAAATGTTATGAATTTGTGACTTATTGTTGTAAATTCATGACGTAAATATTCTAAATTAATGGCTTAAATGTTATAAATTAATAGTGCAGTCCAGTGTAGATCATCCAAAATGATCTTAGGGGCTTTTGGTGATCCAAACTGGACTGTTGCGTAGTTCTTGGCTTGGTATCGTTTTCCAAAGATTAATCGACTGATTAATTTTTGGAAAACGATGCCAATTACCAGGTCTCACCACGAGGAGGTGACTACGCACGAGACCCGCCCATGGGTTATTTAACACTACACATCGATCTCGACATTCAACCTATTGGCAGAATGTCCAGTTTTGACACTACTTGACCATGGGCCTGCGTAAAGAAATAGTTGTTTCGTAGTCTAACTGCGAAACACATATCTCCAACGCAGCGCTAACATGAATCTTTACAAACGTAGAACAAGGCATACGTAACGCATCATCTATCTCCCATGCAACGATTACATCGATCAGTACAAATATACAGTAATTCGCATCCCTACTGGCAACATTCGGTATCAAAGACACATTTATCTAACACGGAACGAAAAGAAGAAGATGAAGCTACTGACACTGTCCCGAAACGGACGAGATCGCGATCTCTCGAAAGAACTAACAAACCTACGCGACGTACCCCCGTACACGAGATAACCCCGAGGTTCAACGGAAAGCCCAAGAATTGGCCGTAACACGATTTCTGTTTCGCCGTTCGAAACTTACACGAGTCGCGGTCGATGGCGCCGACAGATGATGCCAGTGATCCACTAGTAATTCAGCCGTGGATCCAGCACATAGGCCAGCAACTTGACACACTCCAACTGAACAAGTGGAACCCGGGGAGGGACCGCTGAACAGGATTACGAAGGCAAGAGGCCCCAACTGAACAGTGGGGTCCACTCACAGGGAGGGACCGCTGAACAGGATTACCAAGGCACGAGGCCCCAACTGAACAGTGGGGTCCACTCACGGGTAGGGACCGCTTAACAGGATTACGAAGGCAATACCTCAACTGAACAGTGGGGTCCACTCCCGCGGGGCCGAACAGGATTACGGAGGACGTGAAATTGGTAGTCTCTGATCGAGTACCCAAGTACCAATCGGACAGGACTGCAGATGCACGAGTGAATCCCCAACAGATTAGCAAGCATCACCGGCACGACGACAACTCCCGTGATCCGATGCAAACGTTGAGCAGTCACCAAGACAGAGCTGTCCTTGGGCGACTTACGAATCCGAAGAGTTGTCTAGAGCACATTGACCCGCACGCACCCGAAATACACGCGAGCGAGTACGCCACGGGACAGTTTGAAAGAACTGAGTGATCGCGAACCGATATATCGTGGGAACAATTTTTCCAGTATGGTAAGCGAGGGCATCAAGAGAGACGAGATCTTTATTTGTCGTTCCAAGATAGATAAGTATCTTTGTACAGAATGAGCTTACAATGTACATAACATAGGTATCTATCTTATGATTAATTAAAGCTAATACGCTCGCATCCCACGGTGTCCTGCGATGTCCCACGATGTCCCACGTTGCCCCCGCGGGGGGGTATTAGTCCAGTTTAGATCACCAAAACTATTTTGGGTGATCAAGACCAGACTATATTCAAGTAGTTTTTAGCTTGATATCGTTTTCGAATAATAATACTAATATTCGAAATAGTACTTGGTGTATTATTATTTGGAAAACGATACCAATTACCGGGACCCACCACGAGGAGGTAACTACGCTCGGGTCCCATTTACATATGAGTTTTTACGCATTGGAAGCAGAGATGTAAAATTATTTTATAATAAAGCGACATTGTAGCGGCGGCATTGTTTTGTCCGGAGTTTATTTGTTTTTAAATTACTTGTAATCTAACGGTTTTGGTACTCCGAGGCAAAACAACAACACTATTTGAAATGTCCTATGACTCATGTGCAGCTACAGATAAGATGTCGTTGCCTTCGGCTAAACTACACTTGCTTCCTTGATTCCATGAATATGGTGTTGTTTCCTTGGTTTTTAGCAGACATGGAAAATTACATCTTAAAATTACACTCTGCGTTACCACTGCTTTTATACAAAATAGTGAAATGAGAAATTAAGTACTGTATTTAAAATTAAAAAATAATGCTATATAGAAATAAAATAGCAATCCAGGGACCTGAAAGATTTCGTTAATAAAATAATACAATATAAATCATTAATTCACTCACATTGATGGTACTGATTTAAATCAATGAATGTAGAGTTGCTTCCGATTAATGGTACAACTGTTATAAATTAAGAGCACAATTACTTTGAATTAATGGGAGAATATGGTTATAAATTATTGGTATAGTTGTTAAGAATTAATGGAGGAATTGTTTTAGATTAATGGCTTAAATATTATAAATTAATGGCTTAGATGATATAAATTAATAGTTTAAATATTGTAAATTAGTGGCTTAGATGTTGTAAATTAATAGCTTAAATGTTATAATTTAATGGCTTAGATGATATAAATTAATAGTTTAAATGTTATAAATTAATGGCTAAATGTATAAAATAACAGTTCAAAAGTTAGAAATTAATGGCTTAAATGTTATAAATTAATAGCTTAAATGTTATAAATTAATGGCTTAAATGTATAAAATAACACATTAAATGCTGTAAATTAATGGTTTAAATGTTATAAGTTAACAGTTTAAATGTTATAAATTAATTGCTTGAATGTTATAATTTAATGGCTTAGATGATATAAATTAATAGCTTAAATGTTATAAATTAATGGCTAAATGTATAAAATAACAGTTCAAAAGTTAGAAATTAATGGCTTAAATGTTATAAATTAATAGCATAAATGTTATAAATTAATAGTTTAGACGTTATAAATTAATTCCTTAAATGTTATAAATTAATGGCTTGAATGTTATAAATTAATAGCTTAAGTGTTGTAAATTAATGGTTTAGACGATATAAATTACTAGTTACAATGTTGTTGTTTGATATTTTTTCTTACTTACCTGATATTTATGTTCTTCTTCGATGTTCACTCTCCGGAATTTCAGACACAAAAGAGCTCGCGCGCGACCTCCGTGTTCCTTATATAACATAACAAGGCGTCGGTTTGTTAATCAAACGGTAACGATCTTTTGACATAGCAGGAGACGGTTTTTCCATTGTAACAAAATCAAATTGAACGATTTCTTAATTTTTATCGTAAATTGGCATCTTTTACGATTTAATACGATATCCATTTTTATCATTTTAATAGTTTCTACAAACTAAGACTATATTCACACCTACATGATACTAGTTTTCGACTATCGATTAGTTTGGACAAAAAGGGAAAAGAGCCTAAGTGCAGTCGATGACGTTACTGTGAAATAAGTTAAGCTATTAAATAATCAGACAGATAAAATTCATATTAAGCGTTATATTATATTATCGATATTCGTTCATTTACTCGTACTAATTAAAAAATAAAACGTTCTTTTTTCTTGAGTAACACCTACATCACTGTTTGCGATATTTAAGATTCTTATTTAATGCTTATTTAGAAGTCAGGTACCTTTTTAATTCTTCACAAGTTAAACGATTAAATTTACTCGTTATAGTTGTAACATAAAATGGCTTTATTTCTTCAATACCGCCTGCATCGCTGTACGTAATACAGTTATTAATTATGTAGCAAATAATATGATCTAATTGGTTGTAATCGCGGTTACGGATTTCTTCGTTAAATCTATCGATGTATTGGGCTATTAGCGCGAGACTTACTGATTCCTCGAGGAATGGTTTGATTCTTATAAATTAATGTTTTAAATGTGCCAATTATTGTTTCAATTGTTATAAATTAATAGTTTAATCGTTGTTAATTATTTGCTTAAATGTTATAAACTAATAGCTTAAGTGTTATAAATTAATAGTTTGAGTGTTAGGAATTAATGGTATAAATGTAAAAATTAATAGCTTAAATGTTATGAATTTGTGACTTATTGTTGTAAATTCATGACGTAAATATTGTAAATTAATGGCTTAAATGTTATAAATTAATAGTGCAGTCCAGTGTAGATCATCCAAAATGATCTTAGCGGCTTTTGTTGATCCAAACTGGACTGTTGCGTAGTTCTTGGCTTGGTATCGTTTTCCAAAGATTAATCGACTGATTAATTTTTGGAAAACGATGCCAATTACCAGGTCTCACCACGAGGAGGTGACTACGCACGAGACCCGCCCATGGGTTATTTAACACTACACATCGATCTCGACATTCAACCTATTGGCAGAATGTCCAGTTTTGACACTACTTGACCATGGGCCTGCGTAAAGAAATAGTTGTTTCGTAGTCTAACTGCGAAACACATATCTCCAACGCAGCGCTAACATGAATCTTTACAAACGTAGAACAAGGCATACGTAACGCATCATCCATCTCCCACACAACGATTACATCGATCAGTACAAATATACAATAATTCGCATCCCTACTGGCAACATTCGGTATCAAAGACACATTTATCTAACTTGGAGCGAAAAGAAGAAGATGAAGCTACTGACACTGTCCCGAAACGGACGAGATCGCGATCTCTCGAAAGAACTAACAAATCTACGCGACGTACCCCCGTACACGAGATAACCCCGAGGTTCAACGGAAAGCCCAAGAATTGGCCGTAACTCGATTCCTGTTCCGCCGTTCGAAACTTACACGAGTCGCGGTCGATGGCGCCGACAGATGATGCCAGTGATCCACTAGTAATTCAGCCATGGATCCAGCACATAGGCCAGCAACTTGACACACTCCAACTGAACAAGTGGACCCCGGGGAGGGACCGCTGAACAGTATTACGAAGGCAAGAGGCCCCAACTGAACAGTGGGGTCCACTCACAGGGAGGGACCGCTGAACAGGATTACCAAGGCACGAAGCCCCAACTGAACAGTGTGGTCCACTCACGGGGAGGGACCGCTGAACAGGATTACGAAGGCAATACCTCAACTGAACAGTGGGGTCCACTCCCGCGGGGCCGAACAGGATTACGGAGGACGTGAAATTGCTGGTCCCTGACCGAGTACCGAAGTACCAATCGGACAGGACTGCAGATCCACGACTGAATCCCCAACAGATTAGCAAGCATCACCGGCACGACGACAACTCCCGTGATCCGATGCAAACGTTGAGCAGTCACCAAGACAGAGCTGTCCTTGGGCGACTTACGAATCCGAAGAGTTGTCTAGAGCACATTGACCCGCACGCACCCGAAATACACGCGAGCGAGTACGCCACGGGACAGTTTGAAAGAACTGAGTGATCGCGAACCGATATATCGTGGGAACAATTTTTCCAGTATGGTAAGCGAGGGCATCAAGAGAGACGAGATCTTTATTTGTCGTTCCAAGATAGATAAGTATCTTTGTACAGAATGAGCTTACAATGTACATAACATAGGTATCTATCTTATGATTAATTAAAGCTAATACGCTCGCATCCCACGGTGTCCTGCGATGTCCCACGATGTCCCACGTTGCCCCCGCGGGGGGGTATTAGTCCAGTTTAGATCACCAAAACTATTTTGGGTGATCAAGACCAGACTATATTCAAGTAGTTTTTAGCTTGATATCGTTTTCGAATAATAATACTAATATTCGAAATAGTACTTGGTGTATTATTATTTGGAAAACGATACCAATTACCGGGACCCACCACGAGGAGGTAACTACGCTCGGGTCCCATTTACATATGAGTTTTTACGCATTGGAAGCAGAGATGTAAAATTATTTTATAATAAAGCGACATTGTAGCGGCGGCATTGTTTTGTCCGGAGTTTATTTGTTTTTAAATTACTTGTAATCTAACGGTTTTGGTACTCCGAGGCAAAACAACAACACTATTTGAAATGTCCTATGACTCATGTGCAGCTACAGATAAGATGTCGTTGCCTTCGGCTAAACTACACTTGCTTCCTTGATTCCATGAATATGGTGTTGTTTCCTTGGTTTTTAGCAGACATGGAAAATTACATCTTAAAATTACACTCTGCGTTACCACTGCTTTTATACAAAATAGTGAAATGAGAAATTAAGTACTGTATTTAAAATTAAAAAATAATGCTATATAGAAATAAAATAGCAATCCAGGGACCTGAAAGATTTCGTTAATAAAATAATACAATATAAATCATTAATTCACTCACATTGATGGTACTGATTTAAATCAATGAATGTAGAGTTGCTTCCGATTAATGGTACAACTGTTATAAATTAAGAGCACAATTACTTTGAATTAATGGGAGAATATGGTTATAAATTATTGGTATAGTTGTTAAGAATTAATGGAGGAATTGTTTTAGATTAATGGCTTAAATATTATAAATTAATGGCTTAGATGATATAAATTAATAGTTTAAATATTGTAAATTAGTGGCTTAGATGTTGTAAATTAATAGCTTAAATGTTATAATTTAATGGCTTAGATGATATAAATTAATAGTTTAAATGTTATAAATTATTGGCAAAATGTATAAAATAACAGTTCAAAAGTTAGAAATTAATGGCTTAAATGTTATAAATTAATAGCTTAAATGTTATAAATTAATGGCTTAAATGTATAAAATAACACATTAAATGCTGTAAATTAATGGTTTAAATGTTATAAGTTAACAGTTTAAATGTTATAAATTAATTGCTTGAATGTTATAATTTAATGGCTTAGATGATATAAATTAATAGTTTAAATGTTATAAATTAATGGCTAAATGTATAAAATAACAGTTCAAAAGTTAGAAATTAATGGCTTAAATGTTATAAATTAATAGCATAAATGTTATAAATTAATAGTTTAGACGTTATAAATTAATTCCTTAAATGTTATAAATTAATGGCTTGAATGTTATAAATTAATAGCTTAAGTGTTGTAAATTAATGGTTTAGACGTTATAAATTACTAGTTACAATGTTGTTGTTTGATATTTTTTCTTTCTTACCTGATATTTATGTTCTTCTTCGATGTTCACTCTCCGGAATTTCAGGCACAAAAGAGCTCGCGCGCGACTTCCGTGTTCCTTATATAACTTAACAAGGCGTCGGTTTGTTAATCAAGCGGTAACGATTTTTTGACATAGCAGGAGACGGTTTTTCCATTGTAACAAAATCAAATTGAACGATTTCTTAATTTTTATCGTAAATTGGCATCTTTTACGATTTAATACGATATCCATTTTTATCATTTTAATAGTTTCTACAAACTAAGACTATATTCACACCTACATGATACTAGTTTTCGAGTATCGATTAGTTTGGACAAAAAGGGAAAAGAGCCTAAGGGCAGTCGATGACGTTACTGTGAAATAAGTTAAGCTATTAAATAATCAGACAGCTAAAATTCATATTAAGCGTTATATTATATTATCGATATTCGTTCATTTACTCGTGCCAATTAAAAAATAAAACGTTCTTTTTTCTTGAGTAACACCTACATCACTGTTTGCGATATTTAAGATTCTTATTTAATGCTTATTTAGAAGTCAAGTACCTTTTTAATTCTTCACAAGTTAAACGATTAAATTTACTCGTTATAGTTGTAACATAAAATGGCTTTATTTCTTCAATACCGCCTGCATCGCTGTACGTGATACAGTTATTAATTATGTAGCAAATAATATGATCTAATTGGCTGTAATCGCGGTTACGTATTTCTTCGTTAAATCTATCGATGTATTGGGCTATTAGCGCGAGACTTACTGATTCCTCGAGGAATGGTTTGATTCTTATAAATTAATGTTTTAAATGTGCCAATTAATGTTTCAATTGTTATAAATTAATAGTTTAATCGTTGTTAATTATTTGCTTAAATGTTATGAATTAATAGCTTAAGTGTTATAAATTAATAGTTTGAATGTTAGGAATTAATGGTATAAATGTAAATATTAATAGCTTAAATGTTATGAATTTGTGACTTATTGTTGTAAATTCATGACGTAAATGTTGTAAATTAATGGCTTAAATGTTATAAATTAATAGTGCAGTCCAGTGTAGATCATCCAAAATGATCTTAGGGGCTTTTGGTGATCCAAACTGGACTGTTGCGTAGTTCTTGGCTTGGTATCGCTTTCCAAAGATTAATCGACTGATTAATTTTTGGAAAACGATGCCAATTACCAGGTCTCACCACGAGGAGGTGACTACGCACGAGACCCGCCCATGGGTTATTTAACACTACACATCGATCTCGACATTCAACCTATTGGCAGAATGTCCAGTTTTGACACTACTTGACCATGGGCCTGCGTAAAGAAATAGTTGTTTCGTAGTCTAACTGCGAAACACATATCTCCAACGCAGCGCTAACATGAATCTTTACAAACGTAGAACAAGGCATACGTAACGCATCATCTATCTCCCACACAACGATTACATCGATCAGTACAAATAAACAATAATTCGCATCCCTACTGGCAACATTCGGTATCAAAGACACATTTATCTAACTTGGAGCGAAAAGAAGAAGATGAAGCTACTGACACTGTCCCGAAACGGACGAGATCGCGATCTCTCGAAAGAACTAACAAACCTACGCGACGTACCTCCGTACACGAGATAACCTCGAGGTTCAACGGAAAGCCCAAGAATTGGCCGTAACTCGATTCCTGTTTCGCCGTTCGAAACTTACACGAGTCGCGGTCGATGGCGCCGACAGATGATGCCAGTGATCCACTAGTAATTCAGCCATGGATCCAGCACATAGGCCAGCAACTTGACACACTCCAACTGAACAAGTGGACCCCGGGGAGGGACCGCTGAACAGTATTACGAAGGCAAGAGGCCCCAACTGAACAGTGGGGTCCACTCACAGGGAGGGACCGCTGAACAGGATTACCAAGGCACGAAGCCCCAACTGAACAGTGGGGTCCACTCACGGGGAGGGACCGCTGAACAGGATTACGAAGGCAATACCTCAACTGAACAGTGGGGTCCACTCCCGCGGGGCCGAACAGGATTACGGAGGACGTGAAATTGCTGGTCCCTGACCGAGTACCGAAGTACCAATCGGACAGGACTGCAGATCCACGACTGAATCCCCAACAGATTAGCAAGCATCACCGGCACGACGACAACTCCCGTGATCCGATGCAAACGTTGAGCAGTCACCAAGACAGAGCTGTCCTTGGGCGACTTACGAATCCGAAGAGTTGTCTAGAGCACATTGACCCGCACGCACCCGAAATACACGCGAGCGAGTACGCCACGGGACAGTTTGAAAGAACTGAGTGATCGCGAACCGATATATCGTGGGAACAATTTTTCCAGTATGGTAAGCGAGGGCATCAAGAGAGACGAGATCTTTATTTGTCGTTCCAAGATAGATAAGTATCTTTGTACAGAATGAGCTTACAATGTACATAACATAGGTATCTATCTTATGATTAATTAAAGCTAATACGCTCGCATCCCACGGTGTCCTGCGATGTCCCACGATGTCCCACGTTGCCCCCGCGGGGGGGTATTAGTCCAGTTTAGATCACCAAAACTATTTTGGGTGATCAAGACCAGACTATATTCAAGTAGTTTTTAGCTTGATATCGTTTTCGAATAATAATACTAATATTCGAAATAGTACTTGGTGTATTATTATTTGGAAAACGATACCAATTACCGGGACCCACCACGAGGAGGTAACTACGCTCGGGTCCCATTTACATATGAGTTTTTACGCATTGGAAGCAGAGATGTAAAATTATTTTATAATAAAGCGACATTGTAGCGGCGGCATTGTTTTGTCCGGAGTTTATTTGTTTTTAAATTACTTGTAATCTAACGGTTTTGGTACTCCGAGGCAAAACAACAACACTATTTGAAATGTCCTATGACTCATGTGCAGCTACAGATAAGATGTCGTTGCCTTCGGCTAAACTACACTTGCTTCCTTGATTCCATGAATATGGTGTTGTTTCCTTGGTTTTTAGCAGACATGGAAAATTACATCTTAAAATTACACTCTGCGTTACCACTGCTTTTATACAAAATAGTGAAATGAGAAATTAAGTACTGTATTTAAAATTAAAAAATAATGCTATATAGAAATAAAATAGCAATCCAGGGACCTGAAAGATTTCGTTAATAAAATAATACAATATAAATCATTAATTCACTCACATTGATGGTACTGATTTAAATCAATGAATGTAGAGTTGCTTCCGATTAATGGTACAACTGTTATAAATTAAGAGCACAATTACTTTGAATTAATGGGAGAATATGGTTATAAATTATTGGTATAGTTGTTAAGAATTAATGGAGGAATTGTTTAAGATTAATGGCTTAAATATTATAAATTAATGGCTTAGATGATATAAATTAATAGTTTAAATATTGTAAATTAGTGGCTTAGATGTTGTAAATTAATAGCTTAAATGTTATAATTTAATGGCTTAGATGATATAAATTAATAGTTTAAATGTTATAAATTATTGGCAAAATGTATAAAATAACAGTTCAAAAGTTAGAAATTAATGGCTTAAATGTTATAAATTAATAGCTTAAATGTTATAAATTAATGGCTTAAATGTATAAAATAACACATTAAATGCTGTAAATTAATGGTTTAAATGTTATAAGTTAACAGTTTAAATGTTATAAATTAATTGCTTGAATGTTATAATTTAATGGCTTAGATGATATAAATTAATAGTTTAAATGTTATAAATTAATGGCTAAATGTATAAAATAACAGTTCAAAAGTTAGAAATTAATGGCTTAAATGTTATAAATTAATAGCATAAATGTTATAAATTAATAGTTTAGACGTTATAAATTAATTCCTTAAATGTTATAAATTAATGGCTTGAATGTTATAAATTAATAGCTTAAGTGTTGTAAATTAATGGTTTAGACGTTATAAATTACTAGTTACAATGTTGTTGTTTGATATTTTTTCTTTCTTACCTGATATTTATGTTCTTCTTCGATGTTCACTCTCCGGAATTTCAGGCACAAAAGAGCTCGCGCGCGACTTCCGTGTTCCTTATATAACTTAACAAGGCGTCGGTTTGTTAATCAAGCGGTAACGATTTTTTGACATAGCAGGAGACGGTTTTTCCATTGTAACAAAATCAAATTGAACGATTTCTTAATTTTTATCGTAAATTGGCATCTTTTACGATTTAATACGATATCCATTTTTATCATTTTAATAGTTTCTACAAACTAAGACTATATTCACACCTACATGATACTAGTTTTCGAGTATCGATTAGTTTGGACAAAAAGGGAAAAGAGCCTAAGGGCAGTCGATGACGTTACTGTGAAATAAGTTAAGCTATTAAATAATCAGACAGCTAAAATTCATATTAAGCGTTATATTATATTATCGATATTCGTTCATTTACTCGTGCCAATTAAAAAATAAAACGTTCTTTTTTCTTGAGTAACACCTACATCACTGTTTGCGATATTTAAGATTCTTATTTAATGCTTATTTAGAAGTCAAGTACCTTTTTAATTCTTCACAAGTTAAACGATTAAATTTACTCGTTATAGTTGTAACATAAAATGGCTTTATTTCTTCAATACCGCCTGCATCGCTGTACGTGATACAGTTATTAATTATGTAGCAAATAATATGATCTAATTGGTTGTAATCGCGGTTACGTATTTCTTCGTTAAATCTATCGATGTATTGGGCTATTAGCGCGAGACTTACTGATTCCTCGAGGAATGGTTTGATTCTTATAAATTAATGTTTTAAATGTGCCAATTAATGTTTCAATTGTTATAAATTAATAGTTTAATCGTTGTTAATTATTTGCTTAAATGTTATGAATTAATAGCTTAAGTGTTATAAATTAATAGTTTGAATGTTAGGAATTAATGGTATAAATGTAAATATTAATAGCTTAAATGTTATGAATTTGTGACTTATTGTTGTAAATTCATGACGTAAATGTTGTAAATTAATGGCTTAAATGTTATAAATTAATAGTGCAGTCCAGTGTAGATCATCCAAAATGATCTTAGGGGCTTTTGGTGATCCAAACTGGACTGTTGCGTAGTTCTTGGCTTGGTATCGCTTTCCAAAGATTAATCGACTGATTAATTTTTGGAAAACGATGCCAATTACCAGGTCTCACCACGAGGAGGTGACTACGCACGAGACCCGCCCATGGGTTATTTAACACTACACATCGATCTCGACATTCAACCTATTGGCAGAATGTCCAGTTTTGACACTACTTGACCATGGGCCTGCGTAAAGAAATAGTTGTTTCGTAGTCTAACTGCGAAACACATATCTCCAACGCAGCGCTAACATGAATCTTTACAAACGTAGAACAAGGCATACGTAACGCATCATCTATCTCCCACACAACGATTACATCGATCAGTACAAATAAACAATAATTCGCATCCCTACTGGCAACATTCGGTATCAAAGACACATTTATCTAACTTGGAGCGAAAAGAAGAAGATGAAGCTACTGACACTGTCCCGAAACGGACGAGATCGCGATCTCTCGAAAGAACTAACAAACCTACGCGACGTACCCCCGTACACGAGATAACCTCGAGGTTCAACGGAAAGCCCAAGAATTGGCCGTAACTCGATTCCTGTTTCGCCGTTCGAAACTTACACGAGTCGCGCTCGATGGCGCCGACAGATGATGCCAGTGATCCACTAGTAATTCAGCCGTGGATCCAGCACATAGGCCAGCAACTTGACACACTCCAACTGAACAAGTGGACCCCGGGGAGGGACCGCTGAACAGGATTACGAAGGCAAGAGGCCCCAACTGAACAGTGGGGTCCACTCACAGGGAGGGACCGCTGAACAGGATTACCAAGGCACGAGGCCCAAACTGAACAGTGGGGTCCACTCACGGGGAGGGACCGCTGAACAGGATTACGAAGGCAATACCTCAACTGAACAGTCGGGTCCACTCCCGCGGGGCCGAACAGGATTACGGAGGACGTGAAATTGCTGGTCCCTGACCGAGTACCCAAGTAACAATCGGACAGGACTGCAGATCCACGAGGGAATCCCCAACAGATTAGCAAGCATCACCGGCACGACGACAACTCCCGTGATCCGATGCAAACGTTGAGCAGTCACCAAGACAGAGCTGTCCTTGGGCGACTTACGAATCCGAAGAGTTGTCTAGAGCACATTGACCCGCACGCACCCGAAATACACGCGAGCGAGTACGCCACGCGACAGTTTGAAAGAACTGAGTGATCGCGAACCGATATATCGTGGGAACAATTTTTCCAGTATGGTAAGCGAGGGGATCAAGAGAGACGAGATCTTTATTTGTCGTTCCAAGAAAGATAAGTATGTTTGTACAGAATGAGCTTACAATGTACATAACATAGGTATCTATCTTATGATTAATTAAAGCTAATACGCTCGCATCCCACGGTGTCCTGCGATGTCCCACGATGTCCCACGTTGCCCTCGCGGGGGGGTATTAGTCCAGTTGAGATCACCAAAACTATTTTGGGTGATCAAGACCAGACTATATTCAAGTAGTTTTTAGCTTGATATCGTTTTCGAATAATAATACTAATATTCGAAATAGTACTTGGTGTATTATTATTTGGAAAACGATACCAATTACCGGGACCCACCACGAGGAGGTAACTACGCTCGGGTCCCATTTACATATGAGTTTTTACGCATTGGAAGCAGAGATGTAAAATTATTTTATAATAAAGCGACATTGTAGCGGCGGCATTGTTTTGTCCGGAGTTTATTTGTTTTTAAATTACTTGTAATCTAACGGTTTTGGTACTCCGAGGCAAAACAACAACACTATTTGAAATGTCCTATGACTCATGTGCAGCTACAGATAAGATGTCGTTGCCTTCGGTTAAACTACACTTGCTTCCTTGATTCCATGAATATGGTGTTGTTTCCTTGGTTTTTAGCAGACATGGATAATTACATCTTAAAATTACACTCTGCGTTACCACTGCTTTTATACAAAATAGTGAAATTGGAAATTAAGTACTGTATTTAAAATTAAAAAATAATGCTATATAGAAATAAAATAGCAATCCAGGGACCTGAAAGATTTCGTTAATAAAATAATACAATATAAATCATTAATTCACTCACATTGATGGTACTGATTTAAATCAATGAATGTAGAGTTGCTTCCGATTAATGGTACAACTGTTACAAATTAAGAGCACAATTACTTTGAATTAATGGGAGAATATGGTTATAAATTATTGGTATAGTTGTTAAGAATTAATGGAGGAATTGTTTTAGATTAATGGCTTAAATATTATAAATTAATGGCTTAGATGATATAAATTAATAGTTTAAATATTGTAAATTAGTGGCTTAGATGTTTTAAATTAATAGCTTAAATGTTATAATTTAATGGCTTAGATGATATAAATTAATAGTTTAAATGTTATAAATTAATGGCTAAATGTATAAGATAACAGTTCAAAAGTTAGAAATTAATAGTTTAAATGTTATAAATCAATTGCTTAAATGTTATAAATTAATGGCTTAAATGTATAAAATACCACTTTAAATGCTGTAAATTAATGGTTTAAAATTTATAAATTAACAGTTTAAATGTTATAAATTAATAGCTTGAATGTTATAATTTAATGGCTTAGATGATATAAATTAATAGTTTAAATGTTATAAATTAATGGCTAAATGTATAAAATAACAGTTCAAAAGTTAGAAATTAATGGCTTAAATGTTATAAATTAATAGCATAAATGTTATAAATTAATAGTTTAGACGTTATAAATTAATTCCTTAAATGTTATAAATTAATGGCTTGAATGTTATAAATGAATAGCTTAAGTGTTGTAAATTAATGGTTTAGACGTTATAAATTACTAGTTACAATGTTGTTGTTTGATATTTTTTCTTACTTACCTGATATTTATGTTCTTCTTCGATGTTCACTCTCCGGAATTTCAGGCACAAAAGAGCTCGCGCGCGACTTCCGTGTTCCTTATATAACTTAACAAGGCGTCGGTTTGTTAATCAAACGGTAACGATTTTTTGACATAGCAGGAGACGGTTTTTCCATTGTAACAAAATCAAATTGAACGATTTCTTAATTTTTATCGAAAATTGGCATCTTTTACGAATTAATACGATATCCATTTTTATCATTTTAATAGTTTCTACAAACTAAGACTAAATTCACACCTGCATGATACTAGTTTTCGAGTATCGATTAGTTTGGACAAAAAGGGAAAAGAGCCTAAGGGCAGTCGATGACGTTAATGTGAAATAAGTTAAGCTATTAAATAATCAGACAGATAAAATTCATATTAAGCGTTATATTGTATTATCGATATTCGTTCATTTACTCGTGCTAATTAAAAAATAAAACGTTCTTTTTTCTTGAGTAACACCTACATCACTGTTTGCGATATTTAAGATTCTTATTTAATGCTTATTTAGAAGTCAGGTACCTTTTTAATTCTTCACAAGTTAAACGATTAAATTTACTCGTTATAGTTGTAACATAAAATGGCTTTATTTCTTCAATACCGCCTGCATCGCTGTACGTGATACAGTTATTAATTATGTAGCAAATAATATGATCTAATTGGTTGTAATCGCGGTTACGTATTTCTTCGTTAAATCTATCGATGTATTGGGCTATTAGCGCGAGACTTACTGATTCCTCGAGGAATGGTTTGATTCTTATAAATTAATGTTTTAAATGTGCCCATTATTGTTTCAATTGTTATAAATTAATAGTTTAATCGTTGTTAATTATTTGCTTAAATGTTATAAATTAATAGCTTAAGTGTTATAAATTAATAGTTTGAGTGTTAGGAATTAATGGTATAAATGTAAAAATTAATAGCTTAAATGTTATGAATTTGTGACTTATTGTTGTAAATTCATGACGTAAATATTGTAAATTAATGGCTTAAATGTTATAAATTAATAGTGCAGACCAGTGTAGATCATCCAAAATGATCTTAGGAGCTTTTGGTGATCCAAACTGGACTGTTGCGTAGTTCTTGGCTTGGTATCGTTTTCCAAAGATTAATCGACTGATTAATTTTTGGAAAACGATGCCAATTACCAGGTCTCACCACGAGGAGGTGACTACGCACGAGACCCGCCCATGGGTTATTTAACACTACACATCGATCTCGACATTCAACCTATTGGCAGAATGTCCAGTTTTGACACTACTTGACCATGGGCCTGCGTAAAGAAATAGTTGTTTCGTAGTCTAACTGCGAAACACATATCTCCAACGCAGCGCTAACATGAATCTTTACAAACGTAGAACAAGGCATACGTAACGCATCATCTATCTCCCACACAACGATTACATCGATCAGTACAAATAAACAATAATTCGCATCCCTACTGGCAACATTCGGTATCAAAGACACATTTATCTAACTTGGAGCGAAAAGAAGAAGATGAAGCTAGTGACACTGTCCCGAAACGGACGAGATCGCGATCTCTCGAAAGAACTAACAAACCTACGAAACGTACCCCCGTACACGAGATAACCCCGAGGTTCAACGGAAAGCCCAAGAATTGGCCGTAACTCGATTCCTGTTTCGCCGTTCGAAACTTACACGAGTCGCGGTCGATGGCGCCGACAGATGATGCCAGTGATCCACTAGTAATTCAGCCGTGGATCCAGCACATAGGCCAGCAACTTGACACACTCCAACTGAACAAGTGGAACCCGGGGAGGGACCGCTGAACAGGATTACGAAGGCAAGAGGCCCCAACTGAACAGTGGGGTCCACTCACAGGGAGGGACCGCTGAACAGGATTACCAAGGCACGAGGCCCCAACTGAACAGTGGGGTCCACTCACGGGGAGGGACCGCTGAACAGGATTACGAAGGCAATACCTCAACTGAACAGTGGGGTCCACTCCCGCGGGGCCGAACAGGATTACGGAGGACGTGAAATTGCTGGTCCCTGACCGAGTACCGAAGTACCAATCGGACAGGACTGCAGATCCACGACTGAATCCCCAACAGATTAGCAAGCATCACCGGCACGACGACAACTCCCGTGATCCGATGCAAACGTTGAGCAGTCACCAAGACAGAGCTGTCCTTGGGCGACTTACGAATCCGAAGAGTTGTCTAGAGCACATTGACCCGCACGCACCCGAAATACACGCGAGCGAGTACGCCACGCGACAGTTTGAAAGAACTGAGTGATCGCGAACCGATATATCGTGGGAACAATTTTTCCAGTATGGTAAGCGAGGGGATCAAGAGAGACGAGATCTTTATTTGTCGTTCCAAGATAGATAAGTATCTTTGTACAGAATGAGCTTACAATGTACATAACATAGGTATCTATCTTATGATTAATTAAAGCTAATACGCTCGCATCCCACGGTGTCCTGCGATGTCCCACGATGTCCCACGTTGCCCCCGCGGGGGGGTATTAGTCCAGTTTAGATCACCAAAACTAGTTTGGGTGATCAAGACCAGACTATATTCAAGTAGTTTTTAGCTTGATATCGTTTTCGAATAATAATACTAATTTTCGAAATAGTACTTGGTGTATTATTATTTGGAAAACGATACCAATTACCGGGACCCACCACGAGGAGGTAACTACGCTCGGGTCCCATTTACATATGAGCTTTACGCATTGGCAGCAGAGATTGTTATTTCGACCAATCGCGGGGAGACGCAATCGCGAGGAGAGACGTCAACGGGAGTCGTAAATTCCCGTTACGATTATACTAATCGACATCACGAGTTGATCGATCCCCTGATTTCCGTTAAGATAATAGGGGTGATTAAGTTTATATAACACTGTGATTCACAGAATTATAAAATATATATTTCCAACACTTAAACTACACTGTTGAGTAGATACAAATCGTCGATAACACCTTGTCGCACGAATATGAGATAGATATGACTAATAGAGCAAGGCTCGTACAATCGAATTTCGTATGTTAGTGGACGTAGCACTAGAGGATACTTGATAGACACTAGATTTTGATGTTAGAATTCGACGTTGTCGTATGTAGAAGAAGTAAGTTGACTTGACCCTCCTGATGTAGCAGGAGAAGTCTGCGACTTGACTCTCCGAGAGTCGTAGGAGAAGTGACGAGTAGGAAACCTCCGACCAACGTGGTTCGTGAGTGACCTTGTGCATGGGAAAACCCAGCCTGTTCTATTAGACAGATGTTCGATTTTTCCTAATGGGCGCGTACCCGCTTTCTCCGTGTTTTTAATTGCGCCTAATAAACCCAAGGACGTCTCTAAAAACCAGATGTGCGTCGCAAATATTTCTAGCCTTAAGAAAGCTTTCAGGACGACGGATGGAATGCAGATACATGTGTACACAATGCAAGAGAAAGTTATGGTTGGTCCTCAGGTTTATTGAGGGTCGAAATGACGTTACGCAGGCCGTCGGCTGGCCGGTCGCGAGAGCTGCAGCGCAGATGTTTTAGGCGACGTAACAGAGATGTAAAATTATTTTATAATAAAGCGACATTGTAGCGGCGGCATTGTTTTGTCCGGAGTTTATTTGTTTTTAAATTACTTGTAATCTAACGGTTTTGGTACTCCGAGGCAAAACAACAACACTATTTGAAATGTCCTATGACTCATGTGCAGCTACAGATAAGATGTCGTTGCCTTCGGTTAAACTACACTTGCTTCCTTGATTCCATGAATATGGTGTTGTTTCCTTGGTTTTTAGCAGACATGGAAAATTACATCTTAAAATTACACTCTGCGTTACCACTGCTTTTATACAAAATAGTGAAATGAGAAATTAAGTACTGTATTTAAAATTAAAAAATAATGCTATATAGAAATAAAATAGCAATCCAGGGACCTGAAAGATTTCGTTAATAAAATAATACAATATAAATCATTAATTCACTCACATTGATGGTACTGATTTAAATCAATGAATGTAGAGTTGCTTCCGATTAATGGTACAACTGTTATAAATTAAGAGAACAATTACTTTGAATTAATGGGAGAATATGGTTATAAATTATTGGTATAGTTGTTAAGAATTAATGGAGGAATTGTTTTAGATTAATGGCTTAAATATTATAAATTAATGGCTTAGATGATATAAATTAATAGTTTAAATATTGTAAATTAGTGGCTTAGATGTTGTAAATTAATAGCTTAAATGTTATAATTTAATGGCTTAGATGATATAAATTAATAGTTTAAATGTTATAAATTAATGGCTAAATGTATAAGATAACAGTTCAAAAGTTAGAAATTAATAGTTTAAATGTTATAAATCAATTGCTTAAATGTTATAAATTAATGGCTTAAATGTATAAAATACCACTTTAAATGCTGTAAATTAATGGTTTAAAATTTATAAATTAACAGTTTAAATGTTATAAATTAATAGCTTGAATGTTATAATTTAATGGCTTAGATGATATAAATTAATAGTTTAAATGTTATAAATTAATGGCTAAATGTATAAAATAACAGTTCAAAAGTTAGAAATTAATGGCTTAAATGTTATAAATTAATAGCATAAATGTTATAAATTAATAGTTTAGACGTTATAAATTAATTCCTTAAATGTTATAAATTAATGGCTTGAATGTTATAAATGAATAGCTTAAGTGTTGTAAATTAATGGTTTAGACGTTATAAATTACTAGTTACAATGTTGTTGTTTGATATTTTTTCTTACTTACCTGATATTTATGTTCTTCTTCGATGTTCACTCTCCGGAATTTCAGGCACAAAAGAGCTCGCGCGCGACTTCCGTGTTCCTTATATAACTTAACAAGGCGTCGGTTTGTTAATCAAACGGTAACGATTTTTTGACATAGCAGGAGACGGTTTTTCCATTGTAACAAAATCAAATTGAACGATTTCTTAATTTTTATCGAAAATTGGCATCTTTTACGAATTAATACGATATCCATTTTTATCATTTTAATAGTTTCTACAAACTAAGACTAAATTCACACCTACGTGATACTAGTTTTCGAGTATCGATTAGTTTGGACAAAAAGGGAAAAGAGCCTAAGGGCAGTCGATGACGTTACTGTGAAATAAGTTAAGCTATTAAATAATCAGACAGATAAAATTCATATTAAGCGTTATATTGTATTATCGATATTCGTTCATTTACTCGTGCTAATTAAAAAATAAAACGTTCTTTTTTCTTGAGTAACACCTACATCACTGTTTGCGATATTTAAGATTCTTATTTAATGCTTATTTAGAAGTCAGGTACCTTTTTAATTCTTCACAAGTTAAACGATTAAATTTACTCGTTATAGTTGTAACATAAAATGGCTTTATTTCTTCAATACCGCCTGCATCGCTGTACGTGATACAGTTATTAATTATGTAGCAAATAATATGATCTAATTGGTAGTAATCGCGGTTACGTATTTCTTCGTTAAATCTATCGATGTATTGGGCTATTAGCGCGAGACTTACTGATTCCTCGAGGAATGGTTTGATTCTTATAAATTAATGTTTTAAATGTGCCCATTATTGTTTCAATTGTTATAAATTAATAGTTTAATCGTTGTTAATTATTTGCTTAAATGTTATAAATTAATAGCTTAAGTGTTATAAATTAATAGTTTGAGTGTTAGGAATTAATGGTATAAATGTAAAAATTAATAGCTTAAATGTTATGAATTTGTGACTTATTGTTGTAAATTCATGACGTAAATATTGTAAATTAATGGCTTAAATGTTATAAATTAATAGTGCAGTCCAGTGTAGATCATCCAAAATGATCTTAGGGGCTTTTGTTGATCCAAACTGGACTGTTGCGTAGTTCTTGGCTTGGTATCGTTTTCCAAAGATTAATCGACTGATTAATTTTTGGAAAACGATGCCAATTACCAGGTCTCACCACGAGGAGGTGACTACGCACGAGACCCGCCCATGGGTTATTTAACACTACACATCGATCTCGACATTCAACCTATTGGCAGAATGTCCAGTTTTGACACTACTTGACCATGGGCCTGCGTAAAGAAATAGTTGTTTCGTAGTCTAACTGCGAAACACATATCTCCAACGCAGCGCTAACATGAATCTTTACAAACGTAGAACAAGGCATACGTAACGCATCATCTATCTCCCACACAACGATTACATCGATCAGTACAAATAAACAATAATTCGCATCCCTACTGGCAACATTCGGTATCAAAGACACATTTATCTAACTTGGAGCGAAAAGAAGAAGATGAAGCTAGTGACACTGTCCCGAAACGGACGAGATCGCGATCTCTCGAAAGAACTAACAAACCTACGAAACGTACCCCCGTACACGAGATAACCCCGAGGTTCAACGGAAAGCCCAAGAATTGGCCGTAACTCGATTCCTGTTTCGCCGTTCGAAACTTACACGAGTCGCGGTCGATGGCGCCGACAGATGATGCCAGTGATCCACTAGTAATTCAGCCGTGGATCCAGCACATAGGCCAGCAACTTGACACACTCCAACTGAACAAGTGGAACCCGGGGAGGGACCGCTGAACAGGATTACGAAGGCAAGAGGCCCCAACTGAACAGTGGGGTCCACTCACAGGGAGGGACCGCTGAACAGGATTACCAAGGCACGAGGCCCCAACTGAACAGTGGGGTCCACTCACGGGGAGGGACCGCTGAACAGGATTACGAAGGCAATACCTCAACTGAACAGTGGGGTCCACTCCCGCGGGGCTGAACAGGATTACGGAGGACGTGAAATTGCTGGTCCCTGTCCGAGTACCGAAGTACCAATCGGACAGGACTGCAGATCCACGACTGAATCCCCAACAGATTAGCAAGCATCACCGGCACGACGACAACTCCCGTGATCCGATGCAAACGTTGAGCAGTCACCAAGACAGAGCTGTCCTTGGGCGACTTACGAATACGAAGAGTTGTCTAGAGCACATTGACCCGCACGCACCCGAAATACACGCGAGCGAGTACGCCACGCGACAGTTTGAAAGAACTGAGTGATCGCGAACCGATATATCGTGGGAACAATTTTTCTAGTATGGTAAGCGAGGGGATCAAGAGAGACGAGATCTTTATTTGTCGTTCCAAGATAGATAAGTATCTTTGTACAGAATGAGCTTACAATGTACATAACATAGGTATCTATCTTATGATTAATTAAAGCTAATACGCTCGCATCCCACGGTATCCTGCGATGTCCCACGATGTCCCACGTTGCCCCCGCGGGGGGTATTAGTCCAGTTTCGATCACCAAAACTATTTTGGGTGATCGTGACCAGACTATATTCAAGTAGTTTTTAGCTTGATATCGTTTTCGAATAATAATACTAATATTCGAAATAGTACTTGGTGTATTATTATTTGGAAAACGATACCAATTACCGGGACCCACCACGAGGAGGTAACTACGCTCGGGTCCCATTTACATATGAGTTTTTACGCATTGGAAGCAGAGATGTAAAATTATTTTATAATAAAGCGACATTGTAGCGGCGGCATTGTTTTGTCCGGAGTTTATTTGTTTTTAAATTTCTTGTAATCTAACGGTTTTGGTACTCCGAGGCAAAACAACAACACTATTTGAAATGTCCTATGACTCATGTGCAGCTACAGATAAGATGTCGTTGCCTTCGGTTAAACTACACTTGCTTCCTTGATTTCATGAATATGGTGTTGTTTCCTTGGTTTTTAGCAGACATGGAAAATTACATCTTAAAACTACACTCTGCGTTACCACTGCTTTTATACAAAATAGTGAAATGAGAAATTAAGTACTGTATTTAAAATTAAAAAATAATGCTATATAGAAATAAAATAGCAATCCAGGGACCTGAAAGATTTCGTTAATAAAATAATACAATATAAATCATTAATTCACTCACATTGATGGTACTGATTTAAATCAATGAGTGTAGAGTTGCTTCCGATTAATGGTACAACTGTTATAAATTAAGAGCACAATTACTTTGAATTAATGGAAGAATATGGTTATAAATTATTGGTATAGTTGTTAAGAATTAATGGAGGAATTGTTTTAGATTAATGGCTTAAATATTATAAATTAATTACTTAGATGATATAAATTAGTAGTTTAAATATTGTAAATTAGTGGCTTAGATGTTGTAAATTAATAGCTTAAATGTTATAATTTAATGGCTTAGATGATATAAATTAATAGTTTAAATGTTATAAATTAAAGGCTAAATGTATAAAATAACAGTTCAAAAGTTAGAAATTAATGGCTTAAATGTTATAAATTAATAGCTTAAATGTTATAAATTAATAGCTCAAATGTATAAAATAACACTTTAAATGTTGTAAATTAATGGCTTAGATGTTGTTAATTAATAGCTTAAATGTTATAAAATAATAGCTTAAATGTATAAAACAACAGTTTAAATGTTGTAAATTAGTGGCTCAGATGTTGTCAATTAATTGCTTAAATGTTAGAAATTAATGGCTTATATGTTAGAAATTAACAGTTTAAATGTTATAAATTAATAGCTTGAATGTTATAATTTAATGGCTTAGATGATATAAATTAATAGTTTAAATGTTATAAATTAATGGCTAAATGTATAAAATAACAGTTCAAAAGTTAGAAATTAATGGCTTAAATGTTAGAAATTAATAGTTTGAATGTTATAAATTAATTGCTTAAATGTTATAAGTTAATGGCATAAATGTATAAAATAACACTTTAAATGCTGTAAATTAATGGTTTAAATGTTATAAAGTAACAGTTTAAATGTTATAAATTAATAGCTTGAATGTTATAATTTAATGGCTTAGATGATATAAATTAATAGTTTAAATGTTATAAATTAATGGCTAAATGTATAAAATAACAGTTCAAAAGTTAGAAATTAATGGCTTAAATGTTATAAATTAATAGCATAAATGTTATAAATTAATAGTTTAGACGTTATAAATTAATTCCTTAAATGTTATAAATTAATGGCTTGAATGTTATAAATTAATAGCTTAAGTGTTGTAAATTAATGGTTTAGACGTTATAAATTACTAGTTACAATGTTGTTGTTTGATATTTTTTCTTACTTACCTGATATTTATGTTCTTCTTCGATGTTCACTCTCCGGAATTTCAGGCACAAAAGAGCTCGCGCGCGACCTCCGTGTTCCTTATATAACATAACAAGGCGTCGGTTTGTTAATCAAACGGTAACGATTTTTTGACATAGCAGGAGAAGGTTTTTCCATTGTAACAAAATCAAATTGAACGATTTCTTAATTTTTATCGGAAATTGACATCTTTTACGATTTAATACGATATCCATTTTTATCATTTTAATAGTTTCTACAAACTAAGACTAAATTCACACCTACATGATACTAGTTTTCGACTATCGATTAGTTTGGACAAAAAGGGAAAAGAGCCTAAGGGCAGTCGATGACGTTACTGTGAAATAAGTTAAGCTATTAAATAATCAGACAGATAAAATTCATATTAAGCGTTATATTATATTATCGATATTCGTTCATTTACTCGTGCTAATTAAAAAATAAAACGTTCTTTTTTCTTGAGTAACACCTACATCACTGTTTGCGATATTTAAGATTCTTATTTAATGCTTATTTAGAAGTCAGGTACCTTTTTAATTCTTCACAAGTTAAACGATTAAATTTACTGGTTATAGTTGTAACATAAAATGGCTTTATTTCTTCAATACCGTCTGCATCGCTGTACGTGATACAGTTATTAATTATGTAGCAAATAATATGATCTAATTGGCTGTAATCGCAGTTACGTATTTCTTCGTTAAATCTATCGATGTATTGGGCTATTAGCGCGAGACTTACTGATTCCCCGAGGAATGGTTTGATTCTTATAAATTAATGTTTTAAATGTGCCAATTAATGTTTCAATTGTTATAAATTAATAGTTTAATCGTTGTTAATTATTTGCTTAAATGTTATAAATTAATAGCTTAAGTGTTATAAATTAATAGTTTGAATGTTAGGAATTAATGGTATAAATGTAAAAATTAATAGCTTAAATTGTTACGTCGCCTAAAACATCTGCGCTGCATCTCTCGCGACCGACCAGCCGACGGCCTGCGTAACGTCATTTCGACCCTCAATAAACCTGAGGACCGACCATAACTCTCTCTTGCATTCTGTACACATGTATCCGCATTCCATCCGTCGTCCTGAAAGTTTTCTTAAGGCTAGAAATATTTGCGACGCACATCTGGTTTTTTAGAGAGGTCCTTGGGTTTATTAGGCGCAATCAAAAATGCGGAGAAAGCGGGTACGCGCCCATTAGGAAAAACCAAACATCTGTCTAACAGAACAGGCTGAGTTTTCCCATGTGCAAGGTCATTTATGAACCACGTTGGTAGGAGGACTCCGACTCACTCCTTCAGGTTTCAGCATGGGTCACAGCCAATCGACATCGCGGATCGTTGCCCTCACTTTTCCTGACGAACAACGTGAATAACGAATCCGCGTTCTTCATGCAAAGGGCACACCCACACCGAGCTTTCTTCCGTGCTAGCCTAAGGGCGACAATTAGTACAAAGAAAAACAACGTCGACGTGTAGCATCTAACTCTCCCGTCCACTAACATACGAAATTCGACTGTACGAACTTTGCTCTATTATTCGTGTCTATCTCATATTCGTGCGACAAGTTGTTACTGACGATTTGTATCTACTCAACAGTGTAGTTTAAGTGTTGGAAATATATATTTTATAATTCTGTGAATCACAGTGTTATATAAACTTAATCACCCCTATTATCTTAACGGAAATCAGGGGATCGATCAACTCGTGGTGTCGATTAATATAATCGTAACGGGAATTTACGACTCCCGTTGACGTCTCTCCTCGCGATTGCGTCTCCCCGCGATTGGCCGAATTTACATGGTCCTTCGAGCCGGATTTTGCGCCATTAAAAAGTGCATTGACCCGTGACTATACAGTGTCGCGTGAAATCCACATTCCAACGACTTAAGCAACTAACCAAAGGAGCTGCCCTCGGAAAGGAACTCCTTCATCGCTCAGCACATACGCGAGCCCACACCGCACTGTAACGAGTAGCTACCGATTCCTAGATCAACGTCCATTTGATTAAGGTAAGCCCATTCCGATTATTAAATTCAAATATGGCTCAAGCTGAATCGATCAGCACGTTGCGGCGTAGACGAAGTGCCTTAGTCAGCCGATTTGCAACCACGAAGCGTCAACTCGAGGAATATGAAGAGTCTGAACGGGTAGACAAAAACTATCTAACAGCTTGCCGTAATTCGTTCGACGAAAATTGGCGAAAAATCTGCGCGGTGCAAGAGGAATTAGAAGTGTTAGATGAGGGGGAAATAGCTCGTGCAGATTCTTTATTGCGAGAGCATCATAGGATTGACGTACAGATCATGGACCTCTTCGACCGACTACCATCAGTAACCCCTTCGCCAACAAAGACCCGCGATCCATGCGTGAAACCGGAGACGAGACCAATCACTTTGCCAGAGGTCCGTTTACCTCAATTCGACGGTGCCCTCGAGAACTGGACCTATTTCTACGACACGTTCTTATCCACAGTGGATCGCAATGAGAACTTAACTAACGTCCAAAGGTTTCAACATCTACGCTCCTCTGTAACTGGACGGGCCGCACGGAGCATACAATCCTTAGAACTCACAGAGGCCAACTATCCCATCGCGCTCAACACACTGAAGGAGAAATTTAATTGTGCCCTCCGGATCTGTATGCGTCATTGGGAATTACTGCGCAGTTATCCCGAAATAAAAAGGGAAACTCCAGAAGCCATTGAAGATTTGCTGGAAACCGTCAGCGTAAATTTGAAAGCGCTCGAAAAATTAGGGCAGCCTGTAACATCAGATATAGTGATTATCGAGTTGCTTGCATCGAAATTACCTTCGTCCAGCATGCGTAAATGGCAGCGCACGTTGCCAAACCAAGACGTGCCTTCCTATCAACATCTGATGGAATTTCTGAAAACACGGGCAAACGGTAATCAACTCCTTTCTAAATCAAAGGAAACGAAAGGATCAACCCACAAAAAACATCGTCATCGACAAAACGTACCGCGCGGCCGAACCTTTGCCACAACCAGCAAGACATTAGTGTGCCCGACCTGCAGCGGACCCCACGTACTCAGACATTGTAAGGTCTTCAAAGCCAAATCGGCGGTAGAACGCTTTCAAATCGTAAAAGGGGCAGCGTTATGTATAAACTGCCTAGGCAGCGGACATTCGCTGACACAGTGCACAGCGGGTTCGTGTCATATCTGCGGGCAACGACACAACACCTACCTACACCGAGAGCAAACGCAGATAATTCCACGTTCGTCGAGTAGTCAGTCATCTAGCAATCGGTCGTCCAGCAGTCGGTCGTCTAGCGGTCGGTCATCGAGCGGTCGGTCCTCGAGCGGTCGGTCATCGAGCGGTCGGTCGTCGAGCGGTCGGTCGTCGCGCAGTCGTTCATCGAGCGGTCGGTCGCCGGGCAGTCGTTCATCGCATAAACGATCTAAGAGACAATCCCCCCCGGGATCATCGAAGTCACGTTCGTATCATAAGTCCAGACGGACAACCGAATCATCCCGGAAGCATACATATTCGGCTCCTAAAGACTCGAAAGTTCCTGAGTCAAGCTCCCCACGGACCAAGGGCACCGCCATACACACCTTATCCAAGTCCCAACCCGAGCTAAACTGACTAGCTCAACAAACTACAAAAGGGTGGACCGAATGGGAAAATACATCTCCAAACGGCATACTACATCACGATCTACTGGTCACAGCACAGATCGATGTGCTAGACAAAAGGGCCTCACCAATCCGAGCCAGAGCATTGCTAGATACCGGATCTAGTATGAATTTCATGAGTGAGAAGTTCGCAAAATCCCTCGGTATGAAACGAAGGAGATGTTCAGTCCCAATCGGCACCCTCGATGATTTGACGACAATTGCCAAGAGCCAGATCACGGCCACCATTGTTTCTATGGATGGCAAATATAAACGCATAGTAACGTTCTTAGTAATCCCAATAATATCGGCAGTCGTTCCAGATCAACCAATCGATAGGTCCGTCATCCAGCTACCCAAAAATATAAAATTAGCCGACCCAGCATTTCATCGACCAGGCCCGATCGACATATTATTGAGTTCGGGACCAACCTTAGCATCCTTTTGTGTCGGACAGATCAAACTATCCCAATCCACCGATACGGAGCTGTGTTTGCAAAAGACTCGATTCGGTTGGGTTATCGGGGGGAGCCCGCCAGCTCGCGCGGGGATCCATTCCTTTCACGTCACCACCACCGACCTACAAGCGGATCTCGCACGTTTTTGGGAAATCGATGAGGGACCACCTACCACGCATTTCTCAGAGGCGGAATTACAATGTGAGGAGCATTTCCGCAACCATGTCCAACGCAACAAGGAAGGGCGATACGTCGTCGCCCTGCCATTCAACGAGAAGCTTCCCACGCTGGGGACGTCAAGGTCCGTTGCCATGAGTAGACTCGCCTCGCTCCATCGCCGATTCCAACGCGACAAGCAATTCGAAGCCGCGTATAGTGCGGTGATCCAAGAGTATCTAGACTTGGGTCATATGACGAAGATCACGCCTGACCTTCCCACAACCAACGGTTATTATTTGCCTCATCACGGCGTGATAAAGGAATCGAGTGATACTACGAAACTCCGAGTTGTTTTCGACGGATCAGCAATCAGCACTACCAGAGTATCCCTCAACGACATGCTACATACAGGACCTAAATTACAGGAAGATCTAATTGAAATTCTATTGAGATTCCGGTCGCATCAATATGTTCTAACGGGTGACATTGAGAAGATGTATCGACAAATCCTCGTACGTCCAGAAGATCGTAAATATCAACTCATTCTATGGCGTAATTCCAACGGGGAGGTCGATACATATCAACTTAACACCGTGACGTTCGGACTATCAGCTGCCCCATACTTGGCCCTCCGATGCCTCAAACAATTAGCAGAAGACGAAGGACATCGATTCCCGCGAGCAGCAGCGGTTGTGCAGCGCGATTTTTATGTCGACGATGCCCTCACTGGAGCCGACACAAAAGAAGAATTACTATCGGTAAGACACGAACTCACAGACCTTCTCAGATCGGCCGGCTTACATATCCGGGAATGGGCATCCAATGACAAGGACATATTGCGAGGACTAACAGAAAGAGATACCAATAGAAGGCTACAATTAGGCGAGTCACAGACGTTGAAGACCTTAGGCATTTATTGGGATTCTCAGGAAGACGCAATCCTTTACTCAGTTGAACCCACAGCGACCATCACTCGAGTCACTAAACGATCAATGAGTTCGGTGATAGCCCGAATCTATGATCCACTTGGTTTGCTCGCGCCAGTGATTGTCAAAGCAAAAATATTGCTTCAACGCGTCTGGGCATTAAAAATTGATTGGGACGAATCCCTACCAGCAGAGTTGCATACTGAATGGGATCGATATCATATCCAACTACCCTTGCTTAATGATATTCGGTTCCCTCGTAAAACCATAATCAAGGCAGCTAATCATATAGAGCTGCACGGTTTCTGCGACGCCAGTGAAAGGGCATACGGAGCATGTGTCTATCTACGCAGCACCAATCCGGAGGGACACACACAAACTCAGATACTCACGGCTCGATCTAAGGTCGCGCCACTAAAATCGTTGACAATCCCACGACTCGAGTTAAGCGGAGCATTACTCCTCGCCTCACTTATGTCCTTGATAAAGAAGTCCCTCAATATAAAGATTTCTCGCACTGTGTATTGGACGGATTCTACTATAGTGCTTCAGTGGATCAAGTTCTCGCCACACATGTTGAAAACCTTCGTGGCGAACCGCGTAGCCGAGATCCAGACGAAAACAAACATCGACGATTGGCGTCATGTGCCCACCAACGATAATCCAGCAGATCTCATCTCCCGCGGGCAGACTCCCAAGGAATTTCTGCGCCCGACCATCTGGAAAAACGGACCCGAATGGCTCAAACAACAAGAGGAAAACTGGCCGATCTGGATACCCACGACGCTGGGAGAACTCCCAGAACAAAAGAAGACGATATGTCTAACAACTAGTACCATCGACAACACACTCCTCCATGGATATTCATCCTGGACAAGACTAATAAGAGTCGTCTCTTGGTGTCTTCGATGGAAATATAAGCAGAACCGATCCTCCCATCTAACAACGGACGAATTAACCACCGCACATAATAAATTGATCAAGATAATCCAATCCCGACACTTCGCAGCGGAGATTCGGATACTGCAGAAAGATCGAAGCAAGGATGTTGGAGGAAAACTACAGCCACTAAATCCATTCCTCGACGAAGAGGGGATACTACGCGTCGGAGGACGACTGACCAACTCTGCTATCCCATTCAGGCAAAAGCATCCAATTATTTTGCCGAAATCGACAATTACCGAGATCATTATAAACGAAGAACATCGAAACAACCACCACACAGGGACACAAGCTACATTATACGCCGTGAGACTACGCTATTGGCCGATCGACGGCCGTAGCCAAGTGTGGCGCACTATCAAAAGGTGCGTCCGTTGCTGCAGAGCTAATCCTCCACCAGTAGAGTACTTGATGGGGGATTTACCAGAGGCGCGTATTACCGAATCGCGCCCGTTTACGAACGTCGGAATCGACTACTGCGGTCCGCTCTATATCAAAGAGAGAAGGAATCGTAACCGCAGTAAAGTCAAGGTATACGTTGCCATATTCGTATGTCTAGCAACAAAAGCCGTCCACATCGAGTTAGTCAGCGATCTAACTACCGACGCATTCCTAGCCGTTCTACGCCGATTCATCTCCCGAAGAGGATACTGCGCAACCATCCTCACCGACAATGGCACCAATTTCGTCGGAGCTAATCGGGAATTACAAGAACTCCGAACCCTATTACAGTCCGACGACCACAAGGAAAAGGTGCAGAATTTTCTCGCCGACCGACAGATACAATGGCGTTTCAACCCCCCAAACTCACCACATTTTGGCGGTTTATGGGAAGCCGCCGTAAAATCGTTCAAACGTCACCTCATCCGCGTCGTCGGCACGGAGCTCTTGACCTTTGAACACCTTAACACCCTTGTGATTGAGATTGAAGCAATTCTCAATTCACGTCCACTGACTCCCATCTCGTCCGATCCGAAAGATCCCCCTGTCCTCACTCCCGGTCACTTTCTAATCGGCGATACATTAACGAGTTTACGGGAGCGTGATTTCAGGACAGTTCCATCAGGCCGGCTATCTAGTTGGCAGCGCATCCACCAGATCAAGCAGTACTTCTGGAGCAGGTGGAATCGAGAGTACCTCAACGAGCTGACCCGCCGCGACAAATGGGACAAGGGAAAACACGACATCCGTGAAGGCACCGTCGTAATCCTCAGGGAGGATAACGTCCCATCCATGCAGTGGCCTTTGGGCCGCGTAATCAAAGTCCATCCAGGAGCCGACGGAATCATACGGACCGCTACCGTGCAGACGGCAACGAGTATCCTGGACCGTGTGTCAAAAGATTGGTCCCCCTTACTCATTCAACCAGAAACAGATGAATCCGAGCATCAACCCGGAGCGAAGGAAATGGACAAACGACGCACCTGACTCCACAGGCAGAATTTGATCGGTGCCCTCTCAACGGGGGGAGGATGTTACGTCGCCTAAAACATCTGCGCTGCATCTCTCGCGACCGGCCAGCCGACGGCCTGCGTAACGTCATTTCGACCCTCAATAAACCTGAGGACCGACCATAACTTTCTCTTGCATTCTGTACACATGTATCTGCATTCCATCCGTCGTCCTGAAAGTTTTCTTAAGGCTAGAAATATTTGCGACGCACATCTGGTTTTTTAGAGAGGTCCTTGGGTTTATTAGGCGCAATCAAAAATGCGGAGAAAGCGGGTACGCGCCCATTAGGAAAAACCAAACATCTGTCTAACAGAACAGGCTGAGTTTTCCCATGTGCAAGGTCATTTATGAACCACGTTGCTAGGAGGACTCCGACTCACTCCTTCAGGTTTCAGCATGGGTCACAGCCAATCGACATCGCGGATCGTTGCCCTCACTTTTCCTGACGAACAACGTGAATAACGAATCCGCGTTCTTCATGCAAAGGGCACACCCACACCGAGCTTTCTTCCGTGCTAGCCTAAGGGCGACAATTAGTACAAAGAAAAACAACGTCGACGTGTAGCATCTAACTCTCCCGTCCACTAACATACGAAATTCGACTGTACGAACTTTGCTCTATTATTCGTGTCTATCTCATATTCGTGCGACAAGTTGTTACTGACGATTTGTATCTACTCAACAGTGTAGTTTAAGTGTTGGAAATATATATTTTATAATTCTGTGAATCACAGTGTTATATAAACTTAATCACCCCTATTATCTTAACGGAAATCAGGGGATCGATCAACTCGTGGTGTCGATTAATATAATCGTAACGGGAATTTACGACTCCCGTTGACGTCTCTCCTCGCGATTGCGTCTCCCCGCGATTGGCCGAATTTACATGGTCCTTCGAGCCGGATTTTGCGCCATTAAAAAGTGCATTGACCCGTGACTATACAGTGTCGCGTGAAATCCACATTCCAACGACTTAAGCAACTAACCAAAGGAGCTGCCCTCGGAAAGGAACTCCTTCATCGCTCAGCACATACGCGAGCCCACACCGCACTGTAACGAGTAGCTACCGATTCCTAGATCAACGTCCA
This sequence comes from Bombus flavifrons, assembly GCF_040668555.2. Classification (NCBI taxonomy): domain Eukaryota; kingdom Metazoa; phylum Arthropoda; class Insecta; order Hymenoptera; family Apidae; genus Bombus; species Bombus flavifrons. The sequence continues at coordinate 3,597 of NW_027184777.1, read as the reverse complement.
TTTGATTAAGGTAAGCCCATTCCGATTATTAAATTCAAATATGGCTCAAGCTGAATCGATCAGCACGTTGCGGCGTAGACGAAGTGCCTTAGTCAGCCGATTTGCAACCACGAAGCGTCAACTCGAGGAATATGAAGAGTCTGAACGGGTAGACAAAAACTATCTAACAGCTTGCCGTAATTCGTTCGACGAAAATTGGCGAAAAATCTGCGCGGTGCAAGAGGAATTAGAAGTGTTAGATGAGGGGGAAATAGCTCGTGCAGATTCTTTATTGCGAGAGCATCATAGGATTGACGTACAGATCATGGACCTCTTCGACCGACTACCATCAGTAACCCCTTCGCCAACAAAGACCCGCGATCCATGCGTGAAACCGGAGACGAGACCAATCACTTTGCCAGAGGTCCGTTTACCTCAATTCGACGGTGCCCTCGAGAACTGGACCTATTTCTACGACACGTTCTTATCCACAGTGGATCGCAATGAGAACTTAACTAACGTCCAAAGGTTTCAACATCTACGCTCCTCTGTAACTGGACGGGCCGCACGGAGCATACAATCCTTAGAACTCACAGAGGCCAACTATCCCATCGCGCTCAACACACTGAAGGAGAAATTTAATTGTGCCCTCCGGATCTGTATGCGTCATTGGGAATTACTGCGCAGTTATCCCGAAATAAAAAGGGAAACTCCAGAAGCCATTGAAGATTTGCTGGAAACCGTCAGCGTAAATTTGAAAGCGCTCGAAAAATTAGGGCAGCCTGTAACATCAGATATAGTGATTATCGAGTTGCTTGCATCGAAATTACCTTCGTCCAGCATGCGTAAATGGCAGCGCACGTTGCCAAACCAAGACGTGCCTTCCTATCAATATCTGATGGAATTTCTGAAAACACGGGCAAACGGTAATCAACTCCTTTCTAAATCAAAGGAAACGAAAGGATCAACCCACAAAAAACATCGTCATCGACAAAACGTACCGCGCGGCCGAACCTTTGCCACAACCAGCAAGACATTAGTGTGCCCGACCTGCAGCGGACCCCACGTACTCAGACATTGTAAGGTCTTCAAAGCCAAATCGGCGGTAGAACGCTTTCAAATCGTAAAAGGGGCAGCGTTATGTATAAACTGCCTAGGCAGCGGACATTCGCTGACACAGTGCACAGCGGGTTCGTGTCATATCTGCGGGCAACGACACAACACCTACCTACACCGAGAGCAAACGCAGATAATTCCACGTTCGTCGAGTAGTCAGTCATCTAGCAATCGGTCGTCCAGCAGTCGGTCGTCTAGCGGTCGGTCATCGAGCGGTCGGTCCTCGAGCGGTCGGTCATCGAGCGGTCGGTCGTCGAGCGGTCGGTCGTCGCGCAGTCGTTCATCGAGCGGTCGGTCGCCGGGCAGTCGTTCATCGCATAAACGATCTAAGAGACAATCCCCCCCGGGATCATCGAAGTCACGTTCGTATCATAAGTCCAGACGGACAACCGAATCATCCCGGAAGCATACATATTCGGCTCCTAAAGACTCGAAAGTTCCTGAGTCAAGCTCCCCACGGACCAAGGGCACCGCCATACACACCTTATCCAAGTCCCAACCCGAGCTAAACTGACTAGCTCAACAAACTACAAAAGGGTGGACCGAATGGGAAAATACATCTCCAAACGGCATACTACATCACGATCTACTGGTCACAGCACAGATCGATGTGCTAGACAAAAGGGCCTCACCAATCCGAGCCAGAGCATTGCTAGATACCGGATCTAGTATGAATTTCATGAGTGAGAAGTTCGCAAAATCCCTCGGTATGAAACGAAGGAGATGTTCAGTCCCAATCGGCACCCTCGATGATTTGACGACAATTGCCAAGAGCCAGATCACGGCCACCATTGTTTCTATGGATGGCAAATATAAACGCATAGTAACGTTCTTAGTAATCCCAATAATATCGGCAGTCGTTCCAGATCAACCAATCGATAGGTCCGTCATCCAGCTACCCAAAAATATAAAATTAGCCGACCCAGCATTTCATCGACCAGGCCCGATCGACATATTATTGAGTTCGGGACCAACCTTAGCATCCTTTTGTGTCGGACAGATCAAACTATCCCAATCCACCGATACGGAGCTGTGTTTGCAAAAGACTCGATTCGGTTGGGTTATCGGGGGGAGCCCGCCAGCTCGCGCGGGGATCCATTCCTTTCACGTCACCACCACCGACCTACAAGCGGATCTCGCACGTTTTTGGGAAATCGATGAGGGACCACCTACCACGCATTTCTCAGAGGCGGAATTACAATGTGAGGAGCATTTCCGCAACCATGTCCAACGCAACAAGGAAGGGCGATACGTCGTCGCCCTGCCATTCAACGAGAAGCTTCCCACGCTGGGGACGTCAAGGTCCGTTGCCATGAGTAGACTCGCCTCGCTCCATCGCCGATTCCAACGCGACAAGCAATTCGAAGCCGCGTATAGTGCGGTGATCCAAGAGTATCTAGACTTGGGTCATATGACGAAGATCACGCCTGACCTTCCCACAACCAACGGTTATTATTTGCCTCATCACGGCGTGATAAAGGAATCGAGTGATACTACGAAACTCCGAGTTGTTTTCGACGGATCAGCAATCAGCACTACCAGAGTATCCCTCAACGACATGCTACATACAGGACCTAAATTACAGGAAGATCTAATTGAAATTCTATTGAGATTCCGGTCGCATCAATATGTTCTAACGGGTGACATTGAGAAGATGTATCGACAAATCCTCGTACGTCCAGAAGATCGTAAATATCAACTCATTCTATGGCGTAATTCCAACGGGGAGGTCGATACATATCAACTTAACACCGTGACGTTCGGACTATCAGCTGCCCCATACTTGGCCCTCCGATGCCTCAAACAATTAGCAGAAGACGAAGGACATCGATTCCCGCGAGCAGCAGCGGTTGTGCAGCGCGATTTTTATGTCGACGATGCCCTCACTGGAGCCGACACAAAAGAAGAATTACTATCGGTAAGACACGAACTCACAGACCTTCTCAGATCGGCCGGCTTACATATCCGGGAATGGGCATCCAATGACAAGGACATATTGCGAGGACTAACAGAAAGAGATACCAATAGAAGGCTACAATTAGGCGAGTCACAGACGTTGAAGACCTTAGGCATTTATTGGGATTCTCAGGAAGACGCAATCCTTTACTCAGTTGAACCCACAGCGACCATCACTCGAGTCACTAAACGATCAATGAGTTCGGTGATAGCCCGAATCTATGATCCACTTGGTTTGCTCGCGCCAGTGATTGTCAAAGCAAAAATATTGCTTCAACGCGTCTGGGCATTAAAAATTGATTGGGACGAATCCCTACCAGCAGAGTTGCATACTGAATGGGATCGATATCATATCCAACTACCCTTGCTTAATGATATTCGGTTCCCTCGTAAAACCATAATCAAGGCAGCTAATCATATAGAGCTGCACGGTTTCTGCGACGCCAGTGAAAGGGCATACGGAGCATGTGTCTATCTACGCAGCACCAATCCGGAGGGACACACACAAACTCAGATACTCACGGCTCGATCTAAGGTCGCGCCACT